>NC_141184.1:1900000-2477500 GCF_055505025.1 Bos grunniens | reverse complement strand
GTAGAGACTTACAGTCGGGCGGTGTGTGTCAGTCACTCAGTTGTGTCTGCCTCTTTGCGACCCCACGGACTGTAGCTGGCCAGGTTCCTCTGTCCATGGAATTCTCCAGGCAAGAACACTGGAGTGGGTTGCCATTTCCTTCTCCAGGGCATCTTCCTGACCCAGGACTTAAACTTGCATCCCCTACATTGAAGGCCGACTGCTTACCTACTTACTGTCAAGCAGTGTATTGTTACACAAATTCAGTAACAGAGCTATTTCTTCTCTCTAAAAGACATCAGTTCTGCTCAAGTAAACCCTGATTTAACAATCCCCGCCCTGCAAGGGTGCTCTCATTGTCTGTTTTCCCAGGGCAGTGCTGTAATGGACCATGCTTGGTGTGTGCAGGCACGTGTAGGGACATCCTGATGTAACAGTCTGGCTTGCTTCACTATTACAATAAGGATCCTTTAAATATACAAACAGTGTTTAGAAATGTAGACACCTTTACAAGTTGAGTGCATGCAAATATTAAAAGCAAATATTTTAATATTTTACTACATGTTGCCTCACACTGTTGGTTATCACCCTATGCTTGTGTTTTTCTTTCCAATTTCAGTGGCTGTTCCCATGGCAGAGCCCATAAAATGCCCTCATGGGGAAGGTGCTTCTTTGTTAGAAAGATATGATAACATCAGATACATGGGAACCCACTCCGTCATGTCTGGTAGACCAGTTGGCCTGAGGGAGAATTGGAAGTAGAGGACTTGCCTTTCTCTTCTGCAGCTTGGAGATGTTGGCACCAAGCTCCTTGTGTGCGGTGTGTAGTCATGGCCTTTGTAATAACACCCAGGGTGCAGGAAGAGCTCAGTGACCGGTAGCTGTGATAAGCATACTGACCTCTGCACCTGGCTCTGGGCCCAGAGTAGGCAGCCATATGGACTCTGTGGTCAAAGACTTGAACATGTAGGAAGGTGGTTCTCATCCTAGTTCTCATCACCTTTGATTCTGGTGAACACTGAGGTAAACCACGCAGATTCACAGAGAAGTATGGCCACTGATAGTCATTCTGGCAGAAGCTGCCAGGTGCCGGCCCTGTGTGTCTTTGACCTACACTTGGGTATAAGGCTACCATCCAGCTCAGATGACCCAGGGAGGCATGCAAGGCTGCAGGTCCACAGGCTGCTGGGGACCTGGGCTAAGGTGCATGCTTTATATTTCACATGTCAGCTTGTGAGACAGAGAGCTTCCTTCCAAGCCGTGGTGGGGCAAGTTGCTTCACTGGGGCAAGCTGGCTAATCTCTCTGTTCCTGTTTCTTTGTCCTCAAAATGGGAAAGCAATGCTTATCACGTTTGTTGTGGTGAAGATCACATGAACTTGAATGTATGGTAAAATTTCACCAGGCTGTTATAGGTGCTAGGCACATATGAATCTCTAAGTAGTATCCATATAATAGTTGATAATTAACTTCTTTAATATCTGTGCCCAAAGATTTACATTGATCCATACATGTAAGGGGCATCCCAGGTGGCACTAGTGTTAAAGAACATTCCTGTCAATGCAGGAGGTGTAAGAAACGCAAGTTCAATCCCTGGGTGGGGAAGATGCCCTGGAGGAGGGCATGGCAACCCATTCCAGTATTCTTGCCTGGAGAATCCCATGGACAGAGGAGCCTGGGGGGCTACAGTTCAAAGAGTTGCAAAGACTTGGATCGGACATGACTTAAAAGACTTAGCACACATGCATGCACGTCCATGTAAAGAAACCTAAGATGGGGGGTTAGATGGCCACTTCAGCCCAGATTCCATCACACAGTCAGCACTGCTGTTCCGGCTCAGTTGAAGGAGCTATGAATACAGAGGACTGGGTGGACTTGAAACTGGAATTCGAGCATCCCTGAGGATAAAGTGAGGACTCCTGCAAGATGTCTGCCCCAGGGAGAAAGCCAGGCTGAGGCCAAGATGTGTTCAGTCAACTTTTTATAAATTCAGTTCAAACTTAGAAAAGATGTACAATTTTTTGAATAATTGTTTCCTCCAAGACTAACATTAGGCATTAAAATACCCTGGGCCCCTTCCCTGGCACTTTGTCCAGAAGCCCTCCAGGAGAGGTCTCTTTGGAACTGAGGTTTGTTCAAACTGCGTTTGAAGGCAGAGCTGACTCGTGCTGAGTAAACACTGAGCCTGTCCTGTTGCTAGGCTGGGTTTCCAAACCATTTGACAGCTGAGGACAGAAAGTATTTTTGACTTCAGATTTGGAAAATTCGGGTGCTGTGACAGCAGACAGTAAAATAGAAGTGTTTATGACATGAGTTACTCCATGAACCAACAGCAGATCATGCTTTGGGAAACTCATTCAGCACAAATACTGCTTCTGTGTCAAAACATGTCTTTAGAAACATTTACTTTGTATAATATTGACTGTTAGACTGTAATTGTCAATGTGAAGCGCGTGTTCTAAATTAACATGTCATATGACCAGCACGTTGTACAATATTTAAACAGGTTCACATGTAAGTAGTTACTGGTTAAATTCCATCTTTTAATGTACATGTTCAATAAAATTGGGTATTCCACAAAACCAGTGGCTGAATTTTTATACTTCACTGTTTACTAAAAATGTGGCATGTTCAAATAATCAGTAAAGAATCTTGTTATTCTGTAGAGGGTAAATCATGTGAGAAAGAAGAGATTTTTTTTTTCTCTTTACTTTCAGAAATTTAATGCATGTGAGCAGAAGGAAGGTGAGCACTGAATAATATCTCACTGTGAAATCAAACTTAACAGTCTTTTTTGGGGGTGCCCTAATAACACAAGCATCTTCTATTTTAGAATCCATATCAAGATTTAAAAGAATGTTTTCAACCAATTCAGGAGGAACTTGCTGAATAAAAGGATCCCAGAAGAGGTAACAGATTGCCAAAGAAAACTGAATCCGAGGTTGGAAAAGGCCCTGCAAACATCTAGTTGAAAATGTGGGATTAGAAACCTGACTCTGACCATGAGCAGTTTCCAAGAGCTGGGTTCACTGAGGCCCTTCTTGAACCTTCGCCATGCTTGTTCCAGAGAACTGGGGCCCACGCACGTGCCTTTGACTCGCAGTCCCACAAGGACGGGTACCTGATCCGAGACTTGTGTCCAGAAAGATGGCATGGGTTATACCCCCTTCACATTTCTGCGTCAAGTCACGCTTAGCAGAATTCCTTTCTGCCGTATCTCAATCACCCCCGTTTTTGTTTCAACACCAGTGAACAGATCAACAAAAGAATCAGGATTAATTTAAATTTATTTAGATGTGAAAAAAATTTTCACCCAATGTCTTTTCTCTCCCAAGGTAGCACCAATACATAAAACCCTACGTGTAGGTTTTCCTTATGGAGTCCAAAGGAGGTGACTACTGGTGTATAACTTACCCACGGTTTTCTGCAATAGAAATGTAAATATCATACTTTTCAATAAATCCTATTTTCATCTTTTATTCTAAAATGATATTTTTATAGCTTCAACTTATAGGAATCCGTGAAATATTAAAGTGAATATTAAAGGTTTCTTTTCTTCAGAATGCATTGGTAACTTTTTCTTCATATTAGGGTATTTTCTAACATCTTCTTTCTATATTTATCTTATAGGTAAAAATATATAGCTTAAGGTATCTGTCTGGCATATCTGGTTTTCCTTTGTATTAGTGCTAGTCATTCAGTCGTGTCCGACTCTTTGCGTCTCCATGAACTGTAGCCCACCAGGTTTCTCTGTCCATAGGATTTCCCAGGCAAGCATACTGGAGTGGGTTGCCATTTCCTTCTTCGGGGAATCTTCCTGACCCAGGGATTGAAGCTGGGTCTCCTGCATGGCAGGCAGGTTCTTTACCATTTGAACCACCAGGGAATAGAATAAAATCATGTTGCTTCCAAAAACATATTCTGCTTCATATCTAGTCTCTCAAACTCTTGCTTAGACAACTGGCGGAAAAAATCTGATTGATACTGAGGTTTACAAAAATCTGATTACCACCAAGGTTTAGGTCCATCAGGAGCTAGCGGCCTTTCCTGACATTTGATATGATGGCAGAAACCTTCTCCACGGTGCAACAACAGATGCCAGCAGGTCTGTGGCAGGCTGGGCCCACCGTTGCAGAATCTGCCCTCCGGTCGCTCACCTTCCAAAGTCATGGTAACAGCTCTTAGTCTGCGAGGCCCGATACTCCTGCCTGAAACGCTAGGGCTGCGGGTGCCTGATACAAGAAGACCGCGTGGAGTAGGGACTCGGCCTTGGAACTCTGTCTTCCGCTGTGTTTAAGCGTAACAGAAGGGAGAAATGTCTACAATTAAACTTGCCAAGGCCTGGAAACATAATTAAGGGACATTCCTTGGGAACTGCTCGTTAAAGATGGTCTTTTAATTGCTATCTTGCTGGAAGAGACCAGAATGAATGAGACTGTCACAGGTTCCGAGTCAATCTTACAAAGTTGCATTTAACGGCCACAGGAAGAAGGGTCTGGGTAGACTTGGAGAGGTTGCTTTCCTGTCCTGTCACAAGACGAGTCTCATGGGCCTGTGTCCTCTGCAAATGTGTGGAGACTCCTCGATCTCCCTTCTCGTCTCCCCAGGTTCATCAGACCCTTTCTACCTGCCCCGCACCCAGGCAGTGGAGACTTAGCTACAGGGGAACTCGTCAGGCAGAGTCCCCAGTGACTTCATGTGCTCTTCAGTAATTTCTCTTCTTTGCCTCGTCTGCGTTGGTTCCGGGTTAGGAGTAGAGTTCGTGGCGGCTGGGGAGGGGGTGTGCCCACCGACACTCTCACTCCTAGGTCTTGTGTGCATGGACGGTGGCAGGCAATTGGCAGGTGTGAAGGCAGTTCTGTCTGACTCTCACGGTCTAGGCCTTACTTAGCCCAGTGTTCCACCAACCACAGCCCACAGGTCAAATGTGACTCACCACATTCTGGTCCTGGAATGAAGAATGCTTTTATTAATATATATATTTTATTGGTTGAACCAAAAGTTCAAAAGAAGAAGTTCTTACGACATGTGAAAATCATATGAAACTCCATTTTCAGAGTCTATAAGTAACATTTTCGTGAGTGCAGCAGCACCCACTTATTTACATACTGTCTGGGACTGCTTTTGCCCTGCAAATGGAGAGTTAAATAATTGCAGGGTAGATCACGTGACCTGCGAAGCCTGTTGCTTACCGGTGGGCCTTTACGGAGCAAGACTGCCTGCTTCTCATTCGGCAGATCGGGGGTCACGACTTAAAAGATGTACAAAGGTGGACGAAAGGGCGGGGTCATCCAGCGAGGCATGCTAGGGGCCGCGGGTGACCTGCCAACCAGCATCCCAGCTCAGTGTCCTCCAGATGACGGTCACCACCTGGGAAAGGCAGCCTAGCTCGGCTGGACCTGCCATGGATTCCGGACAGGATGGAAAACCTCTTTTGTGAGTGTTTTTTTTTTATTAAACACTGGGCACAGAGAAACGAATGTAGCTGTGGGGCACAAACTTTGTCCCTGTCAGAGGCCTGCAGGACCAGGAGGGCAGTGCCCAAGGCATCCTGCTGAGCGGGCCAGCACAATGGAGGCTCAGACGGCAGAGCTGAAGGCTTTGGAAACAGGAGAGCTCCGTTCTCACGGGGCGCCCACATCCAGACATGCGGTGCATTTCTTAAATTTTTCAATGAAAAGCTTCAACCCGTCGTTTCTAAACTATTAATCAGTTTAGGTTGGTTTTCAAAAATGTAATCGATACATTACTAGTATGACCATCAGGTTAACGTCTAAACCACTTAACTAAAGATCATTCTTAGGCAAAGTACCATCACTTTCAGTTGGAAATCATGGAACGTTAAATTCGAAAGGGAATTGCAACATCGCTGTGTTTCTATAATATACTTCTAGCTACCTTGGGTTAGCATTTAGTAAATAGTTGATGAGTAAGTGAGCATTTAATAAACATATGAATAGACATGCATACCTATAGACATTTCTTTATATATTTAGCATATGTCTCTGTCTCTCTCACACACACACACGCACACATATATATTCATATACATGTATACAGAGAGAGAGAGAAAGGAGGAAGGAGGAGGAGACAGAAACCCCAGGACCAGAATCACATTAAATGCTTGGAGCCCCTCTGGCTGTTCCTGGGGAGATTTCCATCTCCTCCCTCATCCCGCAGGTAATGATGGCATGCCTGCACGGTGCCAGGCCTGTGCTGGGAATTGCTGATGGATCCAGTAGCATAATCGTATTATAGGAATATATCAGAGCAAAACGTGAAACCCACCACTGGGACCTCTCCAGGCTGGCCCAGCCCCTTGGCCCTGCCTCAGCGTGGGGACTGGACTGTAGTGAGCACTCAGCAAACGTGACCGATCAGTGTTATGCGCCAACGGGGTGTGATGGAGAGTCTAAGAGACGCCCTGCTTTCTGACGTGCACCTTGGGTGGACACAGCTTTGTTCCCTAAACAGGGACGATGGGGCAGGACAGAAAAGCACAGCGAGAGAGAAGCCGGGTGGATGTTCCTTCAAAACGTCCAGCTTGGGCTGTAACAGGGGCCTCCGAGCGCACATTACCTAGCAGGACAGAATTAGCAAGCGTCTCTCACGGGCCAGAGACAGAGAGCCAAGTGCCAGGGATGAGGGTGGTGCTGAAGGTGGGGAGCAGCTGAGATGCCTGGGGTCCTGGGGGCTTGGGGGGTGACCTGAATTACACCTGCATCAACAGCAGGGTCGGGGCACAAAGGTCAGGATGCAAAAACAGGGACGAGCAAAGCTGTAGGAAAGAGGGAGGTTGTGCACCCCAAAGGCCATGGTGAATGCCCACTCACTGGGTGACCCAGGATGCGGCCGGGGACCAGAGGGGAGTTCCTGGGGGTCAGGAGGAGCAGCTGGATTTCTAGGAGAGGAGATGGAGGCAGATGAAAATGTCTGCTTTTTACCAAATATTTGACTGTGAAGAAAGGAAGATACAGAGTGCCGGGCTCCAAATGATGTGCGTGTGTGTGCGTGTGTGTGCACGTGTGTGTGTGCATGTGCGTGTGTGTGTGCACGTGTGTGTGTGCATGTGCGTGTGTGTGTGCACGTGTGTGCGTGTGTGTGAATGTGTGTGCATGCGCATGTGCGTGTGTGTGCATGTGTGTGCCTGCGCACGTGCACGTGTGTGTGTGTACGTGCATGCGTGCACAGGCTCGCAGATAAGCACTTGCTCTTTAGCGTTCAGTTGGTGAAGAAGTTGGGAAGGGTGGGCCCCGCTGCGTCACTTGCTCTCAGGACACCCGTGTGTTGCCAGGCCCAGTGGCCTCCATGTGCACAGAGCGTCCGCAAGGAGCAGGGCGCCCGGGGCTGGCACTCCAGTCTTGCTTCTGTTGGAGGCAGACCACGTAGCTCAGAAGGGCTCGGAACCATTCAGGTCCATGGCTCTGCCATCAGTCAGACAAGCCTCTAGGAATAAATGGTATTCAGGATTTCCTAGGTCTCCTTGGCTTTTCCATTTTACTGCTGAAAACCCATTCCCAGTACCCATGCTTTCACTGAACACACATACCATTTTTCAGGTAGAGCACAATGGGGAGATTCCATGGCCATCCAAGAGGGTCACCAAGTGCAGGACAGAGTCATCCTTTCTGGTCCTCCCACCCTCCTCCGGCTCCAGGCAGCAGTGCCAGGCCTGGCTCCCTGGCGGGAGCTTCTCTCAGACCTCATGAGGTCTTGGATTCCTGTTCTTTCGCACTCTGCCCTGGCACTTAATCTTTGCATTTCACTTCAGACAACTGGTTTTTAGCATTTGGTTTCAATGATTCCACTTAAACAGCCCAAAACCTTTAGAGAAAGCAGGATTAGCCTCTTGTTCTTCTTTTCAAAGTTAGACCCCTCAGCATCCCAAGGGTCGATGTTATCTTTATTTCCCTAAAATACGATAGGATGGAGAGACATGGGAACACACAAAGCCCCATACTGAGATCTGTGTGTGTGGGTGTGTGTGTGAGCACACGCTGCATGAAAGAAACCCATGTTAACTTTGGAAACTTTTCAAACTCTTGTTTAGAGATGGGGCATATAAAGCAGATGTTTCTGCATTTACTGAAGGGTCCTCGTGTGTTTAATGAGGGCTGCCTCTCAAACATGAGTTATGTTATTTGACATTTGGTTCTGAGATTTTTTGGTTTTTCTAAAACAACTCAGATCATATTACCCTTGATGCAAAGTCAGAGAATCTAAATTCACTCTGACATACCAGTGCTTAGAAGTTTTCAGCCATCTCTGAGTAGCTCAGGGTCCCCTGTCCCAAGAACAGTGGACAGTGTGGCTTGAAGGCATCACTTCCCAGGACCTGCGCTGAGGCGTCCGGTCCCCGCAGCGTTGCTCTGCTCTCACTCTCCATCTGTATGTGTTCAACGCTCTCCACTGTTCTTTTCCAAGCTTGGGAACACGGTTTCTATGCCTCGTCGCCCAAGGAGATCACCCTGTCGGTCATTCATGGGCACTGGCACAGCTTGGGAAATCCTCCAATGCCCTTCCCACTGACCACAGAGTATCCGACACGGTTGACAGCACTTCCCGGGGTTTAGCCTGGTTTCTGTTAGAATGTGCTCTCTGCTTACCTTCTAGAGTTCATCCAATTGGATCATGGATTTTTTTTTAATCAGCTTGATTGAGGTATCATTTATAAACAATAAAATGCACACATATAAAATGTACATTTTGATGAGGCTGAAAAACTGTGCACACCATGAAAACACCACCCCATTGATGATGCAGAGAATTTCTATCTTCCTAAAAAGTTCCCCAGGGCCCTGCCTCAGTCAATCTCCACCTTTCGTCTCTCTGCCAAAGCAACCACAGATGGGTTTCCTGTCACCACTGATCAGATTCTTCCTTCCTTGTGCATTGTCTAAATAGAATCATAATTTGTGCCTGGCATCTTTTGCTCACCAAAGTACTTTTTACCATTCATCTGTGTTGTGGAGTATGTGAGTAATTTCTTTCTTTTAACTGCTAAGGCATATCCCATTGTACAGATGCACCATGACATTGAGCTCCCTGTTGATGGCTATTTGGGTCGTTTACAGGCTTTGGCAATTATAATCAAAGTTGCCATGAACGTTTGTGTATAAGACGTTGGGCAAATATCTAGGAGCAGAATTGCTGGGTAATATTGTTAGTTGCTCAGTTGTGTCCGACTCTTCGTGACCCCATGGGCTGTATCCTGCCAGGCTCCACTGTCCATGGAATTCTCCTGGCAAGAATACTGGGGTGGGTTGTCATTCCCTTCTCTAGCAGATCTTCCCAATCCAGGGATCGAACCCAGGTCTCCTGCATTGCAGGCAGACGCTTTACCATCTGAGCCAGGGCTGGATCCCATTGTGTCTAACTTTGCAGGATACCATCAAATTGCTTCACAAACTGATAGTACCAATTCACACTCCTCCCGGCCATGTAGAGGCCCCTGCTACTGCTACTGCTAAGTCGCTTCAATCGTGTCCGACTCTGTGCGACCCCATAGACGGCAGCCCACCAGGCTCCCCCGTCCCTGGGATTCTCTAGGCAAGAACACTGGAGTGGGCCGCCATTTCCTTCTCCAATGCATGAAAGGGAAAAGTGAAAGTGAAGTCACTCAGTCGTGTCCAACTCTTAGCGACCCCATGGACTGCAGCCTACCAGGCTCCACCATCCATAGGATTTTCCAGGCAAGAGTACTGGAGTGGGGTGCCATTGCCTTCTCTCATAGAGGCCCCAGGCCCACTCAAACGTGATCTAGTCTGTCCTCTCTAACTGCAGTCACTCTACGGGGTATGTAGTGGGATTTCACCTCAGCTTAGAACCGCATTTCCCTAATGACTGCTGATGTGGAACACCTCCTCACGGGCATGTTCCTAGTCCGATTCCCATCTTTCCTCTGGTGAAGGGCCTGCTCAATCGCGACCCCTCCTTTTTCTAAAATTCACTTGTATGTCGTCTTATTATTGAGCTGTACATGTTTTTTTATGTAGTCTGGACAGCAGTTATTTGTCAGGTATATGTATCATGGAGATTTCTCCCCACTTGTTGATGTGCCTTTTAATTTTCTCACTGATGCTTCTAGAAGAGCAGACGTTTTTAACTTTGATACATTTTATTTTTAAAGAAAACTTTTAAAGTAAGTTCTTTATTTTAAAAACAGATTTAGATGGACAGAAAAATTGCAAAGATAACATGGAAGTTTTCTTACATCCCCCACCCTGTCTTATAGTGTCCCACATCTTCCATCAGCATGGTATGTACTTTTGTCACGATGAATGAACCAGTACTTACAACATAGCATAACTAAACTCTACACTTCATTAAGTTTTCCTTGGTTTCTTGCTAATGTTCTCTGTCTGCCTCAGTAACCCATCCACATCACGTTTAAGAATCTTGTTTCCTTAGGCTCCTCTTGGCTGTGACAGTTTCTCAGACTTATTTTTGGTGACTTTGACAGCTTTGAGGAATGCTGGTCGCATATTTCATAAAATATCCCTCAGTTGGGGTTTGTTTAATTTACTTGTGACTAGAAGGCAATGGCAGCCCACTCCAGTACTCTTGCCTGGAGAATCCCAGGGACGAAGGAGCCTGGTGGGCTGCAGTCCATGGGGTCGCTAAGAGTCGGACCTGACTGAGTGACTTCACTTTCACTTTTCACTCTCATGCATTGGAGAAGGAAATGGCAACCCACTCCAGTGTTCTTGCCTGGAGAATCCCAGGGACGGGGGAGCCTGGTGGGCTGCCGTCTATGGGGTTGCACAGAGTAGGACACGACTGACGTGACTTAGCAGCAGCAGCAGCAGCAGCAGACGGGGTTTAGGGGTTTGGGGGAGAAAGACCACGGATATAATGAGCCATTCAAAGCAGCCCATTTAGTTTTCTTTCAGCTTTTCTGCATTTCGTGTCCTAAGAACTTTGTAAACATGAGGGTGTTTAACAGTTTTCTTCCTAGTACATTTTCATGTAAAAAATGTTTATTTTAGCTTTTACATTTGTGTCTATAAAGAATTTTGAAATAATTTTGTGTGTGGTATGAGCAAAGTGTTATGGTTCTTTTTATTTAAGCTATATGAGCATACAGTTTTTGCAGCTTTACTTTTATAAAAGAAAATTCTTTCCCTGTTGAATTGCCATGATAACTTTACAAAAATGTACTTGACATTTTATTAGCCTATTATTAAATTATCTCTTCTGTTTAATTAATGTATATCTGTGCTTATGCTAATCACATTTCTGTAACTGTCTAAATTTCTGTAACTCTGTGGTAATTCTTGGAGTCAAGTAAGATAAGTGCTCAAATCTGGCCCTGCTTTTTTTCAAAACTATTTTGGCTGTGCCACAACTTTCACATTTTCAGATATATCTTTAGAATAAGATCGTCAGTTTCTGCAAAGATCAGCTCTTGGGAGATTTTTTCGATTGTATTGACTCTATATATCCATTTTGAAGAAATGCCATATCATGGTCAGAGAATATACTTTGTATAATTCCAGTATTTAAAAATGGTGACTCATTCTATGGCTCAGCATGTGATCTGTCTTAGTCAGTGTCATTTTGAAAATATTTCATTTCTTTTTAGTTTGAAAGTTATTTTTTCTGGCTTGAGAGCTCTACTTGGACAGTTTAAGTGTGCTGTCCCATTCTCTCCTGGCCGAACGAATCTCCACGGAAAGTCTGCTCTAATAGTAATAGTTTTCTCCCACACCAAATGTGTCTTTTTACTCTGCCTGATTTTATGATTTTCTTTTGCTCACAAAAGTTTATATGTTTTATTATAAATTGTCTTTTGGGGAGTATTGTGGCTTTTAAAGTGTCTTTTCTGCTTGAGGAGCATGGATCTTCTTGAAAGACCTTCTTTGGACACTAATGTATTCTCTGAGTGATCAGAAAAGACTTCCCGCTCTACTAATAAGAAATCATATAGCTTCTAGGCCTGCATCTCAGTTTATTGGTTAACTGTTGCCACACCTGTGGGATTTCATCCTATGTGTGTAAATTCAGGTCTTTGCATTTGTCAAAATGTAAGGGAGCTGCAGGGCAGAGTTCTGTATTTTTCTCTGTGTAACTAGAGATCCCACTTTCTATTTTGTTAGACCCAAATTATGCCTTTATCCATAAAGCTGATTGAATAATAAGTATCATCTTATTTGTTCTACTTTTCTCCCAAAGATCACAGTTCTATGTCCTCCTTATTACCTAATATACAAGATCTTTTCATGTGTATATGAATACATATACTAGGAATATATATATATATATATATATATATATGTATATATATATGCAGGTCAAGAAGCAATAGTTAGAACTGGACATGGAACAACAGACTGGTTCCAAATCAGTAAAGGAGTACGTCAAGGCTGTATATTGTCACCCTGCTTGTTTAACTTCTATGCAGAGTACATCATGTAAAATGCTGGGCTGGATGAAGTGCAAGCTGGAATCAAGATTGCCAGGAGAAATATCAATAACCTCAGATATGCAGATGACACCACCCTTATGGCAGAAAGTGAAGAAGAACTAAAGAGCCTCTTGATGAAAGTGAAAGAGGAGAGTTAAAAAATTGGCTTAAAGCTCAACATTCAGAAAACTAAGGTCATGGTAATCTGGTCCCATCACTTCATGGCAAATATGGGGAAACAATGAAAACAGTGAGAGACTTTATTTTTCTGGGCTCCAAAATCACTTCAGATGGTGACTGTAGCCATGAAATTAAAAGATGCTTGCTCCTTGGAAGAAAAGCTATGACCAACCTAGACAGCATATTAAAAAGCAGAGGTCTTTGCCAACAAAGGTCCATCTAGTCAAAGCTATGGCTTTTCCAATAGTCATGTGTGGATGTGAGAGTTGTACTATAAAGAAAGCTGAGAGCTGAAGAATTGATGCTTTTGAACTGTGGTGTTGGAGAAGACTCTTGAGGGTCCCTTGGACTGCAAGAAGATCCAACCAGTCCATCCTAAACGAGATAAGGCCTGAGTGTTCATTGGAAGGATTGATGTTGAAATTGAAACTCCAAAATTTTGGCCACCTGATGCAAAGAGCTGACTCATTTGAAAAGACTCTGATGCTAGGAAAGATTGAAGGCTGGAGGAGAAGGGAATGACAGAGGATGAGAGAGTTGGATGGCATCACTGACTCGATGGACATGAGGTTGAGTAAACTCCAGGAGTTGGTGATGGACAGGGAGGCCTGACGTGCTGCAGTCCATGGGGTCACAAAGAGTCGGACATGATTGAGCGACTGAACTGAACTGATATAAATATATATATATATATATGTTGCTATTTAAGTTGAGTATGTTGAATCGTTTTAAAGTTTTTCACTTGTTTACTTTTGGCTATGCTGGGTCTTCGTTGCTGCGTGAAGTCTTTCTCTAGCTGCGTAGAGTGGGGGCTATTCTCTGCTGGGGTATGGGCCTCTGGTGTCGGCCTCTCCTGTCGCAGCCCATGGCTCTAGAGCACAGGTTCAGTGGTAGTGGTGCAAGGATTAGCTGCGGTATCTGGAATCTTCCTGGGCCAGGGACTGAATCCATGCCCCCTGACCTGGCAGGTGGCTCCCCAGCCACTGGCCCACCAGGGAAGTCCCACATGGAGTCCTGGAGCCTGCACCTAACCAGGCTGCTTCATAAAACAGCATTTTCAACATTATTCATAAGCTGTAAGTATTACTCAGGATTTCATAATATTCAAAATGTGTATGCAGGATGCAATGCAAAGTTACTTGTCAAAGAAAGAGCCAGAGAAGTCAACTGTCATGTGTAAAGACATTCAGAAGATGCCAACACCAACATGTAGAGATGTTGGAATTATCTGACAAAGACTTTAAAACAAGTATTATAACTAATAACTATAATTACTTTTGAAAAAATGAGTAAATAATGAATATGAATAGAAACATGGAAGCTATAAAGAAAAACCAAATGGAAATTTTATAACTGAAAAGTACAACAGAAACTTAAAATAATGATTCCATGGGGGGAAGAAAACCCTGCGACTCAGGGGCCTGCGGGACAAGAGCAAAAACTGACATTTATGCAACCAGAGCAGTCCTAGAGCAGACGAGAAGGAGCTTGGGGTTAAAATTTTGTAAATAACTGAAAGAGTAAAGGTAGAATTCTACAGACAGAAGGAGCTATGTGACTTCTTAACAGAGTAAACCAAAAGAATCCATCTTAAGATACATCACAATAAAAAAACCCGAAAGCTAAATTTTTTTTTTTAATGTTTTAAGCACCATTGAAAATGATACATTGTCTGTTAGGATATGGTTAGAAGGACTATTGATTTTTCATCAGAAATGATCAAGGCAGGAGGAAGATGTAGACCATTTCTAAAGTTTTGAGGAACTGTCAACCCTAAATTCTATATCCTGAGAAACATACTTCGGCAATGAAGGCAAAATAAAGACATTCCCAGACGGAGAAATCATGAGAGAATTTGGTGCCAAAAACCTACTCTAACAGAATTACTAAGAAACCTTTCAGTAGATGGGAAAAGATACTTGAAGGAATATTTGAATATAAGGATGAAGGAAAAACAAAAGAAATCGTAAATGTCTGAGTGAATATAATTGATTCTTCTCCTGTTCAGATCTTTAGAATAGGTTGAATGCCCAAGAGCAAAATTTATAACATCTCATGATGGCATTTTCAGTATATATTGACATAATATTACAAGGCAACTAGAACACAGAAGAAGATAGTCTATATGTTTGCAAGGTAAAATGTTGATTCTAAATAAACTGTGAAAGGTGAAGTATGCACATTATAATCCTTAGAAAACCTTTAGAAGTTACACATACACCTAGACACATTCTAGTATCTATCGATAGATATATAGATGTAGATAGGGTGTCAAACTCAACAGATGGGGGCTTCCCTATCAGTTCAGTGGCTAAGATCCCACATTCCCAGTGCAGGGGGCCTAGGTTTGATCCCTGGTCAGGAACCAGATCCCACACACAGCAATTATGAGTTTGCACGTGCAACAGAAATCGAAGATCCCACCTGCTGCAGCGAAGACCCAGAGCCGCCAAAACTTAAGAATCACAGCAGAGGAGCTAAGGTGGGGTACTGAAGTGTAAATAACCAGCAAAGGCAAAAACGGAAACCGAGAAACAGTAACAAAAGGAAGAAAAAGAAAACAAATGAAAAAAAGGAAGACTCAAATCCAAATATGTCAGTAATTACCTTAAATGTAAATGGTTTAAATATTCCAGTTAAAAGTACGGAGATTATCACAATAGATTAAAGAAATGACCCAATTATGTGCCGTCTATAATAAACTCACTTACACGGTGACCGTATAAGCTATTTAAAGTAAAAGGATGGGAAAAGATACACCTTCAAATTAAAAGAAAGCCAAGTGGCTATACTAATATTAAATGAAAGAGACTCCAGAGCCAAGAAAATGACCAGGGCTAAGAGGGACATTGGTGAAAGTGAAAGGGGAGAGAGAAAAAGTTGGGTTAAAGGTCAACATTCAGAAAACTAAAATCATGGCATCCAGTCCCATCACTTCATGGCAAATAGATGGGGAAACAAAGGAAACAGGGGCAGACTTTATTTTTTGGGCTCCAAAATCACTGCAGATGGTGACGGTAGTCATGAAATTGAAAGACACTTGCTCCTTGGGAGAAAAGCTATGACCAAGCTAGACAGAATATTAAAAAGCAGAGACATTACTTTGCCAGCAAAGGTCCATCTAGTCAAAGCTGTGTTTTTTCCAGTGGTCATGTATGGATGTGAGAGTTGGACTATAAAGAAACCTGAGCACCAAAGAACTGATGTTTTGATCTTTGGTTTTGGACAAGACTCTTGAGGATCCCTCGGACTGCAAGGAGATCCAACCAGTCCATCCTAAATGAGATCAGTCCTGAGTGTTCATTGGAAGGACTGATGTTGAAGCTGAAACTCCAATATTTTGGCCACCTGATGCAAAGAGCTGACTCATTTGAAAAGACTCTGATGCTGGGGGGGGATTGGGGGCAGGAGGAGAAGAGAACGCCAGAGGATGAGATGGCTGGATGGCATCCTGACTCGATGGACGTGAGTCTGAGTGAACTCTGAGAGTTGGTGATGGACAGGGAGGCCTGGCATGCTGCAGTCCATGGGGTCATAAGGAGTCGAACATGACTGAGTAACTGAACTGAAGAGGGACATTATAGAATGATGAATGAATACATTCCCTAAGAAGACATAGAAATATTAATTATGTATGTATCTAACAACATGAAGTAAAAACTGACAGGCTGAAAGAAGGAGACAAACGCACAGTGAGAGCTGGAGGCTCCAAGCTCAGCTCTCTGTAACATATATGACTTGTACACGAAGCTTAGCGACTGTATGGAAACTGAGTAGCGCCGTCAGCCAAGAGGACTTAAAGATTTAAACAGCATTTCACTCCAGATGATAATCCATATCTTTTCATATGTAATGTTCACCAAGGTTATCCATGTTCCTAATCACAAAACAAATCTTAATTAATTCAATAAAGTTGAAATCATGCAAAATATGTTTTTGAACTCTAATGAATTAAACAGGAAACCAATAAGAGAATGATATCAAGAAAATTTCCAAACACTTAGAAATTAACCAACATATTTTTAAATAATCCATGGGATGAATAATATCAAGAGATATTAGACATATTTTGAATAAAAGTAAAATGATTATATGCCATATCAGATCTATGGTATGCCCTTGAAACAGTGCTTTGAGAATTTATAGCATTAAAAGTGTGCATGAGAAACTCAGAAAAATTTCAAATCAAAGATACAAGCTTCTTTTTTAAGAAGTCAGAAAAAAAAACATAAACACAAGGAGAAGAGAATAAAAAGAAATCCATGAAATTCAAAACAGAAAAAAAAGAGAAAATGAAAAAAACCTGAAAGCTGCTTCTTTGAAATGATCAATAATATTGATAAACTTCTGGCTAGATTGACAAAAAAAGAAAAAAGTGCAAATTATCAATATCAAGAATGAAAGAGATGATACCACCTCACAACATTAGAGGGATAATAAGGGAAGACTGCAAATAACTCTACACTACGAATATCAACAACTTAGCAAATAGGGTGTAATTATTGAAAAAAATTACAGAAGAGACATCGTTAAAATGAAAACCTTCACTCTGAAAGACAAGGTTAAGAAACTGATATGTAAATTACATATAGAGAAAACATATTTGTAAATCACATACCTGAAAATAGACTTGTCCAGAATATATGTATCTTTATCTATCACCCATCTATTTATCTATCTATTCTCCAGAAAATATAGGAAAATATATATATATATATGAAAAAATATATATCTTTAAAACTAACGAGAAAAATAATCCAATTAAAATTGGGCAAAATATTTGGACAGAGATTTCCCAAAATAGAAATAGCAAACAGCACATGAAAAGATGTGCTCTATCTTGGCTGTTGTGGAAAGCAAAATAAAACCGTGGTGAGCTAGTGTTCCACGTCTACCAACACGACTACAGTAAAGAGTCCTGACCGCTTCAAGTGCTTTTGATGTGGAACAGCCAGGGTGTACACTGCCGAGGGTAATGAAAAGTGAATACTCCACAGCCATCAAAAGGATGGAAGAATGCCGTTCGCAGCCGCGTGGGTGGACCTGGAGATCATCGTACGGAGTGAAGTCAGGCAGAGAAAGACAAGTATCATGTGCTATCGTCTATATATGGAATCTTAAAAAATGATACAAACGAATTTATACATAAAACAGGAAGAGACCCCAGACATAGAAAACAAGCTCAGATACCAATGGGCAACGTAGGGGAGGGATAAGTTAGGAATTTGGGATGAACATACACTACTATATAAAATAGATAACCAGCCACGACCTACTACATAGCACAGGGAAGGCTACTCAGTATTTTATAGTAACCTATAAGGAAAAAGAATTATATCTATCTATAATCTATATCACTGTACACCTACAACTAACACAACATAGTAAATGAACTATACTTCAATTTAAAAGAAAAAGAAAAATGAGGCAGTCTTTCTGGAAAATAAGTAGGCATTTCCTTGCAAAGTTAATTATCTATTTACCACTTGAGCCAGCAACTCGCTCTTGGGTTGTTCCAGATAAGTGAAAGCGTGCGTCCACACAAAAGCCTGTGCATACGCACAGCGGCTCTGCTTGTGACAGGCAAAGGGCAGAGGCGTCCGAATATCCTTCACCAGCTGGATGGACTCTCAGGCTCTGCAGCCACAGCCTGATCCCCGAGAAAGTGTTAGTCACTCAGTCGTGTCTGACTCCTTGTGACAATACAGACTGCAGCCCACCAGGGCAAGAATACTGGCTGCTGCTGCTGCTAAGTCGCTTCAGTCATGTCTGACTCTGTGCGACGCCATAGACGGCAGCCCACCAGGCTCCTTTGTCCCTGGGATTCTCCAGGCAAGAATACTGGAGTGGGTTGCCATTTCCTTCTCCAGGGGATCTTCTTGATCCAGTGATCGAACCCGGGTCTCCCACATTACAGGCAGATTCTTTACCATCTGGGTCACCAGGGAAGTCAAAGCTGATCCCCGCTCCTCAGTAAAGAGGTGGGTGTTCCATCAGTGATACACACAGGTTGGGTGAGTCTCAGAGACATTGTACTGAGTGGAAGAAGCCAGTGTCAGGATTATTGTTTGATCCTGCTTATATTCCTCGGACATTCTCAAGCAGGTGAAGCCACGATGATGGGAGGAGAGATCACAGTGCTGAGGGTCAGAGTGAAGAGAAGACACGACAATGAAGACAGAGGGAGAGAGACTCACGAGATGTTTGATATAACGCTCCTGTACCATGATTGCAAATAATCTTGGCACAGATCTATACACTAAAAAATGGGACAATCTTACTGTATGGTATTGTAAAAATTAAAATCGAGGGAAAAACCCAAAAGGCCAGTAATAGCAGAAGAGCTAGGTCATTTGTGAGGATGTCACTTGCTAGAATATTAAAGGGATGATCATAAAAGTTGCAGTAATATTAAAAAGCAGGTTTGCAATAATGTTAAGTGAAACGGGTTATACTACAAAGCTGTTGAATACATTTAATCTTATAAAAAATTGGTGTGAAAAAATAAAAGGGAATAGACAAAGTGATGAAAACGTTTGCTTTGCAGACTACGGGTGTTTTTGATGCTATGTTTTCTCAAAATGTTATAACAGTATACAATTTTTTATTGACACAAGTAAATAATTGAGTGTTGCTGTTAGTGATAGAATATCTATACATCTCATAGAGAAGTGCACAAACAGAAGAAGTGTGCCCTATATTTAAAAATAGTCATCATCTACATGTAGGCTGGCTTGAAAGTCTTCACTTTTCCTCAGATTGGATTTTTTTTCACATCAGTGAAGGAGTTACAGATTTACCAATGAAGCACCTTCTACAGGAACTTTACTTGGGACAAAAATGAAGACATTTGTACCAGATGAGATATTGTGCCTGAATTAACAGTTTTAAAACGTGGACTTTTAACAGCTGTGAAATTAAATGAAACTGAAGCTTGTTTTTTTTAATCTAAGGATTATGTGATAAAAGCAAACCTGCTTTATTATTTTTTTTCCCAAGTTAGACAGGAGGTGGGAAAAGTGCCTCGTTTATTCCACTAGATGCTTAGTTTTTGCATAAAAGACAAAGGTGTGTGGGTAGTGTAGAGTCAGTTTTCAGTCATTCATCTATCAGTTAACTTACATCATGTCTCTAAACCAGCCGAGAGTGTTCTGCTTGCAGTCTGCGTGAGACAACGCGGTTAGTTTTAGTCAAATGCACTGGAGACTCAGGGCAGCCCTGTGATTAAAACATCTTCTAAGTCGCAAAACCCAGCGATGGCCATATGAGTTCCTCTCTGTTAGAAGCATAAATCTTCCTGGCCGTTGTGACCACGTCGTGCTTGGAGCAGTCGGGGTACGTGAGCGAGGACTCGCGTGTTTGCGGTGAGCAAATGCCGGGCCACTTCTGCTGCACGCCCATCAGGCCCCGAGCCGGGGGCTGAGACGCAGAAATCAAATTAACTCAGATCAGCGGAATCAAAGGAAGCCGAGAAAAGCATCTGTTTGGCTGAGAGGCTGAGTCTATAAAAAACAAAACAGAACAAACCCCCAACCACCCCCGCCAGAGCTGGGGCACCCCGGGAGCCCCGGGCTGGTGGAGGGCTCCGGGTGACGGCTGCTCGCGGCTGGCTGCTGGGCTGGGCATGGAAGGGTCTGACCCATAATTGCAGCAGACCCACAGCAGGTTTCCAGGGGCTTCTGAGCTCCCGTGCCGGGCAGCCTCCATCTGCTGCGGCCTGCCGTGCCTCCCAGGGGGGCCCGGGCTGATTTTTCAGTCAATTAGCAGAGGCTTGCTTTTGTTCGGCCCCGCACGCCCTGGGCTCTGTGTCCCCGGGAGCTGGCCTTCGGATGGGGTGGGTTTGGAGAAACATATTGTGTTGGTTTTTTCCATGACCTTATGACACAGTTGGGCAAACCTTATCTCAATCATCTTGGCGACGTGCTAAAAAGCCGGCCAAGCTTCCCTTTCTCTGTTGCTGTGTCTGAGTGTGTGTGTGTGTGTGTGTTGGGGTGGGGGATGCCATGAATGAGCTGTTTTAAATACACCGCAGATTTGAGTTTTGCGTCCCTATACATCTGGCCTCAAGTATATTCATTTATTCATATTTTTTTAATCAGTTGCCTCCTTAACGAGGACAATGCAGGGGTTGAATTGATGTAGAAAGAAATTTATTGGGTGAAACAGAGTTTATTCCCCCGAACCCTGCCAGGGGTGCTCTAGTCTCCATCCGTCTTGCGGGGATCGCTGTCGTAGGCTTAGCGAGTTCTGGACAAGAGGTATCTTGGATTATAAAACCTCAGTCTGCAACCTGAGTCACTCCTGACTCCGTTTCCCTGGGCAAGATGGGACAGATGGCGTGGAAAGGGGCAGGTTTGCATAAGGGGCCCCCTGTGGTCCTGACAGCGGCTGGGAGGGGCTTTGGGTGTCGGTCCTCCCGCCCCCGCTGCAGCATGAAACGGGAGGCCCCGGGGAGCACCCCATTTCCCTTCTGCCTCCAGAGGCCAGGTGCCCAGCAGCCCTCATTGGGCCCACTCGTTCCACCATCTCTCTCCTCCCCAAGCTGGGAAAACACCCCCAGCTCCACGCGTGAGGTCTTGACTAACACAGCTGCCCCGCAGGTATGAGATCTACAGTCCTGTCATTGGGGGATGTGGCGATGACCTTGACCCCTTCTGATGGGGCTTCGCTGGTGGCTCAGCTGGTAAAGAATCCGCCTACGATGCAGGAGACCTGGGTTCAATCCCTGGGTGGGGAAGATCCCCTGGAGAAGGGAAAGGCTTCCCACTCCAGTATTGTTGAGCTTCCCTGTGGCTTAGGTGATAAAGATCAGCCTGCATTATGGAAGACCTGGGATCCTGCGAGATCCCCTAGAGATGGGAAAGGCTGCCCACTCCAGTATCCTGGCCTGGAGAATTCCAGGGGCTGTATAGTCCATGGGGTCACAAAGAATCAGACACGACTGAGCGACTTTCACTTCACCTGACTCCTTCTAAGCTCATCACACAGAGCCAGCAGCAGCTTTTCTCTTAGGGTTCGTGACTCGGAATCACGTGTTGTTTCACCTTTTCCTTCAAAATAAAAACGGTCTTTGCTTTCTTCTGTAATTAAAAGTGGTCGAAGTCCCATTACAGGGCATGGCTTTCCACTTTTCAAAGAAAACACTTGTGAAGAAAATCTGCTTCCTTCCAGCTCCGAGGGCACTTGACCCTCTCAGCATCAGACAGGGTGCAATCACTTCCCTAGGTGTCCTTAGATAAGATGGGCTGGGGCGGAGGGCCACGGTGGGGAGGGGGAGGGGGGGGCCTTCCAGAGTACCCCCCCTCCCCCGCGCTTCCCCATGCCCACCCCTCTGAGGTTTCCAGCCCCGGGGGCTGAGCTTCCCAGAGGCCCAGCCTCCCCATCCTGCCTCCTGCCCACCGCCGTCTGCCGCCTCTCCCGGGGTGTCCAGCCCCTGCCCTTTCATCTGCCCAGCCTCTCACCTCTGTCCTTCTGCAGTTAACAAACACACCTTTTTTCTCAGTGTCAAGCGATCAAATATTCAGCCGATCTGAGCTGGGGTTAACGGGTTTCTGAAAATTTCACTGCCTGACAGCCTGCCGGGCGTAATCGCCTCAGCCGTCTCGGGCTCCGGGGCAGAAATGATCTGCTGTGTCACTCTAATAGTCCAGAATTACACTTGTATCCCTCCCTGTCCCTGGCATCTGGGGCTGTGTCTACCCCTAGGCCAGCTCCCTCTCTTCCATGGCTCTTAACACGTTGCCAGTCGACCCAGCCGGCTCCGACAGGAGTGCGCCCTGCTTCCAGAGCAGCGACAGAGGGGCCCCCAGGGGCCTGACCGCGGTGGCCAGCCAGGGCGCCCTTTACCGCTAACGAGAGGGCCCGTGTCCCGGGACCTGGGCGGCAAGCCCGCACGTAATTACACAGTCTGCGTCTCAAGTGCCTGCTCGCGAGGCTTCAGCTGTGCCGGTCCTCGAGGGTCTCCTTCCGCCCTCACCGAACCTATTGATCGCCAGCCGATGCAGGGCTTGCGAGGACCTTGAAGGGGAAGACCCGGCTGGTTGTGCGGGGAGGGGGTGCCAGGGAGGGCGACAGACGGGACCCCCAGGCCTGTCGCTGCCAAAAGCCATTCAGACAAACTGGGCAGTGTGCTGGGGACAGGATACTGTCACATCCAGCTTTCATCTAAAAAAAAAATAGTAATAATCACACACATGAACTTACCTATAGAACAAAAGTAGTCCCACAGACATCAGAAACAGTGTTGGGGTTACCCAAGAGAGGGTAGGGGTGAATCAGGAATTTAGGATAAACAGATACACACTCAGTTCAGTTCAGTTCAGTTGCTCAGTCGTGTTGGACTCTTTGCGACCCCATGGACTGCAGCACGCCAGGCCTCCCTGTGCATCACCAACTCCTGGAGTTTACTCAAACTCATGTCCATTGAGTCAGTGATGCCATCCAACCATCTCATCCACTTTCGTCCCCTTCTCCTCCTGCCTTCAGTCTTTCCCAGCATCAGGGTCTTTTCCAGTGAGTCAGTTTTTCACAACAGGTGGCCAAAGTATTGGAGCTTCAGCTTCAGCATCAGTCCTATATACTGTACAGGATACACTATGTATCAGTCCTATATACTACTGTATGTAAGACAGACAATGCCCTGTGATAAAGCGTCATGGGAAATAATCTGAAAAAGCGTGTGTGTGTATAAGTCACTTTGATGCACACCTGAAGCTAACGCAACATTGCACACCTACTGTTTCAATTAAAAAAAAAATGGGCAGGAGGGGAAGTGGGCAACGTAGAAGCAGCCCACTCTCTTAGGAGACAAAGAGGAGATATTCACAGACAAAACGGAGCCCAGGCAGGCATGACGGCGCCAACGCTGCAGGAAGGAGAAGCCGGCAGTGGAGACCCTCCAGTGTCTGATGCTGGCACAGGCGGCATTTGCCCTGGGGGCGGGGAGAGCCTTGAGGCTGCAGCTCCGGTGTCACAGGTGACGATAAGGGGCAGGGTCAGCTGGCCGAGGACACTGGGCTCCGCCTCCCGCACTCTCCCCCTCTGTCATGAGTCCTTCCAGCTCCTTTTTTGGAGGGTCACCTCTGTGTCCCTGTCCAGGGAAGCCTGGACTCTGCTAAAAATCACTGTTGGGTGTATCGTGTCATTCTGAGCAAAACCATGATGGTTCTCACGGAGAGGCTGTCCCTGGACCTGAGGATCGTGGGCTAGCTGTCCTAGCAGACCAGGGAAGGCTGCAGCTGGCCAGGACGCTGGCCCTGAGGGTGGTGAGTCACCCCGGGCATTCTCCTTGGGTGTTAGGAGAGACTGTCCATCTTGGTGACTGTTTGCAGCTCGAGTTCAAGTTTCGGCAGGTTCTCAGGCTCAGCGGGACCTCTCTTCACCAGAAGCAATCACGTTTGGGTTACTGCCCTTGGAGCTGCCTTCTGCTGCCTGCGTCTCTGCAGCTGTGGCTCCAGGGTGTTTGCTTTGCTATCTCATCCTCGGCTCGTTCTGTCTGCAGTGGTTTCTGCAGGTTCTCAATGACTCTCAGATTGTATACACCGCTCCCATCCTCTGTTTCTACGTCCATAAACATGCAGGTCCTCCTTTGGAAAGTCGGTCTCAGTGCAGACTGGCCTCAGTGCCTGCCTTTGACTCAGGAACCTGTACAGGTGAGCTGCCCAGGAACACTGTGAGCTGTGTGAAGCCAGGGCTGGTTTTGCTAGAGCCTTTTGATTCTACTGGTGGACGGCATCACCAATTCAATGGACGTGAACCTGGACACACTCTGAGAGATGGGGAGGGACAGGGAGGCCTGGCGTGCTGCTGTCCATGGGGTCACAAAGAGTCAGGCACAACTTAGTGGCTGAACAACAACCTGACTTCACAAAGCAAACACAAAGGTAAAGACATAAACAAAAGCAACAAAGTAACCGCCAAAGGCTTTCGCAGGGTCCCCGCCAAGGCCGGCATCGGGGTGAGTAACAGCCAAAGGCTTTCGCAGGGCAGCGTCCCCGCCAAGGCCGGCATCTGGGTGAAGTCGGGGCGTCCCTCTGTGACTCTCTCTGTCTTAGCGGTGGGGGCTGCATGCTTATAGCAGATTTTTCTTTTCATGGAAATGAAATTCACATAACATAAAATTAGCCACTTAAAAGTGTACAGTCCAGTGGCATTCTGTACATTCAAGTACAAAATGTTGTATAATCACCATCTACTTCCACCAAGTTCCAAAGCTTTTTTTCATCACCCCCAAATAAAGCCCCACACCCATCAAGCCATTTCTCCTCATTTTCCCCTGCCCCAGTCTCCCCAGCAGTGACATCTGCTTTCTGTTTTTACGGATTTATTATATATAAATGGAATCACATAATATGTTCCTTCTGTGTCTTGCACTTTCACTTAGCATCATGTCTTTGAGGTTTGTCTGCTTTGTGGCATATTTCAATGCAGTATCCCTTTTTATGGCTGCATAATACTCCTTCCATCTTTGGCTGCAGAGAATATAATCAATCTGATTTTGGTGTTGACTACCTGGTGATGTCCATGTGTAGAGTCTTCTCTTGTGTTGTTGGAAGAGGGTGTTTGCTATGACCAGTGCATTCTCTTGGCAAAACTCTATTAGTCTTTGCCCTGCTTCATTCCGTACTCAAAGGCCAAATTTGCCTGTTACTCCAGGTGTTTCTTGACTTCCTACTGCATTCCAGTCCCCTATAATGAAAAGGACATCTTTTTGGGGTGTTAGTTCTAAAAGGTCTTGTAGGTCTTCATAAAACCGTTCAACTTCAGCTTCTTCAGCGTTACTGGCTGAGGCATAGGCTTGGATTACCGTCATATTGAATGGTTTGTCTTGGAAACGAACAGAGATTATTCTGTCATTTTTGAGACTGCATCCAAGTACTATATTTCGAACTCTTTTGTTGACCATGATGGCTACTCCATTTCTTCTAAGAGATTCCTGGCCACAGTAGTAGATACAATGGTCATCTGAGTTAAATTCACCCATTCCAGTCCATTTTAGTTCACTGATTCCTAGAATGTCGATGATCACTCTTGCCGTCTCCTGTTTGACCACTTCCAATTTGCCTTGATTCATGGACCTGACATTCCAGGTTCCTATGCAATATTGCTCTTTACAGCATCGGACCTTGCTTCCATCACTAGTCACATCCACAACTGGGTATTGTTTTTGCTTCGGCTCCATCCCTTCATTCTTTCTGGAGTTATTTCCCTACTGATCTCCAGTAGCATATTGGGCATCTACCGACCTGGGGAGTTCCTCTTTCATTATCCTATCATTTTGCCTTTTCATTCTGTTCATAGGGTTCTCAAGGCAAGAATACCGAAGTGGTTTGCCATTCCCTTCTCCAGTGGACCACGTTCCACCAGACCTCTCCACCATGACCTGCCCGTCTTGGGTGGCCCCACATGGCATGGCTTAGTTTCATTGAGTTAGACAAGGCTGTGGTCCATGTGATCAGTTTGGCTAGTTTTCAGTGATTATGGTTTCATTGTGTCTGCCCTCTGATGCCCTCTCTCAACACCTACCATTTTACTTGGGTTTCTCTTACCTGGGACCTGGGGTATCTCTTCACGGCTGCTCCAGCAAAGCGCAGCTGCTGCTCCTTACCTTGGAAAAGGGGGATCTCCTCATGGCTGCCCCTCCTGACCTTGAACGTGGAGTTGCTACACTCAGCCCTCCTGTGCCCACAAAGCCACCGCTCCTTGGACATGGGGTTGCTCCTCTCGGCCACCACCCCTGACCTCAGGGGTGGGGTAGCTCCTCTCATATGGACGTCACCAGATGGTCAACACTGAAATCAGATTGATTATATTCTCTGCAGCCAAAGACAGAGAAGCTGTATACAATCAGCAAAAACAAGACTGGGAGCTGACTGTGGCTCAGACCATGAACTCCTTATTGCCAAATTCAGACTGAAATTGAAGAAAGTAGGGAAAACCACTAGACCATTGAGG
Source organism: Bos grunniens (assembly GCF_055505025.1). Classification (NCBI taxonomy): domain Eukaryota; kingdom Metazoa; phylum Chordata; class Mammalia; order Artiodactyla; family Bovidae; genus Bos; species Bos grunniens. The sequence continues at coordinate 2,450,983 of NC_141184.1, read as the reverse complement.
TATGACCTAAATCAAATCCCTTATGATTAGACAGTGGAAGTGAGAAATAGATTTAAGGGTCTAGATCTGATAGACAGAGTGCCTGATGAAGTATGGACGGAGGTTCGTGACATTGTACAGGAGACAGGGATCAAGACCATCTCCAAGAAAAAGAAATGCAAAAAAGCAAAATGGCTGTCTGAGGAGGCCTTACATATAGCTGTGAAAAGAAGAGAAGCTAAAAACAAAGGAGAAAAGGAAAGATATAAGCATCTGAATGCAGAGTTCCAAAGAAGAGCAAGGAGAGATAAGAAAGCCTTCCTCAGTGATCAATGCAAAGAAACAGAGGAAGACAACAGAATGGGAAAGACTAGAGGTCTCTTCAAGAAAATTAAAGATACCAAGGGAACATTTTATGCAAAGATGGGCTTGATAAAGGACAAAAATGGTATGGACCTAACAGAAGAAGAAGATATTAAGAAGCGGTGGCAAGAATACACAGAAGAACTATACAAAAAAGATCTTCACAACCCAGATAATCACGATGGTGTGATCACTCACCTAGAGCCAGATATCCTGGAACGTGAAGTCAAGTGGGCCTTAGGTGGCATCACTATGAACAAAGCTAGTGGAGGTGATGGAATTCCAGCTGAACTATTTCAAATCCTGAAAGATGATGCTGTGAAAGTGCTGCACTCAGTATGCCAGCAAATTTGGAAAACCCAGCAGTGGCCACAGGACCAGAAAAGGTCAGTTTTCATTCCAATCCCAAAGAAAGGCAATGCCAAAGAATGCTCAAACTACCACACAATTGCACTCATCTCACATGCTAGGAAAGTAATGCTCAAAATTCTCCAAGCCAGGCTTCAGCAATATGTGAACTGTGAACTTCCTGATGTTCAAGCTGGTTTTAGAAAAGGCAGAGGAACCAGAGATCAAATTGCCAACATCCGCTGAATCATCGAAAAAGGAAGAGAGTTCCAGAAAAACATCTACTTCTGTTTTATTGACTACGCCAAAGCCTTGGACTGTGTGGATCACAATAAACTGTGGAAAATTCTGAAAGAGATGGGAATACCAGACCACCTGACTTGCCTCTTGAGAAACCTGTATGCAGGTCAGGAAGCAACAGTTAGAACTGGACATGGAACAATAGACTGGTTCCAAATAGGAAAAGGAGTACGTCAAGGCTGTATATTGTCACCCTGCTTATTTAACTTATATGCAGAGTACATCATGAGAAATGCTGGGCTGGAAGAAGCACAAGCTGGAATCAAGATTGTTGGGAGAAATATCAATAACCTCAGATATGCAGATGACACCACCCTTATGGCAGAAAGTGAAAAGGAACTAAAAAGCCTCTTGATGAAAGTGAAAGAGGAGAGTGAAAAAGTTGGCTTAAAGCTCAACATTCAGAAAATGAAGATCATGGCATCTGGTCCCATCACTTCATGGGAAGTAGATGGGGAAACAGTGGAAACAGTGTCAGACTTTATTTTGGGGGGCTCCAAAATCACTGTAGATGGTGACTGTAGCCATGAAATTAAAAGACGCTCTCTCCTTGGAAGAAAAGTTATGACCAACCTACATAGCATATTGAAAAGCAGAGATATTACTTTGCCAACAAAGGTCCGTCTAGTCAAGGCTATTTTTCCTGTGGTCATGTATGGATGTGAGAGTTGGACTGTGAAGAAAGCTGAGCACCGAAGAATTTATGCTTTTGAACTGTGGTGTTGGAGAAGACTCTTGAGTGTCCCTTGGACTGCAAGGAGGTCCAGCCAGTCCATCCTAAAGGAGATCAGCCCTGGGTGTTCTTTGGAAGGAATGATGCTAAAGCTGAAACTCCAGTACTTTGGCCACCTGATGGGAAGAGCTGACTCATCGGAAAAGGCCCTGATGCTGGGAGGGATTGGGGGCAGGAGGAGAAGGGGATGACAGAGGATGAGATGGCTGGATGGCATCACCGACTTGATGGACGTGAGTTTGAGTGAACTCCGGGAGTTGGTGATGGACAGGGAGGCCTGGCGTGCTGCAATTCATGGGGTCGCAAAGAGTTGGACACAACTGAGCAACTGAACTGAACTGAACTGACAGTATTTTCTTCTTATATAAGTAGAAGAATTTTTTCAGTAAGACCATCAGGCCCTATAGCATTTTCTATGGGAATTTTGAAATTATGTGGTCAATTAAAATTCATGCATAGTAATATTTTTTTCCTATTTTTGTTTTTATTTTGGTAAATTGTGCTTTTTAACCAACCACTCATTTACTTTTCTTCTAGTCTTACTGAGATATAGTTGACATATAGCGCTGTATAAGTTTAAGATGTACAGCATATTGATTGACTTACATACATCATGAAAACTTATCACAGTAAGTTTGGTGAACATCCATCATCTTGTATAGACACACAATTAAAACAATGGAAAGAAAAGTTTCTCTTGTGATAAGAACACTTAGGATTTACTCTCTTATCGACATTCATATATAACATACATCAGTATTGGTTAAATCTGTCATGTGTACATGTCTAGTACTTACGTATCTTGTAAATTACATAAGTTTTAACTTATTTAAATAAACTTGAAAGTTTCTACCTGTTGACTGCCGTCATCCAATTCCTCCTCCCCCATCCCCGGCCCTTGGTAACCACCAATTCCATCTCTTTTCTATGCATTTTTTTCATTTTTGAAAAGTAACTGGCCTACAAAACTATATTAGTGCCTGTTATGTAACATAGTGATTTAATATTTCTGTCCATTTCAAAACGACCTGCTTGAGAAAGCCAGTTACAATATGTCACCATATAAAGTTATTGCTTGGTTACTGACCATGTTCCCCACACTGTACACTTCACACTCCTGACTCACTTATTTTGCAGCTGGAAGTCTGTGTATCTTAATCTCCCTCATCTGTTTTTTTCTTCTCCCCACATCCTTCCCTCTGGCAAGCACCTGCTTGTTTTCTGAATCTATAACTGTTTTATTGTGTTTGCTCATTTGTTTTGTGTTTTAGGACCCATAAGTAAGCAAAACATACAGTAGTCATCTTTCTCTGTCTAACCTATTTCACTCACCATAATATCTTCAAGGCCGCGTTGTTACAAATGGCAGCATTGCATTCTTTTTAAGGCTGAGTAGTATTCCATTGTATATCTACCACATCTTCTTTATCCATTCACCTGTTGATGGGCATTCAGATTGCTCCCATGTCTTGGCTATTGTAAATACTGTTACCACAGACATAGGAGTGTATATAAATTTTCTGATTAGTATTTTTGTTTTCTTCAGATAAATACCCAGGAGTAGAATTGCTGGGTCATATGGAAATTCTGTTTTCAAGTTCTTGAGGGATTTTCAGATTAGTTGTGTCTTTTAGAGGAATTTGTTCATTTCCTCTAAGTTGTCAAATTCATTTGCATAAATACTCATAATATCCTCTTATTATTATTGCATGTTTCTAATATCTAGGAAATCTGTAGCACTAGCTCCTTTTTCAGTTTTTATATTTATAATCTGGTTTTTCTCCTTTAAAAATATGGTTTTATGGATTATTGACTTTACTGATCTTCAAATAGCCACCTTTAGTAGAGTACTGATTTACTCTCTTATATGACAGTTTTCTATCTAACTGACTTTTGCTTCTTTAATTTAATCTATATATTCTAGATACATTAGCTGGTATAATAGCTTATACATCAATTTTATATGTGTGATTTTCTCTTACATATGTATTTGAAACTATCAATTTAATCTGTATATTCTAGATACATTGGCTGGTATAATAGCTTATCCATCAATCTTACACGTGTGGTTTTCTCCTATATTGTACTTGAAACTATCAATGTCTAAGTTTCTGTTTAGCACATGCAAAATGCTTTGATAATGTACACATTTCAATTAAAAATATTTTGACTTTTCTACTGGATCTTCTTTGATCCATACATTATTTAGAAAAGTGTTGCTTAATTTTAAATAGTTGTGGACGTCTTGGTTATATTTTAGCTATTGATTTCTAGTTTATTTCCACTGTTTTCAAGTAGCTTAACTGGATGTTTTCAGTCATTGGAAATGTGTTGATCCTTGCTTTATGGCCCAGAATATGGTCTGTTTAGGAAAACCTCCTACATGAACTTAAAAAGAAAGTTTTCCTGAAGTTGTTAAGCTTAGAGACAATATTATCTAGGACTGAGTTGTTCCATTGGATCCTTCAAACCTCCATGATACTGATGTTTTGGTTGTATTGTATCAACCAATGAGAAATGTGTTAAAATTTATGAATAAAAATGGTGTATTTCTATCTTTCTCCATTGAGTTGCATCAATTTTTGTGTTAAATAATTTGAAGCTAGCTTTCAGGAAATGAGGAATTTAAGGCTTCTGTGTGTTCGAAGCCTGACCTATTACCTGGAAATATGTCTCTTTGCTTCTGGTAAAATTTTGCTTCATAAAATTTTCTTTGTCTATTTTTAGTGATCCTACATCAATTTATTTCCCTTAAAACACAGGATATGTCTTCCTTTATTTTTTCATTGTCAATATAACTGTTTGTTTCTATATTTAAAGTGCATTTTTTGATGAAGAAGATATATCTGCATCTTGTTTCTTTTTCATTAAGCCTATTTTTTTCTTTTAAATAAGATCTAGTACATGCATATTAGAAATAATTATTGATATAGTTGGACCTAAATCTACCATCTCATTGTTTATTTCTAATTTTCCTATTTGTTTCTTTTTTGCTCTTATTTTTCTTCTTTTGTGTTTAATCAAGTATTCCTGCTTCATTTATTCTCCTCTATCATCTGTTAAGTTATACAGCCATATATAACTTTGTATATTTCAATACACATCTTTGAATTAGTTTTTGTTTTTATAAAATCCTAAACAATATGAGAAACGTTCAACAGTTTAACATCATGTGCCAATGTCCTCCTTTAAAAAAAATCTCTTACTGTATATTTGTACTTGTATATATGTATAAGAACCACCCACAAAATATTATTATTTTTGTCTAGAACATTCAGCCTTCTTTTATTTTTTCTTTTAGTATCAAAAGGTATCTTCACTGTCTGTCAATTTCTATTTTTTAACAAAATCTGCTGTTTTCCTCATGTTTGCCCCTCTTTATGCAATGTATTTTTTCCCTCCTCTTGTTACTTATAAGACTTATTTCCCATTCTAGGATTTTGATTACAATATTCCGCAGTGTGGTTCTCCTTTAGGTTGATTTTCCTTAAGGTTAATAAAATTGTTGAATCAATGTATTTTTGGTTCTCATCAAATGTAGAATAATTTGACTACTGTATTTTCAAGTATTTTCCTCATTATTTCTTATTTCTGAGATTTTATATACATTTTTTTGTGTTGTTATCCCACAGATTACCCTACTATATCCATTTTATTTCAGTCTTTTTCGTCTATTTGCTTCATGTTGCATAGTTTCTATCCCCGTGTCTTCGAGTTCATGGCATTTGCTTTTGCAGTACCACTTATGCTGGTATTTAAACCCAGCAGATTCATTATTTAGATGATTTTCTATCTATGACAGTTCCATTTGTCTTCTGGAGACATTCCATTGTTCTGTTACACTTATGTTTTCCTTTACTTTTGTGGTCATATTTTTTTTATAACTGCTTCAAACTCATTTTTCTTCTAGTTCCATCATATGTGTCAATTCTGAGTTTGTTTTATTGACAAATTAGTGTCCTAATTAGTAGTCATATTTTCCAACTTCTTTATTTGTCTGGTGATTATAGATTGCCAGATATTATTAAATTATTTTGGACTGCTGGATTTTGTTGTATTCCTTTAAATAGTTTTGAGTTTGCTTCCGGTACACAGTTAAATATGGATCAGTTAGGTCTTTCTGAGACTGGTTGGATTTTGCAGGTTTGGGGGCTGTATTGCTGATGCTGTTCATGAGCCAGTTGTCCTGTTATTCATACTGTCTGCACTGTTCGCTAAACCCAGGGCAGGCAAGGTGCGAGCTAAAGGCTGAAAGAAGACGCAGGGAGCCCTAGGAACTGCAGACGTGCTTATTCTCACCTTGGTGATGCGGCAGCCGTAGCAGCGGCCACAACATAGCCGTAGCGGAGCCATGACGGAGCCAGAGCAAAATCTCACGTAACCACCACAACGCCGCTCCGCTGTGGTCCCAGTGCGGCAGCCAGGGCTTTCATGGTGAAGACACTCTGCACTTTGCCGGTAATAGTGAAGTGGGTGCCTGGTGACATGCATGTGCAGCGCAGTAGATGACCTCAGCTGCTACAGAGTCATTATTTATAAAGCGTGGGGCGAGAGGGCCTGAACACACCGTCTTGGCTGATTTTCTCTCTCCCCGCAGCGCGGCTGGTTAAGTTATGTTCAGATGAGCTGCCTCCTCAGTGTTAAGTCAGCACTGTTACTGGGGTGATAACCCTGAGCATTCTGTCAAATGCCTTGTCCATTACGAGAGTTGTTGTTGGGAAAGAAACAATTCTTAGCCCCATGTAAACTCCAAAAAGTGTTCCACCTACTCCTTCCCAGTGACCAGCAAACTGATTCAGGTTTTCACTTACCCTAGTACAGTCCTCTGCACTGGCCCAGGCTGCACTGGACCTAGAGAAGACAAAACACAGTGTTTATCAAATCACAAGGGGAGTTCCTTCACTGTGAATGTAGATCATTTATCCTTAGTGTGTTCACGGCTCTCAGATATCTTCAAAATATGGCTTTCACTTTTATCATTTATTTTTGATAGTTATAAAGAAATACTAGCTTGCATGACTTACTACAATCTACCTAGAAAAATCAGATAATTCTTATACACTCAAGTCTGCAGAAAAAAGAATTATATTCAATACATAGATGTATCCTCCCCAAATGTGCCGGGTACTCACCAAGGTGAAGTTTATCTATTAATTCTCATAAAATAGCAGTGCTAGTGAGGTATCCTGTTATACTCCAGAGGACTCAGTTTCTACCTTTGCAAAGCTTACAGTCTATCGAAACATTAAGAAAAAAAAAGAGAGAGAGAGAAGACTCTCTCACCTCGGCTATGCCTGTAAAGCAGGGGAAACCATTCATGATATACCCAGTTAGAGACTGTGTCTCTAACACAGACAGACGCAAGGTTGCATACAGGGAATGGATTAGATCTGCAGATTGGGAGCTGCACGCACAGGTCATATTTTGAACTATAGGGTTAAGTAAGATAATATGGTTCTAGCTGCAGATTAATAAATGGGTGTATAGTTCCCAGGGCGCTTCCCAGATGGCACAGCGGTAAAGAATCCAGCTGTCAATGCAGGAGACACAAGAGATGCGGGTTCGATCCTTAGGCTGAGAAGATCCCCTGGAGTAGGAAATGGCAACCCACTCCAGTATTCTTGCCTGGAGAAGCCCATAAACAGAGGAGCCTGACCATCCACGTGTCGTAAAGAGTCGGGCACGACTGAGCATCTGAGCACACACAGTTCCTAGGAGCACTGGGAGACTGATTGGCTTTATCTCGGCCATTCAGTTCAGTGCGCAGTCATGTCCAACTCTTTGCAACCCCATGGACTGCAGCACCCTAGGCTTCCCTGTCCTTCACTATCTCCTGGAGCTTGCTCAAACTCATGTCCATCTAGTCGGTGACACCATCCAACCATTCCATCCTCTGTTACCCCTTCTCCTCCCGCCTTCAATCTTCCCCAGCATCAGGGTCTTATCCAGTAAGTCAGCCCTTCGCATCAGGTGGCCAAAGTATTGGAGTTTCAGCCTCAGCATCAGTCCTTCCAATGAACACTCAGGACTGATTTCCTTTAGGATGGACTGGTTTGATCTCCCTGCAGTCCAGGGGGACTCTCAAGAGTCTTTTCCAATACCACAGCCTTGGCCATTGTGACTACCTAAATCATGTTACCCAGATTGCAGCAGGTGTGAACCAAGCTGTGGTCCCGTCTCGTCCTGTAACAGCTCTGGATCTCATTGTCCTCAGCAGGTACTCTTGTTAGAGAATGGTACTGACCTTGCTGACCCTGATCTGGTGGGATCGTAATCACCTTTAGCGCCTTCCTGGAATGAGTATATCAGCGTGAGGCCAAAACCAAGGACCTTTGATCTGCTTCCAGCACCACCCACATACTGAAGGGCCGACCTGGGAAACCAAGCAGTTCTGACATTAGGTGAAGGTATCTGAGTTTGCCTCTCTGGAGGACAAGTTATAATTTCAACTTTATTTAATTGGAATGGTAAAGAGAATAATATAATCATGTTTTATTTCCACAAAACAGTACTTTTCAATACCTCATTATGTATGTACACTTTACTAAGATTCCTGCCTTGCTTTACTTACTGTTTGCATTTCCTCCCCCCTTGGAAATTTACACAATTTATTTTTATAACATTTTAATGTAAAACTAATATATTGTAAGCAAGACTTCATAGTTTATTTAATTTCCTTGGATTTATTGCTTGCAGTTCTATGTATAAGTCTTGGCACTATCATAAATTAGAAATTGCTTCTTTACCGTGTCCATTATACTTATAGATAGGGTCATAATTACTAAAGTATTCATTTTCAAAGTCTCTTGGTTTGACTCCAATCTCATTTATTATGGTTGCCTTATTTCTGTAATGCTGTTTATTAGCTGGTGCCAGTCAATATGATAATACATACGCTGTGCGGCAGCCAAGTGGTAGAACAGATATGCAATTCTGTGAGTCACATCTTTACTGTCTTGTCAGTTGTCTGTGAATGAAACTAATTGAGGATTTTTTTTTTGTATGTGTTTATAAGAGGCACATATCTGCCATGGTCTGGACTGAGAAATAGCTCAGCAACTTGATTGTATAGAGAATATTGTTGACATAGAGTAAATCTTGCTTGTTCATTTGTAGGATAAGATTAGCCTTTCAGCCCTTGATTTACAGAGCCCTTAGCTTCCTTGGAGGAGAGCTAAGGGAGGACTCTCTGAATCTGGGAGTTTCTTCCCGTGTCACATGGGGTGAGAGCGGCTGTGTTTTCTGTCCTGTGTGTTGGGTTCACATGTGCGAAGTTGTGCCACACGACCCTATGGACGTAGCCCACCCGGCTCCTCTGTCCATGGGATTCTCCAGGCAAGAGTACTGGAGTGGGTTTCCATGCTCTCCTCCAGGGGATCTTCCTGACCCCGGGATCACATCCACGTCTCCTACATCCACTGCATTGGCAGGTGGGTTCTTTACCACTGGGGCCACCGGGCAAGCCCGGGTATCTATTCATAATCATGTTTGCATAACTGTTTCTAGAGGTCTGAAGAGTCTCTGATGTCATGAGGCATCTGAGTAGATGGATGAATGTGGCAGAAAGAATCGTTGAGCCACGAGCCCGTGAAGCCCTTTGCCTGGATGCATGGTGCACTCAGGGTGACGGTGGGGGAGGGGCCTCTTAGTGAGTCAGCTCATCCTCCAAAACCCTGCTTCTGGGGAAGCGATAAGGACTAAGGCAAGGTTCCTAGTCTCAACAACCTCATGCTTTAGAGAGAGGACAGATGCTGGACCCCAGTCAGGCCAAAGAAAGCAGACGTGGTTTGGGAATACAGGGAAAGACCCCTGACTCAATGTCCATGGTGCTGGGGGCAGGGGGGACCACAGGCTCCCCGCTGAACTATGGTAGAAGCCAGCTGTAGACTTCTTAGCTTAGGATGCCAAGTTCTTCATTTCACAAGGTCCCAGATGACTACAAACACACCTGCCCGTTATTTCTGCCCTAAGGCAGAATGCTTCAGTTACTCGAGGGCACACCACTACCTACCTCTTCCCCTCCTGTATGACAAACCCAAGTGTCTTCAGACACAGCCACATGCCCCCAGGGGGTGGCAAGGTCATCCAAGGTGGAGAACCATTGATCTAAGATGAGGTACTAATTAAGGACAGGTGTCCGGGGCCAATATATAGAAAGAGCAACACGTGGAAATCAAAGGATCTTAGAGTCCAGCATGTTGACAATTGTCAGAATACAGTAAATGCATCACATTATTCCGATGCAAAACGTTCCTTTTGAGTGATTTTGGTATGTGTCTGCCTAACAGCAATTTCAAAGGAAAATAGTTTTGCTTGAAGTGAGAATTTATCCAAAGGAGAAGTGAGAGGATCGTATCCAGTATTTGCCCTGGAAAGACTTCGAATTCTTTTTCTCTTGACAGTAAAGGGAGGGTTTTTTTCCCTTCCTTTTTATTTTTTATTTTTTTTCACTTCTGGTCCACTAGGGATTTCTCAGATTCAGAAGAAAGTATTGATATTTCACAAAAGACAAGTGAAAAGGACGAACGCCCAAGCTCTCGGTTGCAAATGGTGTGCAGAAAGACGTCCCAGAGCGCTAAGAAGAGGACATTTTTTTCCTTTGCAGCAAAAAATGCAGAAACCTCAGTTAACTTGCAGAAGTGAAAGGGATGGAGGTGCCTGCCTGTCATTCAAAAGCAGTGGCAAAGGAATCAGGGCTGTACGGCCAGAATCGGGCTTAAATACCTAACTCTGCTTGGCCCCACCCCCGCGAAAGGCGGAGATGGCCCAGGTCTTCAGCTGTCACCGGTGCTGGAAGCAGCTCCTCCGTCTACATGTCCAAGGCTCCCAGCTGGTCTCTGGACGCCACTGACCCCACAAGGCAGCTCACAGAGCCTTCAGACTCCGGCTCGTTGAGTCTGCCTTTTAATCTGATACAGGTGGCAGAAAAATTGTTCTCAGTCCTTTCTCAGTTCCTGCCATGGCAGAAAGATCAGCGCATGCCGGTCTGAGCGTGGTGAGATGAAGTCGTCTGGATGCCGAAGTTGGCAGAACTCCGCCAGCCACCAGGGCCCCAAGCAGCTCAGTCCTTCCATCTGGAGGGATGAATCCCTGAAGCTCTGTCCCCAGGCTCCTGCTTCGGCCTCCATCCTAATTGATGACATGAAGCTTTTTTCCTGCTTAAAGAAATCTATATTCATCACTTGAAAGAGCATCCCAGAACTGAGGAACTTCTCTGTTTCGTCAAACCACTGGATCTCACTTTGGAACGTTTACTTACATGGTCCAAGGCAGAATTTCTACCCGGGTATCCTTTGTCAGCTCTAAGGCACAGTGTAAAGCCTCCCTGACCCATGGGATCGGGGGGAGGGTGGCTTTCCTCACACATGTGTCTTGTAATAACGCCTGACTCAGGAACGTGCGCTGGCATGAAACACGAGAGGTGGTCCTGAGCCGCAGCAGCCTCTACAGCAGCCAACGTCTCGATACTCAATCCTAGAAAAGCAGCTCTAGAAAGCTGACCTCACGTTGGCCACCAGTGATCGTGGAAAAGGAGACGTTTGGGACTGTGTCTAGCTTGCTTTTATTCGAACATCATTCAGCAAAAGCTTGTTGATGAGCACTTTGGGTCCTGGGAAAAGCTAGGGAAAAAAAGATGAAAAAGGCACAAAGCCCTGTTACCAAGATGCCGAGAGATTCCTGAGATGCGTTCTCCTGTGCTTAAGGCACCTGCCTCCCAGGAAGGTCACAGCAGACAAAGCCCACCTGCTGGGGGGACGGAAGGAGAGAACTGATCCAACTGAGGGGGGCATCCCGGGAGAGGGCTTCAGGGGGTTGGTGGAGGAGGTAAGGGTAAACCGATTCTTGTTTGCTGACCAAGCATTTTCCCCAAGAGTTTAAAGTCCAGAGATTCTGTGTTTAGCTGGCACCCTGACTTCCCTCGTGGCTCAGACGGTAAAGAATCTGCCCGCAATGCGAGAGACCGGGGTTCGACCCCTGGATCAGGAAGATCCCCTGGAGGAGGGACTGCCTCCCCACTCCAGCATTCTTGCTGGGGAAGTTCCATGAACAGAGGAGCCTGGTGGGGTACGGTCCAAGGGGTCATAAAGAGTCGAACATGACTTGGTGACTGATCATGCACACGCAGAACACAATGATTCCCCCCAGTGTGGCCCTCTTTCCCCGAGTTCTGCTCTCCCCTCCGGGAGGCTGTTAACTCACACACCCAGCAGAGGCAGCTGACTTGGCCGGCCTCCCAGCCCAGCGGGGCCGCCTGTGGCTGGGCTGGTCTCGTCCAATCTCACTACTCCGTGGCCCTGTGTTGTTGACCGTGGACCCTCTTTTGCTAAAGCACCAGCTTTGCCATGTGCTTTTCAAAGCCTTTAAGACTTCTCAGAGTGCTACCCTGCCCCCTTCCTCAAGATTCCGCGGAGGCCGCAGGACCCCCGGTGCCGGCCCCTCATCACACCTGGGCCGGCAGGTGACCCGCCCTGTCTGGGCTCTGACGACCCTGGGGCGTCCACCGCCCTTCATGCCCGACTGCAGCGCTTCTGTTTCCAGCCTCGGGTTTTCTCTGCTGTGGGGCCTTTGGGAAGCCTGCTGTCATCCATCCTCACAACATCCAGGGGGCACAGGCCACTGTCATTGTCCAAGGTCGCAGAGGGACTGGCCAAGGTGATGGGAGGTGAGTGACTTGCCCCGAGTCACCTGGTGGGAGTGTGGACACTGAGTGAAGGTGTTGCCCTGAATCAGACTGAGCCTCATTGCTGAGGGCTTCCCTATTTTCCCTCCTCACTTGGGGCTGGCTCCTTTCTATTTGATGCGATCACTTTCTAGCCACCCTTCTTTTTATCCCTCTTCAATAAGAAAAAGGACAACACAGGAATAGATTGGGTGTGAGCCTTGTTTCAGCTTTGTTTGTAGTCTTATTTTTTAAGATCTTAGCTCTGGGCATTGTAATGGGAGAAGCACTTACTGCCTTCCATTTGTAACTCTTATTAATTTAAAATCTACGGGTGACGAGAAGCCCAGATCATTATCAACATTCTAACACCCACAGAAAAATTAGTCAGGCCCCGACCAGGCATAAATCCTCTGCTCCAGGAGATATGTGTTGCTGGCAAAGATGGCCCTGATGTAACAGAAGCATTTAATGTAGAAAATGTTGCTCTATTTCTCTTCCTGATGGCATCAGACAACCAGGGCAGCAAGGTGGGGGGAGAAGCTGGAGAGGAGGCTGCCCAAGAGAAGCAATATGTTGGCTGAGCTGATCAATACGAAGATTAACTTAACCAAGTAGAGGACTTATCAATCTTCTTATTGATCAGTTTAGCAAACATATTAGTATGCTGGTGCAGCTCTGCCAGGCGCTCCAGGTGGCACTTCATCAGGTCCAAGATAGACCAGCTATCCCAGTATGGCTGGGAGATGTCTTCTTACAAGTCTCAGTTCAGTTGTCACTCAGTCATGTCCTACTCTTTGTGAGCCCGTGAACCGCAACACGCCAGGCCTCCCTGTCCATCACCAACTCCCAGAGCCCACCCAAACCCATGTCCATTGAGTTGGTGATACCATCCAGCCATCTCATCCTCTGTCCTCTCCTTCTCCTCCTGCCCTCAATCTTCCCCAGCTCTTTGCACCAGGTGGCCAAAGTATTGGAGTTTCAGCTTCAACATCAGTCCTTCCAATGAACACCCAGGACTGATTTCCTTTAGGATGGACTGGTTGGATCTCCTTGCAGTCCAAGGGACTCTCAGGAGTCTTCTCCAGCACCACAGTTCAAAAGTATCAATTCTTCGGCGCTCAGCTTTCTTTATAGTCCAACTCTCACATCCATACATGACCACAGGAAAAACCATAGCCTTGACTAGACGGACCTTTGTTGGCAAAGTAATGTCTCTGCTTTTGAATATGCTGTCTAGATTGGTCATAACTTTCTTTCCAAGGAGTAGTGTCTTTTAATTTCATGGCTGCAGTCACCATCTGCAGTGATTTTGGAGCCCAGAAAAATAAAGTCAGCCACTGTTTCCACTGTTTCCCCATCTATTTGCCATGAAGTGATGGGACTGGATGCCATGATCTTAGTCTACTCACCACCAAAAGAGGTCACCTCTCCCTCTTGTAGGCAAGATTGTCCCCAGAAAGGAAAGCTGATGGAGAAACTGAAGTGGGATTATGTGGACACCTCTTAGAAGCTGGATTCAAACTCAATCAACAAGTTCATGCTTGGTAAGAATCCCTGTGACTCTTAATTTTAAGCAAAAGAAGCATAAAGTGAGCTTTTATTTACTGAATGTCTAGTGAAAGCTCAAAAAAATTATTTTAAGTATTCACACTTGTGAGAGTCCCAGAGTGATCATTTAATGTTCCTCATATTGACATCTGAGAAATAGATTAATGTTCATCTTCAGAATCAGTATAAACATATGATACTTTATTGTTTAAAAAAAAGCAATGCTTTGAAATTATTTGGACAGATGTCACACTTTATTTTGAATCACGGGTATGATATAATGAAGAGGTTTTGAAGTGATATTTATGTAGCTTAAAAAATTCTTATCCATTCATTCAATAAACACTTGGTGTGCATAAAGTCGAAATGAGACCATCTATTCTGCACAGCTGATGGTCGTCCCCTCCGAGGGGAGAGGGTGGGCCAAAGTCAGATGACACCACCTCCTGGGCTGCCATGAGCTTTGCTCTGCACTCATCCACCAGAGTAAGGGAACAGCAAATCTTGAGCTTAACCACTCACAGTTAAAATATCTGCAGCTTGACTAATTTTCTTGTAAAAATAAGTTTCTTTTCTAATTAATTCCATCATTGTCTGCCTCATTTCATGTCATCTCATAAAGGATAAATACTTGGCTCAAGATCACTGGCCTCTTATTTCCCTTCAATACCTTTGGAATGGAAGTTCCACTCCAGAGGGACTTGGATGCCATTGCATCTTACCATATCATAGATGGGATAAATGAATGGTGCTTCTTGCAGGAGGGACGTGCTATGAGGAAGAAAGAAATGTTCTCTATTTCTCTGAGGAGCTCTCAGTCCCTCTGGGAGTTTCTGTGAAAATCCTAGAGAGGAGTCCAGTGCTCGAGGGTGTGGACAGTGACGTCCTGGAGAGAAGCCCAGGTGGAAACAGGGACAGAAACCTGCTATTATTACGTCTTTATCTCCTGTGACCTTACAGGTTTCAGGTGAGAAAATAGGGGATAAGTTATCGGCTAATTCATGAAACAGTATTTATCAAAAGCTTCATATTTTGCCAAGAATAGGGACTGAAAGATGAAAATACATGTTCTGCATCTTCCCAGAGTCCAGAGTCTAGACAGAGAGTAGGTATGAGCTGCTTTGCCCGTTTGGGGGAACAGGGGGCATCTTTGAAGCATGTTGCTTCTCTGCGTGGGTTCAAGGATCATAAAATACCTTGCAGCAAGCTGTCCTTATGGGAAATATCACTGCAGTGGTCTCCACTGGCTGTGTAAAAGCAAGGCAGAAATTATCCTTTTTCTGGAGAAATTGAAAAACCATGGAACTTGTGTCTGGTTCAGGGAAATGCACCTCTTGATGGGTTGTGCTCTGCAGGAAGGTGGAGATGGAACAAGCAAGCAGGAGGGAAGCGGGGCTTGCAGGGCCAGCCCAGGACCCAACCCTGCCCAAGTCTATTTTAGTCTGCATGTTATAGACAGCCACAAATTACTGTTTGTCTAAACAGAAAAGCAAGATGCAAGATTCCTGTCCATCTGAGGTGGTTGATATTTCTCCCAGCCATCTTGATTCCAGCTTGTGATTCATCCAGCCCCAAAATATTGGGTTTTCACAAGTCCTCACAGTCATTTGTATGCCGCTTAAAATCTTCGGGGCAATTCGTTTAACAGATTTGCCTTAAATATGTTGACTGTTCTCAATATTTAAATCCTTAAAAGTTTATATATAACTTATAGTTAGAAATATGCTTATGTAGTTAGAAAGCATATGTATATACACACATATAGTTATGAATCTGTCAGTTTAGAACATACAAGCTTCATGTGAATTTCATGAAAACCATGTCTTGAAGCTTGATCCCTAGATGTCTTCAACCCAACACTGAGCTGCATTAAGTATATAATTTTCCTGGAGGTCTGTGGAGATTAAAGAGGTAAGTCTTGAGCCCCAGTTTCCTAACGTGATCTGTGGCCTTGTGGATGGAGACAAACATGCAGACAGAAGGAAGTGCAATATCTGAGGACTTTGCAGGCATCACAATGGGTCCACTTGCATAGGGAGAGTCTATGTTGAACCCACTATGTGTGATGAGACTCAGATGTCCTCCTAGAGCTGCGGTCATGTGTCTTCCGTGTTGGAAGGTCCTTGGAGATCAGTTGACATAGGGTTTGGGGAAGCAAGTGCCCTGAGAAGAGGGTGCTGTAGAGGCATTCTAGGGTGTCTTTCGTGAAATGAAAGTTCTGTTTCCATTTGTAGATTTGACATGTAAGATTCTCGTCCTCTGTCACCCCCTTCTCCTCCTACCCTCAATCTTTCCCAGCATCATGGCAACAGAGGATAAGATTGGATGGCATCACCGACTCAATGGACATAAGTTTGAGCAAACTCTGGGAGACAGTGAAGGACAGGTAAGCCTGGTGTCCTGCAGTCCACAAAGAGACACAGCTTAGCAAATGAACAACAACATGTAAAACTAATCCAAAGAAGGACACCCACACATACAAGCTACGAAGTTTTATGAATTAGGCAGAGCTTTCTAGCAGTTTCCAGGACAGTAGGTCCTGCCTTCCTGTCCTGCAGTAGAGTTGGGCAGTTGCCTTTCTCCAAGCAGATTAAGCTTGAGTGGGTTCGCTGAAGTGACCTCTGTGGTTCCTTCTAAAGCTAAAAGTAATCTGATTCTATACAATGGTGTGCGGATAAAAGCAAAGTTTCATCCCCAAACCCCTGTTTATATCGTGGGGAGCCAACAGAGCAGTGGAATCAGTGGCTCGAGAAAGCCAAAGGTTTAGAAACAGCATCTCCCAAGCTGCTTCTTGCTGAAGCACCCGGACCTGACAGAACCAAGCGTCTGTCTCTGGCTGGGAAGGCTCCTCCCCATCATGCTGACAGCACGGCTCCCCCAACCTGCAGAAGCAGCTTGCGGCTGTCAGCTGCTCTCCTGGGACAGGACGGCATCGAGCACTGAACTTTCCCTGCTCTTTCCCTCCGTTTCCCTTTGGGGTCAGCCTCACACATTTATGGACTCACTAACTGCATTCAAGAGAGTAGCTTTTGACCAGGGAATGGAGTTTTTTTTTTTTTTTTTGCTTTGCTCAGAATTAATTGGCCATAAGGGGCTCAGGTCTGTATCCTGGCCTCATTAGCTCCAGGTTTTAGCTAAATGGCCTAACTGACCCACGGCCAGAGCCAGCCTCCCCCCATCCACCAGGCAGAGGAGCGTTGTCTGCAGGCCCCCCTTCCGGTAACATCAACGTGGTGGCTGGAACTCAGAGGCCGTTGGTCAGGAGAGTGTGGTTCCTTCCAATTAGGCACCAGCCTTTGTAGGATGTGCTGGTGGTTCCTAAAAGGGTTCTATCTGTATTTACTCTGGCTTCTCACCTGAGGGCTTACTCCAGGGGAGTCTCCTGTGGCTTCCCAGAAGCCCCTGAGAACGTGACATGGGATGTGTGGACCTGAGGGCTGCAATGACCATTGCTTGCTCCATGCTTACATACCTGGAGCAGGTGAGGAATGCCTGGTGACTTGTGTTTCTCACCTAGACAGAGAAGAATCGGGAAGATTATAAACACTCACAAGCAGTAAGTATCCGGAGGAACTGTCTCAGCTCCTTGGAGACCCCAGGCTGGCAAGGCTGTGTGCAGATGTCACCCGGACAAGCTGGGGGACTGGCCCGGTCAGTGGGGAGAACGGATGAAGGACAGTCTGGGCAGAAGCACCTGCTCCGCAGTGCAAGCCAAGGTCCTGTGCCCTCAGACAGGATCTGGGCCCTCAGACTCCTCCCAGGGGCAGGGCTTGCCTTTGTTGTAAGTAGGTGATTGGCCACCCTGAAAGGGGCGTGGCCTTGGGCGTCCAATCCTCTGAGTTTCAAGCAGATTACAATCCCAGCATCCCAGGGAGGTTGGATCTCTCAGTCCTGAAGCGGGGGTCTGGGTGGAAACTCCCAGGACCCACTCCCAGCCTCATTCAGTCCAGAGTTCCATCCCATGGAGGAGTCCCTGAACCATCTGAAATTCACCCAATTTCTATTGGAAGCTTTCTAGCCTCCTGGGCCACTCAGCACATTCTCTTTTAGCCTAATTATGGAATTATCAAACGTGTCTTCTTTTATCCAGTTAAAATATGCCATCTTATAATTTTCACCCATTCCTGATATACATAAAAGAGGGGACAAATAGAAAGTCACCCGTTGGTCGTCTTTCTGTCTTAAAATAAGTATATTTCCTCTTTCCATCCAGAGGTCTTTAAATAATCAGAGAGAGTTATCATAGTACTTTTATAACCTTCTTCTCTCAGCTGAGCAGAGACTATGGTGTCCTCAGAGAAGACGCAAAGGAGTGATTACAAACTAAGAAAGCAAAGGTCTTTGAGAAATCTTTGAAATCACTCAGCCCAGGAAAACTTGGGGAGAAGGAGAAACTGGTGGCTGGGATTGGGCTTTCTCCTGGGAGGAACCCATTCCTCAGGTATGCTTCAGACACCAGTGACACGGAGCTTGGTGGGGCGGGTAGAGGGGCCTCTTCCTCTAGGCCGGTATGAACAAGGTCCTCTAAAAGGAGGGTGTGGCTGACCACGTGAAGCGAGTTCTTCTTAATACAGGCAGAAACAATCTGGGAACATCAGTCATTAAAGGTTTTATTTCCCTGGAAAAATAACATGTAGATGGTTGATATGACCTGTTTGCTCATCTGGGTGATAAGGTGATCCTCAGGGCGCTCATTCACTTGGATAGAAAGCAGTGTGAAAAAGTGTTAGTTGCTCAGTCGTGTTTGACTCTTTGAGACCCCATGGAATGTTGCCCTCCAGGCTCCTCTGTCCATGGAACTCTCCAGGCAAGAATACTGGAGTGGGTTACCATTCCCTTCTCCAGGGAATCTTCCCAACCCAGGGATCGAACCCATGTTTCCTGCATTGCAGGTAGATTATTTACTGTTTGAGCTACCAGGGAAGCCCAGTGAGGAGCATAAACATATTTAAAAACAGGTAACTAGAATTAAGAAGAAAAAGAAACAAAGCCTTTGAGCAGAACTTATCTAAAATCAGAATTAACATAATATTATTAAACAAAACAAATGGTTTCTGGCTGCTAAATAATGGTTTTACTTTTCAGATGAGTGCTTTTTAATTTTTTAATTGCACTTGTTATTTTTAACCTTATTTATTTGTTTCAACTGGAGGCATGCCCCACCCATGCTTCCCTGGTGGCTCAGCTAGTAAAGAATCCGCCTGCAATGCAGGAGACCTTGGTTCGATCCCTGGGTCAGGAAGATCCCCTGGAGAAGGGAACAGCTACCCACTCCAGTATTGTGGCCTGGAGAATTCCATGGACAGAGGAGCCTGGCAGGCTACAGTCCAGGGGGTGGCAAAGAGTCTGATGTGACTGAGCGACTTTCACTTTCACTCCCCCTGTTATGAGAACTGGATGCCCCATTTTAGTCAACAGGACCTCCTCACCACCTAGCGACCAAAGGGATGCAAGCTCTGGTGCCCAGGCAGCATCTGTGTGGCTGGTCAGTGGTCAGTGTGCAGGACGGTCCAGCAGTCTGTGAGATGCTACCCCAGAAACAGGGGTGCTGGCAGGAGGGAGCTAAGGTGGATGGAGTGGTTGTTAGCTGCTATTATAGAAGAACCAAGTTGGAGTGAAGCAGCAGACGAACAAGTGTTTGCGGTACCTCCGTCCGGCTGACCTGTCTGTCACCAGTGGGGTCTCTGACAAGCTTTTTGCCTCTAAACTTCTACTTTATCATGGATGGAGGGGCATAACTTCACTCCACCCCATGGCATATACAACGCTTGGCATACAGGAGGCCGAAACAAGTGGTCATCAGGAATGTGGATTTTAGCAGCTATGAACTCCCTCCAAAGAGAGACACACAGCCAGCGTGCCTCTGTGGCCCCACTATTACGGGAACCGTGGCACTGGTTCTGTAGAACTATTACTGGGAACCGTGGCACTGGTTCTGTAGAAGCCTGGAAGAATTGAGAGCGTCACAGATAACCTGGACTTGCCGGAGTGACGTGAACTAGCTTGTTTAACTTACCTGGACTTGCCGGAGCGACGTGAACTAGCTTGTTTAACTTACCTGGACTTGCCGGAGCGACGTGAACTAGCTTGTTTAACTTACCTGGACTTGCCGGAGCGACGTGAACTAGCTTGTTTAACTTACCTGGACTTGCCGGAGCGACGTGAACTAGCTTGTTTAACTTACCTGGACTTGCCGGAGCGACGTGAACTAGCTTGTTTAACTTACCTGGACTTGCCGGAGCGACGTGAACTAGCTTGTTTACCTTACCTGGACTTGCCGGAGTGACGTGAACTAGCTTGTTTACCTTAGCGAACTATTTTCTGTCTATAAACAGAAGATTTTTGCTTTCTTACAGCAGTGCAACTGATCGAGTGACTTATTTGAGTTAGTATCATTAACAATTAGACATTTTTTTACAGAAGGAGAAAAACCCAAAGAGTTACAGAAATCCAACGATCTTTCAAATCAATCTGATTCTCCTAATGATTAGATTTGCCTGCATTTTCCTCTTCTAATTGATCTTGAACATCAGCCATGAATTCTTCAGTGTAGCAAAAATGATTTTATGAGTTCCAACTTTATACACTATGGCAATCAATGTGGAAGAGAAAAGCCACCCAGGCAAGAAAAGCACTAACTAACAGTCTAAGGAAGGCAGACACATTCAACATTAAAATTTTTTTTCTGTATTTTTAAATTATATATTCTACATTTTAAAATCAAATTAAATGTATTCAAGGGAGGGCAGGATTCCTGAGTGCCCAGAAGCTCTTAGGTGGGGGCTGGGTTGGGTAGTGAGGTTTGAAGGAACAGTGAGGCGTTTGAGTGGCCTTCATTGTTAGGGCGACTGTTATCAAGAAGATAAGGCAGGATGGCAGAGTAGAAAGACCCTGAACTCACACCCTCTCACGTCAAAGTCACAACAATTCACAGAACAACTCTTGATGGAAAAGATCAGAATCTCCCAGAAAGAATCTTCTACAACTGAAGATGTAGAGAAGGAACCATAAGGGGTGGGGTCATGATATAGGCAAGACCCCAAATGCAGAAAGGCTTCCCAGGTGGCACTTGTGGTAAAGAACCCATCTACCAATGCAGGAGGTGTAAGACTCGAGTTCGATCCCTGGGTGGGGAAGATTCCCCTGGAGAAAGAAACAGCAACTCACTCCAGTATTCTTGCCTGGAAAAATCCCATGGATAGAGGAACCTGGTGGGCTATAGTCCACGGAGGCACAGAGAGTCAGACACAACTGAGCGACTGAGCATACAGACAGGGGAATAACTAAACTGCAGAAGTTCTGCCCAAGAAGTGGGGGGCCTAATCCCCACATCGGGCTCCCCAGCCTGGGATTCCTGCACCAGGAGGACGAGACCCCAGAACACTTGGCTTTAAAGGCCAGAGGGGCTTATGTTGGGGACACCTAGAGGGCTGTGAGAAAGAGACTCCACTCCTAAAGGGCATGCACAAAGTCTCACCCACTCTGTGGCCCAGGGCAGAAGCAGTGATTCGAGGGAAGCCTGGCCCAGACCCCCTGCTGATCTCATAGATCCTCGTGGAGGGAAGGAGGCAACTGCAGGTCCCTCTGGAGACACGGACACTGCAGGTCACCCTCGGGGGCACGGACACTGCAGGTCACCCTGGGGGCACGGACACTGCAGGTCACCCTCGGGGCACAGACACTGCAGGTCACCCCGGGGGCATGGACACTGCAGGTCACCCTCGGGGCACAGACACTGCAGGTCACCCTTGGGGCACGGACACTGCAGGTCTCCCCGGGGGCACGGATACTGCAGGTCACCCCGGGGGCATGGACACTACAGGTCACCCTCGGGGCACGGACACTGCAGCAGCCTTTGGGGAGCCCTTGTACCGCATAGACACAGGTGCCAGCATGAGCAATCCTGGAATCCTCCTTCTAGGTTATGAGCTTCAGGACCGGGGCCTGCCCATGTCCACCATGCTGTAGGAACCAATACTGGCCAAGCAACTAACTGGTCAGGGGCACAGCCTCACCCACCAGCAGACAGACAGCTTTAAGAGCCCCTGAGCCCACAGACACCCCTGGATGCAGCCTCACCCACGGAGTGCCCAGGCCCTGGCCCCACATACCAGCATGTAGGCACTGGGCCTGGGATCCCTGTGGTTGCAGCTGCTGAGACTCTGGGACCCAGCTCTGCTCACCAGCGGACAGGCACCAGCCTCAGAAGCCCTGGGCCCCCGCCTCAGCCTCCAGCGGGTGGACACCAGCTCCAGGACAATTACAAACCCACAGCCTGCTGTGCCAGGACCCATTCCACCCACCAGCAGGCCAGCACCAGCTCTGGGACCAGCTGGCCCTGGCCTCACCACCAGTGGGCCAACATCAGCTTCAGGACAGCCTGGACCAAGCCAGCTGTCAGGAGCTGGCCCCTCCCACAGCTCTGGGACCTAACGCTCCTGCAGATGTTGTACCCCTGTTCCCTGCAGCTGGCCCCTGGACCCAACTACCCTGTTAGTGGACCAGCACTGACCCAGGACCTGACCTCACCCACTGGCGGGCAGGCACCAGTCACGGGATTTTCTGAACCCTGACCTCACCCACCGGTGAGCCAACAGTAGCCCCAGATCCCCTGGGTTTCTACAGCCAGCCACCTTGTGACCCGGCCCTTCCTACCAGTGGTGAACAGCCTCCATACAAGGCAGGGCCCAGCGGCCAACCTGACCGGGGCCAACCAAGCCTACCTGACCACCCACAGCAGTCAGTCCACCATAGGAGAAGGACCCATGCAGCCCACATAGCGGTACTCCAAGAACTTAAAGCTCTAATGAGACAGGAGTGGTTTCAGGAAACATTTCCAATAAACAAATTAACCCTACATCTAAAGGAATTAGAAAAACAAAACCCAAAGGTAAGAGAAGGACAGAAATCATAAACATCAGAGCAGAATAGTGAAATAGATACTTTAAAACACTGAAAATGTCAATGAAACTAAGAGCTGGTTTTGTAACAAGATAAAGTGGGTGAACATTTGGCCTCATCAACAAAACACAGAGTGGGCTCAAATCAACAAAGTCAGAAATGAAAATGGGAAAGTTACAACCAACACCACAGAAATACAAAAGATCCTAAATTACTAAAAGAAACTGTAATATATGCCAATAAGATGGACAACCTAGAAGAAATGGATGAATTCCTAGAAATGTACATTCTCCCAAGAATGAACCAGAAAGAAATAGAAATTATAGATGGACACCATTACCAGTAATGGAATTGAGTTAGTAATTTAAAAATTCCCAACAAACAAAAGCCCGGGACTAAATGGCTTCACAGGTTAATTCTAGCAACAGTTTGGAGAAAAATTAACACTTATTCTTCTCAAGGTATTTCAAAAAGTTGCAGGGGGAGGAACACATTCATTCTACGAGGCCAAGATCACCCTGATACTAAATCCTGAAAAAGTTATCACAAAAAAAGAAAATCACAGGTCAATATCATTAATGAACACATATGCAGAAATCCTCAACAAATCATTAGCAGATTAAATCCAGTGATGCATTAAAGAAATTAGACACCATCATTGTATGGGGATCTTTCCAGGGATGCAAGGAGAGTTCAATACACACAAATCAGTCACTGTAATAAACCATATTAACAAACTAAAGATAAAATCATATGCTTATCTCAATAGATGCAGAAAAAGCTTTCGGCAAAATTCAGCATCCATTTATGATGAACACTTTCAACAAATTGGGCATAGAGGGGATATGTGTATATGCTTAGTCACTCAGTTGTGTCTGACTCTTTGCAGCTTCATGGGACTTAGCCAGCCAGGCTCCTCTGTCCATGGGATTCTCTAGACCAGAATACTGGAGTGGGTTGCCATGACCTCCTTCAGGGGATCTTCCCAACACAGGGATTGAACCCAGGTCTCTTGCATTGCAAGCAGATTCTTTGCCAGCTGAGCTACCAGGGAAGCCCATAGAGGGAATATATCTCAACAGAATAAAGATCATATATGATACACCCATAGCTAGCATCATATTCAACAGTGAGAAGTTGAAAGCATTTCCTCTAAGAACAGGAACAAGACAAGGATGTTCATTCTTGCCACTTTTATTCAGC
This sequence comes from Bos grunniens, assembly GCF_055505025.1. Lineage (NCBI taxonomy): Eukaryota > Metazoa > Chordata > Mammalia > Artiodactyla > Bovidae > Bos > Bos grunniens. The sequence goes on along the minus strand of NC_141184.1, from coordinate 2,426,945 downwards.
ATATTATTGGAAATCTTAGCCACACCAGTCAGAGAAAAAAAAATCCAAATTGGAAAGGAAATGTAAAACTGTTTCTGCTTGCAGAATACATGATTCTATACATAGAAAATCCTAAAGATGCTGCCAAAAAACTGCTAAAGTTCACCAGTAAATTCAGTAAAAAGAATTCAAAATTTGTATACACAAATCTATTGCATTTCTTTATACTAACAGCAAAGTATCAGAAGACATAAGAAAGAGACATTAGGGAAATAACCCTATTTACAGGTATGTCAAAAAATACTAGAAATAACCCTACCTAAGGAGATATAAGACCTGTACTCAGAGATCTGTAAGACACTGATGAGAGAAATTGAAGGCAACATAAACAGATGGAAAGATGTACCATGTCCATGGATTGGAAGAATTACTACTGCTAAAATGACCTTGCTACTCGAGGCAGTCTACAGACTCAGTGCAATCTGTATCAAAATACCAATGGCAGTTTCCTCCAAACTAGAACAAAGAATTTTAAATTTTTGTATGGAAATACAAAAGGTCCTGAATAGACAAAATAATCTTGAGAAAGAACAGAGCTGGAGGAATCACACTTCCTGACTTCAGACTATACCACAAAAGCTACAGTAATCAAAGTACTGGCACAGAAACAGACACAAAAGTCAATGGTACCGGATAGAAAATCCAGAAATAAAGACACACACTTAAGGTCAACTAATCTACGACAAATGAGGTAAGAATATACAATGGAGAAAAGACAGGTCTCTTCACAAACAGTGCTGGAAAAACTGGAGAGCTACATGTAAAAAATGAATTTATAACACTTTCTCATACCATGTACAAAAATAAACTCAAAATGGACTAAAAAAACTAAATATAAGGCTAGAAACCATGAAACTCTTAGATGAAAAGATCATCACAACACACTTACATAATTTGTAGCAGTAGCAGTAGTTTTTTTTTTTTTTTTTTTTTTTTGCCTCCTAAGGCAAAGGAAACAAAAGCAAAAACGAACAAATAAATACTTTAAAGCTTTTGCATAGCAAAATAAATCACCTACTAAGCAAAAAGACCACATGCTGCATGCAACAAAATATTTGCAAATGATAAGGGGTTAATATCCAAAATTTATAGGCTTCCCAGGTGGGACTACTTGTAAAGAACCCACTTGTCAGTGCAGGAGATACAAGAGATTTGGGTTTGATCCCTGGATGGGGAAGATCCCCTGGAAGAGGGTATGGCAACCCACTCCAGTATTCTTGCTTGAAGAATCCCGTAGTGAGAGGAGCCTGGTGGGCTGCAGTCTATTAGGATCTCAAAGAGTTGGACAGGACTGAAGCGACTTAGCATGCAAGCATCCAAAATTTATAAACAGCTCATATAACTCAATATACAAAAATAACCCAAATAACCCGCTGCTGGTGGGAATGTAAATTGGTACAGCCATGATGGAAAGCAACATTTAGTTTCCTTTGAAAGCTACCACACACACAGACACACACACACACACACACACACACAGACATGCACACACACACACACAGACACACAGACACGCACACATACATAGACACACACGCACAGACACACTAACACAGACACACACACAGACACACACACACACAGACACGCACACACACACAGACACACACAGATACACACACAGACACACACACACGCACACACAGAAACACATGCACACACACACACAGAGACACACACAGACACACACAGACACGCACACACACACACAGACACACACACAGATACACACACACAGACACACACACACACACGCACAGACACACACGCGCACAATGCACTACTACCTAGCCATAAGAAAGAATGAAATGTTACCATCTGCAAAAACAGATAGACCTTGAGCGTATTATGCTAAGTGAGATAAGTTAGAAAGAGAAAGATAAATATTGTGGGATTTCATTGATAAGTAGAATCTAGAAGAGCCAAGCTCATGGAAACAGAGAGTAGAATGGGGGCTACCAGGGGCTGGGAGCTGGGGGAAGTGGGAAGAAGATATTTAAGGCTACAAACTTGCAACTGGTTCTGGAGTGCTAATGCATAGCATAGTGATCCCAGTCAACCACGCCACATTAGGAACTCCAGAGCTGCCAAGAGACTACGTTTGAATTGTTCTCACCACAGAAGAGAACTGGGAATCACGGACATGGCAGAAGCATTACCTAACGCCATAGTGGTGATGATACTGCAACATATAAATGCATGAAACCAACACACTGTACACCTGAAACTTACACACTGTTACGTGTTGATTACATCTCAGTAAAAATACACAATACAAAGTGCATTAAGATGTAGCTCATGAAGGAGATAACATGTGTGGGAAGCACACATATTTAGTCTTAAAGCCTTAGGAAAACACTGGCTCTTAAGACACAGGCTTCCCAAGTCTGGGCTTGGAGGATGCTCCCAGTACCTGGCTGCACTTTCCCCTGCTCAGTAAACGCCCCTGACACCATCCATGTTGCAGTTCTTGGGAGAGAGGAATGTTACTTATTAACTGGAAGGAGAGAGCTTTCTTAAAAGCATTTAAAATACTACTGGTAGTTAAAGGCAGGTAAACGGTGATAATTGGGCTTCCCTGGTGGCTCAGTGGTGAAGAACCTGCCTGCCAGGGAAGGAGACGGGAGTTCAGTTCCAGGGTGGGGAAGATCCCTTGGAGGAGGAAATGGCTACCCACTCAAGTATTCTTGCTGGGAAAATCCCATGGACAGAGGAGCCTGCCCATGGGGTCGCCAAAGAGTTGGACATGATTTAGTGACTGCTGCTGCTAAGTCACTTCAGTCGTGTCTGACTCTGTGAGACCCCATAGACAGCAGCCCACCAGGCTCCCCCATCCCTGGGATTCTCCAGGCAAGAACACTGGAGTGGGTTGCCATTTCCTTCTCCAATGCATGAAACTGAAAAGTGAAAGTGAAGTTGCTCAGTCGTGTCTGACTCTTAGTGACCCCCATGGACTGCCTCATGCCAAGTTTCCCTATCCATCACCAACTCCCAGAGCTTTCTCAAACTCATGTCCATCGAGTCAGTGATGCCATCTAACCATCTCATCCTTTGTCGTCCCCTTTTCCTCCTGCCTTCAATCTTTCCAAGCATCAGGGTCTTTTCCAATGAGTCAGTTCTTTGCATCAGGTGGTCAAAGTATTGGAGTTTCAGCTTCAGCATCAGTCCTTCCAGTGAATATTCAGGACTGATTTCTTTTAGGATGGACTGGTTGGCTCTTCTTGTTGTCCAAGGAACTCTCAAGAGTCTTCTCCAACACCACAGTTCAAAAGCATCAATTTTTCAGCACTCAGCTTTCTTTATTGTCCAACTCTCACATCTATACATGACTACTGTAAAAACCATAGCTTTGACTAGATGGACCTTTGTTGGTAATGTAATGTCTCTGCTTTTTAATATGCTGTCTAGGTTGGTGATAGCTTTTCTTCCAAGGAGCAAGCGTCTTTTAATTTCATGGCTGATAATTAGATCATTGCAACTGCATACTGTCCATTCAAAGACTTACATTGCCAGCTTGCAGCACTGATGTGATGGTGTCTGGACGCTGGGCTTCAGTGCTGGCAGATGCTCATGTCAATGCAAATATATATTTGTGTAGCTCTAAAAGCAGCTGAGCATCTATATTTATGTACATTCTCAGGAAGGAAGGAAAAAAAAAAGAAAAGCCAAAAAAGAAAAGACCATAGAGACAACAAAATGTCAAGTGAGGAATTTGGTGCAAAAGCGATCATGCCTGCCTGACAGGGAAACCGGCAAGCTGAGCGCAGGATGGCCTAGACAGACCAGTCCCCCCTGAGCCGAGCACCGTGAATAAAAGTAGGCGGTGCACATGTGGATTTCTCACAGGCCTGGGTAATTCTGTGGTGGCTGCATTTATAACAGGCTTGTTGATGCCTCTAAAATCTTGAAACAGGGAAGCGATGCAACGTGTAAATATGCAAGGAACAGATGGAAAGCTGCAAGCACTGCAGTCTGCATGTGACTCACCACGTCCACGTGCCTGGCCGGGTTTCCACGTCTGTCTCTTTCCTTCAAGAGGCCATGTGATTTCTGTCTACCTGGAAGCCGTGAGAGGCCCTGACTGGTCATGTCGCATGGTTCACACACGTCTGGCACATTCAAAGGAGACACCCTGAACCTGCTTTACATGCAATAAAACACTTCAAAATTAGAGTGGTATGTCTATCATTTGGAGAAGGAAATGGCAATCCAACCCATATTCTTGCCTGGAGAATCCCATGGACAGAGAAGCCTGGCAGGCCACAGTCCACGGGGTTGCAAGAGTCAGACACGACTTAACGACCAAACACCACCACCAGCAACGTCATCTGTGCACTGATTTTTTCTGGGCATGTTTGGAAGGATGTTGCCTGTGAAGCTGTTTGTACCAGAAGGCAAAGAAAATCTCCCCAAATCACTCCATGTGGTTGAAGACTTACAAAATACGCAACCCGGATAAATATCTCCTGTTTAAAAAAAAAAAAGAAGAAATCAAGCCACTTATAAACTGCCACTACAACACACAGAGGCAGTTTAACTCGATTTAGCAACAAAGTCAACGTTCAGCGCAGCCATCGCGCGGGGGCCTCATTAAAACCCCGCGGCTCTGGAGTGGCTGCGGCGGGGAGGAAGGTTAACCTGCACATCAGCTTCTGAAAGAGCGAAAGCTGAGCGAGTCCAATTAAACCTTCAGCCCTGCTCTGCCGCATAAGCACTTGCTCCTCTATTCCCCCCGGGATGCTCCGCAAGGCGGCTGGAGAGAGGACCAGCCGGAACCTTTCATGCCGAGCCGCGCTGGCCGGGGGTCTGGCCGAGCCCTTCTGGGTGAGAGCCGCCTGCATCCCTCTCTATTAATCAGCATCTTGCTCCCAGCACCTGGGACTGACTCCAAGTCCCCCGGTTGCTATATTGACAATATTCCCTGTTGATTTCCTCATTTTCTCAGTCAAGGCTAGACTGACCTCTTTAAAATTCTTTATAAACGTCAGTAATTGCTGCATCCAACTTCAATTCATTACTTTCCCAGGCCTCATGTATTTTGATGATATGAAAGTTGACCACATTTACATGCAAATTGAAGTTTTATATTAATAAGGGCCAGTGAAAGGAGATCGCATGGTAATGCTCCATTATGACTTTTAAATACATTTGCCCATGTCTCGGCTGGCATTAGCATGGTCAGACCATGAGGAAATCATGTTGGTCTGATTGCAATTTTGTTTTCCAATTGAAAGTACAATTTCATCAGGTTTCTCTGTCATTTCTAATAATGACTTAAGTTTGCTTGCTAAATTGGAGAATTTCTCTGGCCTGCGGATGGGCTGGCACAGGTGAGGTGGCAGCTAGCTGCCCGGGATGGAATGCCTCATTACGGGTGCGGACGGCCGCAGTCCCAGGGGTCTCCTTTCACGACAGGAGCAAAATCACCCAGGGCTGATCCGGCCCAGACTGCTTTTCTCAAGCACATAAACTTTCACCTGAAAACTTTGCGAGCCCAACAGCAGTTTGTGTGCTTGTCGTCTCGGAGTGTCGTGACCAGTGAGCACTCCATCTTCCCCACGGTGAGTCCGGTGGTTCCCATCACAGTTGGTGTGTTTGTCCTCGACGGCTCAGCGGGGAGCTGATTCTCTTTTCTTCCCTCAGACTGCCTTATCTGTATGAATCAAGAACAGCATTATGCATCAACGTCATGAATAAGGCTCAGAGACCCAGATTCCTCCAAAAATAAATCTTCAGTAGGGACGTGTTTCTGACTTACCCCCCATTACGCGGACTACAGCTTGCGTGAGTACAACAAACCCAGATGAGTCAGAATGCTGAAAGGAAGTCACTGATAACATCCTCGCAGCAGGGCAGGGGGAGAAGCAAATGACAAGGCTGTCTACCAGAAAGAACTGAAACGTAGTAATTTTCCTGTGAATTTGAAACAATTGTTGAGCTTCTCCATGGCTCAATTTACACAGTTGTAGACTGCGAGAGTATAAATATGGCTCATCTCTAAACCTCCTCTCAGTTCCACTGGTTTACGAGTCTGGGGTGAGTGAAGACTTGGGTGCTGGATGATATGTGGGGTGAAAATTCACATTTGTCCAACGTGACGCCACTTGCCTTCATTTCTGCGCTCTCTCTCATCAAACAGGCTTAGTGTGTGTTACCCGATTTGGTGCTTTCCAGGTGATGCGAGTGGCAGAGAACCCACCTGCCAAAGTAGGAAACTCAGGAGACTCGGGTTTGATCCCTGGGTTGGGAAGATCCCCTGGAGGAGAAAATGGCAACCCACTCCAGTACTCTTGCCTGAAGAATCCCAGGGACAGAGGAGCCTGGTGGGCCACGGTCCACAGGGTTGCACAGAGTTGGACATGACTTAGCGTGCTTGCAGGTCACCTGATCTACATAGTACAGTAGCCTTTTAGCCAACAAATCCTTAATGCATTCAACTTCGATCTGATTTGTTTTATCTTTGAATAGATAAGACTCTGATGGCAGACTGGAGGTGAGAAAAGTCATGTGTGTACAATAGGGTTCCATTGTCTCTGACTAGTACCGGATTTATCCAGAGAATTGGCAAAATTAGCACGTTCTATGCTCAATTCCTCATTTGGAGTCTCAAGATAAGCATTATGTGTTTTATAAATAAGCCTAGGTTTCTTGGAGAGCCAAGGACAGGCATGTCCGATGACTTTGTGAAAACAAAGGATGGCTTGTCAGTTGAACAGTTTCTGGCTTCAAAGCCAAGTAAAACCCAAAATGCACAGTGTGGTTTGTTGGTTTTAATCTTAGTCGTTACAGAAAGTTCTAAAGAAAATATGAGATAGGCAGTACCATGGCACTGATACTGATCTGGGGAAAGGTGGGGGCTTGTCCTTGCTGGTGGAGGGAAAGGGAGGCTCAGACACTGGTTTGTTTTGTCAAGTGATGTTTAACTGATGATAAGAGTTTGAGGATTAGTGCAAAAGTGGTGGGGACTCCAAACCTTATGGTGTGTGATTGTTTTAACCTTTGCTTTGAGCCATAAATTGCTTTGAAAATTTAATGATACCTATGGATTCTCTCCCAGAGGGGATAAAATAACTTCAAACTCACATACCCAATGTTTTGCACAAAAGTCCAAAATTGTGGTAGCCATCAGCACTAAAGAGCCTCTTGATGAAAGTGAAAGAGGAGAGTGAAAAAGCTGGCTTAAAACTCTACATTCAAAAAAGTAAGATCATGGCTTCCAGTCCCATCACTTCATGGCAAATAGAGGGGAAAAAGTAGAAGCAATGAAAGGTTTTCTTTTTTTGGGCTCCAAAATCACTGCAAATGGTGATTGCAGCCATGAAATTAAGACGGTTGCTCCTTGGAAGGAGAGCTACGACAAACCTAAACAGCATATTAAAAAGCAAAGACATCACTATACTGACAAAGGTCCATCTAGTCAAAGCTATGGTTTTTCCAGTAGTCATGTATGGATGTGAGAGTTAGACCATAAAGAAGGCTAATTGTCAAAGAATTGATGCTTTTGAACTGTGGTGTTGGTGAAGACTCTTGAGAGTCTCTTGGACAGCAAGGAGATCAAACCAGTCCATCCTAAAGGAAATCAGTCCTGAATATTCATTGGAAGGACTGATGCTGAAGCTGAAGCTCCAGTACTTTGGCCACCTGATGTGAGGGGATGAAAAGACCCTGATGCTGGGAAAGATTAAGAACAGGAGGAGAACGGGATGACAGAGGATGAGATGCCTGGATGACATCACCGACTCAATGGGCATGACTTTGAGCAAAGCTCTGGGAGATGGTGAAGGACAGGGAAGCCTGATGTGCTGCAGTCCATGGGGTCACGAAGAGTCAGACATGACTGAGGGACTGAAAAACAACTTATAGCACACAGAACTCTACTTACTGTCTAACTTATAATGGAAAAGGATCTGAAAAAGAAAAAAAATTGTATCAGAATCACTGTGCTATGTATCTGAAACACTGTAACTGTGTTGGTGGTGGTATTCAGTCACCAGATTCAAGTCCATTGAGTCGGTGATGCCATCTAACCACCTCTATCTCATCTATGTGATTTAGTCGCTAAGTCATATCTGACTCTTTGTGACCCCGTGGACTTTAGCCCGCCAGGCTCCTCTGTCCATGGGATTTTCCAGACAAGGATACTGGAGTGGGTTGCCATTTCCTTCTCCAGGGGACCTTCCCTACCCAGGGATTGAACCTGGGTCTCCTGGGTGACCCTGGGATTGAACCTGGGTATTGCAGGCAGATTCAACAGCTGAGCTACCAGGGAAGCCTCATCTCATCTACACTTAAATTACCAAGAGGAAAGAAAAGATGACATGCGGCCACAAGACACAGTGGGGGTCTGTTAACAGCCCCAGTTTGCCTGGGACCGCCCAGATTTGTCAGTGATGGTGCCACATCCCTGCACCCCCGTCATTTTGGGGAAACTGAGAAAGCGAGTCACCCTGAAGACACAATACCTGAGTGACAGCGGCTGTGTGCTGTCTACCCAGCAAGCGGCATCCTGGTCTATCATTTAGAAAGATTCAGAAATAGGATCTTTCGCCTATTCCAAGTGATTTGCTAGCTGATGATCTATTTTCTCAGGAATGGAAAGGGTACTCCCCTTGGAAGAATGGGATTTCGTCCTCCCCGAGTCCAAATAAGCCAGTGAACTGCTCTTTGTATTAAGTCCGAGAACAGCAGTCACCCTGGGACTGGGTCAGCTTATTGTACGTATTTAGGAGGAAATGGCAACCCACTGCAGTATTCTCCCTGGAGAATCCCATAGACAGAGAAGCCTGGCAGGCTACAGTCCATGGGATCGCAAGAGTCGGACATGACTGAGCGACTAAACCAGCATAACCAGGTTTGGGCTGGGGATTAAAACAGAGGCCCGGCTGCCAGGGAAGAGACTTTTGGCTGCTGCTGGGTTTATGCCAGTTTCATCCTCTGCTTTCAGTCATGGTCAGGTGCTCGTAAGATGACTTTCCTACTGAGCACAGAAGCAGACAACTACTTCTGGTGGAGCCCAATCACCACCTAAATCTCTTTATCTCTACCTTGTTCTTCCTAAAGCAGCATAACTCTTTACTTAAAAGTAAAATGTCTTAATATGATGCCCAGTATATAAAATCAAAAGCAGAGGGCGTGAGGTGAGCCAGAGTTCCCACCCCCGGCCCTCACTACACACTGGTGGACGTGGGAAGGGGAGGTGCTTAGGCCCCCGTGTGAAGACCCCAGTCCAATCTAAGTCCCAACAGAAGCAGTCTGGGGGACAGGCAGGATGGAGGGTGATGGAATCAGCGTCTTTGCCGGCCTCAAACTCATGCATGCTTCCTTCATCACATGGCAGAATCAAAGGGCTCTCCAAGCAGAACACCCCACAGTGTAGACAGACTTTGACAATGCTTTTTGTGTCTTTTCCCTTACTATTAACTGCCATCAACCCACACTGAAAAGTCTAAAACCTATTTAAAGTGAAAGTGAAAGTTGCTCAGTCGTGTCCGACTCTTTGCGACCCCATGGACTGTAGCCTGCCAGGCTCCTCTTCCATGGGATTCTCCAGGCAAGAAGACTGGAGTGGGTAGCCATTTCCTTTTGCAGGAGATCTTCCCAACCCAGATATTGAACCCAGGTCTCCTGCATTGTGTACAGATTCTTTACTGTCTGAGTGCTCAGGGGAAGCATGATAGCAGATAGTAAATGTCTAAGAGAACAAGGTCAGCTTATTCCTCTGATAAACTTATTTCCTTTTATTCTTGGTATAATTTAAGAGAGAAAAAGACACTGAACAACCATCCTTCTGACAAGATACATCATTTAGTAATAAAACTAATAACCCATGTGCATCATGTTTAAACTCTTAAGTGCTTTTTTGTCCATGATCTCAAGTTACTTTTTCAGCACCCCCATGAAATGTGCCAAGTTTCAGTAATTAGCCTCATTTTCTCTCTCTCTCTCTCTCTCTCTTTCTCTCTCTCTCTTTTTTAGCATGAAGGAATTAAGGACAGAAACAGGCACAGACAAGACCGAAAGTCTGGATTTTGGGTTTATTGCTCTTTGTACTTCAAAACAAAGTGAACAACTGCAGGAGAGGTGTTTTACCTTGGGATCTACTCTCAGGATACTTGTGTGCCTCCTTACTTGATTTACTACCCTATGAGAGAAAATCAATCTTTGCTTTGGGCGTTTCCATTTACTCCAACTTTACAATGACCTTGACCATGGCACCTGAAGAATCTGTTCAACTCTCTGTACCTTTACCTGTGAAAGAAGGAACTGATTGGAGTGGTAATTTACTGAGTGGTAATTTAGTATCTCAGTTCAGTTCAGTCTCTCAGTCATGTCCAGCTGTTTGCGACCCCATGGACTGGAGTACAACAGGCTTCACTGTCCATCACCAAATCCCAGAGCTTGCTCAAACTCATGTACATCGCATCGGTGATGCCATCCAACCATCTCATCCTCTGTCATCCCCTTCTCCTCCCGCCTTCACTCTTGCCCAGAATCAGGGTCTTTTCCAAGGAGTCAGTTCTTCGAATCAGGTGGCCAAAGTTTTGGAGCTTCATCTTCAGCATCAGTCTTTCCAATGAATATTCAGGAATGATTTCCTTTCGGATGGACTGGTTGGATCATCTTGAAGTCCAAGGGACTCTCAAGAGTCTTCTCCAACACCACAGTTCAAAAGCATCAATTCTTTAGTGCTCAGCTTTCTTTATTGTCCAACTCTCACATCTATACATGACTACTGGAAAAGCCACAGCTTTGACTAGATGGACCTTTGTTGGCAAAATAATGTCTCTGCTTTTTAAATATGCTGTCTAGGTTGGTGATAGCTTTTCTTCCAATGACAAGCATCTTCTAATTTTGTGGCTGCAGTCACCATCTGCAGTGATTTTGGAGCCCAAGAAAATACAGTCTGTCACTGTTTCCATTGTTTCCCCATCTATAGGCCATGAAGTGATGGGACCAGATGCCATGATCTTAGTTTTATGAATGTTGAGTTTTAATCCAACTTTTTCACTCTCCTCTTTCACTTTCATCAAGAGACTGTTAAGTTCTTCTTCACTTTCTGCCAAAAGGGTGGTGTCATCTGCATATCTGCAGTTATTGATATTTCTCCTGGCAATCTTGATTCCAGCTTGTGCTTCCTCCAGCCCAGCGTTTCTCATGTACTCTGCATATCAGTTAAATAAGCAGGATGACAATATACAGCCTTGACATACTCCTTTCCCAATTTGGAGTCAGTCTGTTGTTTCATGTCTGGTTCTAACTGTTGCTTCTTGACCTGCATGCAGATTTGTCAGGAGGCAGGTCAGGTGGTCCAGTATTCCCATCTCTTTAAGAATTTTCCACAGTTTGTTGTGATCCACACAGTCAAAGGCTTTACTGTAGTCAATGAAGCAGAAGTAGATGTTTTTCTGGAATTCTCTTACTTTTTCTATGATCCAATAGTTGTTGGCAATTTGATCTCTGGTTCCTCTGCCCTTTCTAAATCCAGCTTGAACATCTGGAAGTTCTCGATTCACGTACCGTTGAAGCCTGGCTTGGAGAATTTTGAGCATTACTTTATTAGTCTGTGAGATGAGTGCAGTTGTGCGGTAGTTTGAGCATTCTTTGGCATTGCCTTTCTTTGGGATTGGGATGAAAACTGACCTTTTCCAGTCCTGTGGCCACTGCTGAGTTTTCCAAATTTGCTGGCATATGGAGTGCAGCACTTTAACAGCATCACCTTTTAGGACTTGAAATAGCTCAGCTGGAATTTCATCACCTCCACTAGCTTTGTTCAGAGTGATGCTTCCAAAGGCCCACTTGACTTTGCATTCCAGGATGTCTGGCTCTAGGTGAGTGATCACACCACTGTGGTTATCTGGATCATTAAATCATTTAATTCTGCAATAAAATAAGACAAAGAATCCTACAACTGGAAACAACTCACAGCATGGGAAAAATATTTATGGTATCTGACAGGGTATTGATATTTAACTATAATCAATCCTAATGGAAATCAACCCTAAATACTCATTGGAAGAACTGATGCTGAAGTCGAAGCTCCAATACCTTGGCCACCTGATGTGAAGAGTCAATTCATTGGAAAAGACTCTGATGCTGGGGACGATTGAAGGCAGGAGGAGAGGAGGGTGACAGAGGATGAGACGGCTGGATGGCATCACTGCCTCGATGGACATGAACTTGAGAGATGGTGGGAGACAGGGAGGCCTGGTGTGCTGCAGTCCATGGATCACGAATAGTTGGGTATGACTTAGAGACTGAGCAACAGTGCCATACAAAGAACAGCTGCAATGCAGTAACAGAAGTAAATCCAAGTTAAAAACTGGCAAAGGACTTGAACAGAGATTTCTCCAAAGATACACAAGAAACTCATGGAACATAAAAATATGCTCACAATCATTTTTCTAACCACAGAAAAACCACTTCTTGGAAGATTGCACATAACTGTGAATTTTCTCCTCCTACAGAACACACATCTCAACTTACTTGTCCACTTTGTTCCTTTTGGGTGTAAACCCAGACATGGAATCGTGAATCACATGGTAGTTCCAGATTTAGTTTTTAGAGGAACCACTGTATAGTTTTCCTCTTTACAATCTCACCTGCAGTGTGCAAGGGTTCCAATTTCTCCACATCCTCACCAAGGTTTTTATTTTTTATGTTTTTGGATAATAGCCATTGTGGTGGGTGTGATGCGGTATCTCACTGTGGTTCTGTTTTCATTTCTTTAGTGATTAGTGATGTTGAGCATGTTTTTATGTGCTAGGGCTGTTTGCATGTCTTTGGTGAAATGTTTCCTGAAGCCTTTTGCCTATTTTTAATTGGGTCGATTGCTACTAAGCTGTAGGAGCTCTTTATATACTCACATATCAGATTTGTACATACTTTCTCCCATTCTGTGAGGTGGCTTTTCACTCTGCTGACTGTATCCTTTGATGCACAAATGTTTTTCAATTTTGATGACTTAAGTTTTGAAGTCCAAATCATCTACCTTTTCTCCTTTGTTCTTTGTACTTCTGGGGTCATATCCAACAGATCATCGCTAAGTCCAAAGTCATGAAGCTTTGCCCCTGGCTTTTCTCCCAAGAACTTTATAGTTGTTCTTGCACTGAGATCCCTGACCCGCTGTGAGCTAATTTTTGCATATGCTGTAAGATACAGGTCCAATTTGGGGGTTTTTTTGCATGTGGATAAAGGAATGGCAACCCACTCCAGTATTCCTGCCCGGAGAATCCCATGGTCAGAGGAGCCTGGAGGGCTACAGTCCGTGGGGTTGCAAAGAGTCAGACACAGCTGAGCAACTAACACATCCCGTTCCCCGACACCATTCTGCGAAAATACCTTCATTTCCTCACTGAACGGTTTGACACTCTTGTTGCAAATCATTTGACCTTGTACCTGAGGGCTTATTTGTGGGCTCTCTGCTCGTCTCTACGCTTTTAGGCCAGCACCACACTGTCTTGATTTCTGTAGCTCTGTAGTGAGTTTTGAAATCAGGGCGTGTGAGAGTTCCAACTTTGTAACTCTTTTTCAAGATCGTTTTGGCAGTTCAGCACCCCTTGAAATTCCATAGGGAATTTAAGAATAAATTTTTCTCATTCTTTAAAACACTTTGGATTTTGATAGGAATTTTCTTGAATCTGTAGATTGCTTTGGATAGAATTGACATCTTAATATTAAGTTTCCTAATCTATGAGAAAGGTGTTTCTTTCCATTCATATCCTTAATTTCTTTCAGCAATGTTTTGTAGTTTTCAATGTACAAGTATTTTGTATGTTAGATTAATTCCTAAGTACTTTATTTTGGAGAGGTTACTGTAAATGGAATTTTTAGAAACAATTTCCTTTTTGAGTGTTTATTGTCAGTATATATAAACGCAACCGATCTTTGTGTGTTGATTTTATATTCCGCAACCTCGTTGGATTCATCTACTGATCATGACAGGTTTTTTTTTTTATCATGGACTCTTTTGGGGTTTTTTTAGTATAAGATCATGTCATCCACAGCAAGAATGTTCTTAGTGCTGAACACAGTTATGTTTACTGAAACTAATCTTCAGCATCTTGTAAAAGAAATCAAAGGGCGCAAGCACCCTGTTGTGGGGGCCCTGCTCCTGATGGGAGATGATTCACCGTCTCAGAGGTCCTCTCCATACTAAGCGTTAACAGGTCATTTTCAAACAATTCTATCATTTAATATACAGGTTCAATTTGTTCATAGCTTGGATTTATGTGTTTGCTTTTTCTAACTACAGCAGCAAAAAAGACCACTGCCGCCCCCCGCCCCCATAAATGTGTTTTAAACTACTTTAAATACTGAAGAGTCCTCCTTGGCTTTACTTCCCAGAGCCAGGGGCCATCAGGGCATATGTCCAGCCCCGCGAGCTCGCAGACCCCTCTTCGCTGACCCAATTGGAATTATTTTTATTGACTCTGTCTGAGCTCTCCTCTCCCCCTTGGCAATGACGATGAGCTTTGGGCAGCCGACAATGGCTTCTGTATTCACAGCTCCCCTTGGAGACAGGGGCTGTTACATCAAAGGTCTGCAGTGTGCTGCCCTTCCTATAATATTTCAATTTAAACACTGCCTCTCTGCAGTGGTGTCATATCTCATTTACACTGTGGCCTTTGTGGGAGACAGGGATCATTACGGAGAGAACACTGAGAGAAAAAACACATTACAGGCCGGCCAGGTAGCGGAAGGGAAGGAGACGAGGCAGCACAGAGGAGCAGCAAGGGGAGGAGAGGGTCTCCCAGGGACGCGGAGGGGGCGCCCGCCCCTCCAAGCTGTCAGGCTGGAGCCAAACGAGGCTGCCGCTGACACCTCTGGCCGCTCCGCGTTGCCCAGAGATGCTGTTTCTTTACTTTTCTCTGGTTGTTGCAGTAAAGGCAATTCCCCTGTGCTTCCAGGAGTGAGATTATCCTCTTTTATATAGATTTTCCCCTTTCGCCTTTCTTATTTTTAGTCTTTTGTACCAGCACGGAATGGGCCTCCGTGTGTATTATGCGGACTCCGCTTTCCCAGAGCCCTGCCTCTAAATTGCATTCATTGGTTTGGACAGACCGTCGAGCAAGGAAATAGAAATAATCTTTTGTTTGTTTGTTTGATTTGCTCTCCAGCCCCTGCAATTCGCAGTCTAATAATTTCATTTTAAAAGAAACAACTGTCAGGAAGGCTCGCTCCATTTACTATTAAAACAGGAAGAAGAAATATTGAATCCCTGGCAGAAGAAGCCTGGTCTCTTTCTTCCCCTTTTCTTCCTCTCTCTCCTTTATTCCCTCTTCTTCCCCTCCCCGCCATCATCCCCATGAATAATTTATGCAGAAATGTCACCAGGACACACCAAGGCCCCTTAAGGAGAGGTCCAGAAACCTGTGCTGCAAGACCTGGGCCTGGCTTGCCTTCCAGTGGCAACAGCCAGAGTCCAGTGAGAGGAGCGGATGCCCCGGTGTCTGGCTGGATGTGTGAATATAGAGGTTATTTATGCAAAACGGTCAGTGGTGAGGGTGGGAGAAGTCACGTGACCTTGCCCTTCCAGCTGCCGCACAGCTGAATCTACCCGGGGAGGCCTCATATCGCATCGTATTTTTCAGCCCATTTGCCAATCACAATTTCCTCAGCTTTCCAAATACTGCAGGCAGTTCCTAGGCACCCAAATGCTGTGCTGGAGGCACCCAAGTGCTGGAGGCTGCAGGGATGACGCTGGCCCAGCCCTGTGCCCAGGAGTGGGGCTTCTCACGCAGATGAAGAAGAACTTGCCAGGCCGTCTACACATCAGAGTTCTCATGGGCACCGGGAAGACCCTTCTCCCCACCCACAATGAGTACATGATAAATACTTAGCTGTTTTTAAAATTTATTCTTTATAAATATAGTTGATCTACAATGTTAATTACTGCTGTACACCAAAGTGACTCAGTTACACATTTATATATCCTTTTTAATATTCTTTCCCATTATGGGTTATGACAGGACACTGAATGCGGTTTCCTGTGTTATGCAGCAGCACCTTGTTAGGTATCCATTCCATACACACCCGTTTTCTGCTAACCCCAGACTCCCCGTCCATCCCGCCCCCACCTCCTGCCTTGGCCACCACAAGTCTGTTCTCTAGGTGTGTGAGTCTGCTTCTATGTCATGGGTAGGCTCATTTGTGCTGTATTCTAGATTCCACATATAAAGGCTTCCCTTGCGGCTCAGCTGGTAAAGATTCTGCCTGTAATGCGGGAGACCTGGGTTCACGCCCTGGGTTGGGAAGATCCCCTGGAGAAGGGAACGGCTATCCACTCCAGTTTTCTGGCCTGGAGAATTCCATGAACTGTACAGTTCATTAGTTCGCAGAGTCGGACACGACTGAGCGACTTTCACTTTCATGGTACATATATACAATGGAATATTAATCAGCCATTAAAAAGAACCAAATAATGCTATCATACTAAGTGATGTAAGTCAGACAGAGAGGGACAAATACCATATAATACCGAGTTGTTTTGGATCACTTGTTTCCTTTAAAGGGTACCCAGTGAGCTCTGTGTGGCTTGTTGAGGTTTAAATTGATGGACCTGCTGGAGAAATCTGGAAACACAAGCTATCCTGCAGCACACGAATGCTGGGCTCTGTCCACACCGTCACACGTGTGAGCATCACCCGCCAGCAGCCTGATCCAGCTCCCCTCCGTCTGGCTGAAGGCCGGCCCTACCATATTTCTGAGCTGATCCAAGTGTAAAGGAGTGAGTCTTGCTGCACCCACACCCTCTCATCCCAGCTCTACCCCCTCCACATCCTGCATCTTCAGCGCCCCTTCTCTGAGAGCAGAGGGATAAACCTCATATACACTCACGGCGGTCACCGTGCCCTTGGGTCTGGGGAGCCCAAGTTTCTCTAGCTGCCACCCTCTGAGCTGCCTCCTCTTTCTGTTCCACCCAGGGCACCCTTCCTGTCCCCCTCCATTCAGCCCCGCCCCCCCCCACCCCCTAGAGAGACCGGACACCAACACCTCCCTCTGAGAAGAAGGGGATTTGGGTTTCAGTTGGAACTTTCAAGACACTGGTGGGTTTGATGTGCAGAACACACACCAGGAGATTTCAGTTTTAGGGAACTTGAAGTCTCTTTAGCAAAAGCACCCCTTGGTGTGTCTTTGTCCCTGTCTCGGGCGGGGGTCACAGAGCGCCTCTACACAGTCTCTCCCTGTGGGTCTGTGTTCAAATGTCTCATTTTTATAAGAGTAACAGTCGTCTTGGAGAAGGAAATGGCAACCCACTCCAGTACTCTTGCCTGGGGAACCCCTTGGACAGAGGAGCCTGGTGGGCTACAGTCCATGGGGTCGCAGAGTCGGACACAACTCACACACACACACACACACACCCGTCCTCTTGGATGAGGGCTGGCTCGGCTCCGCTGTGACCTCGCACCTCCTAGTTCCGTCTGCAATGGCCCAGTTTTCAAGCAAGGTGACATTCTGAGGTCCTGGGCTGAGGGCTTCGCATATGCATCTTGGCGAAGGGCAATGGAGGGAAGAGAGGGAAGCACAGTTCGCCTGTATCCGAGGGTCTGGATGAGGACGCAGCACAGTGCGGAGGACAGCGTGGATGGGCGAGGCAGCCGCTCTGGGAGCGCAGCGCAGGGCCCCGTACGTGCCCTGGGAGGCGCGGCCGGTGATAAGGCCCTCAGGTAGGGGTCGGGGGCTCCGTGGGGCCGCAGGCCACCTCTGCCTCTGTCGCCTATGCCGGGCTGGGAGGGTGGCACCACCCCTTCGCCCACCACACACGTGCCCAGCCCCCACCTGCGGGGTGAAGGCGGCCTGGAGGCGCGGGAGGCGGGTCAGGACCAGGGTGGAGGGAGACGTGTGCACACTAGCCGAGGTGGCCTCCGCGCCCACCAGCTCAGGACCGGCCCTTTGGTAACCGCGAGCTGGGGTCTGGTGGAGCCCGGAGTGCGGGGAAGACGTGAGGGAGTGGGCCCCCGACCTCAGCAGGGGAGGCGCCCCGTGGGCTGGACCTGCTTCCAGGGCCCCGGTCCCAGGGCGCATGGCCCAGGCCAGCTCCACCCTGACATCCGAGCCCGGGAGCGCCTTGGGGAGCTGGCCAGGGCGCCGCCCAAGCGCCCGCCCTACCCTGCAGGCCCCAAGGGAGAAACGACCAGAAGTCTCGGTGCCCACGTTCCCTGCGGCTCCAAAGGTCCGCTCTCTCTGAATCCAAGCCCCGCGCTCCTCCAGCTCCCAACAAGGGTTCTCAGATCTCCTGACCCTCCTTTCCACGGCCCCCTCCCCATCAGAGTGAAGTCATTTCACAGGAAAGTGAAAGGAAGTGAAGCGAGAGTCGCTCAGTCGTGTCCGACTCTTTCTGACCCCATGGACTGTACAGAATACTGGAGTGGGTAGCCTTTCCCTTCTCCAGGGGATCTTCACAACCCAGGGATTGAACCCAGGTCTCCTGATTGTAGGCGGATTCTTTACCAGCTGAGCCACCAGGGAGGCCCAAGAACACTGGAGTGGGTAGCTTTTCCCTCCTCCAGCGGACCTTCCTGACCCAGGGGTCCAACCGGGGGTCTCCCGCATTGCAGGCGGATTCTTTACCAACTGAGCCATCAGGGAAGCCCTTATTCTCAGGAAACGCACATCATTTCTGACTCCACAAGGGCACTCCACGGACAGGCTGCAGGGCCTGTTCTTATTTCAGCTGCTTGAACAGTGAACCATACTAGGTGAGCTGCCACAGAAAAGTTAAAGGTTTTAGAAAATTTTGGAAAAAGTGGGGATTCTCTACATGGTGCTGTACATGACTTGTTTACACTTAGTGAAGTGAATGAGGGGCTTCCCTCATAGCTCAGTTGGTAAATTTTAAAATTTACTTATTTTTAATCGAAGGATGATCGTTTTACAGTATTGCGCTGGTTCCTGCCATACAGCAACATGAATCAGCCACAGGCACACACATGTCCCTTCCTTCTCGAGCCTCCCTCGCACCTCCTCCCCATCCCACCCCTGTAGCTCGTTACGGAGCCTAGTTCCCTGCGTCATATGGCAAATTCCCTTTGGCTGTCTGTTTTACGTGTGGTTACACTTAGCCGCATTCTTTGTCCAGAAACACCCTCCACATGGTGCCCCCTGAAGCAAACCTTGGGGTGGGCCCAGTGTGAGCTACCTCCCTGCTTTTGGGCGTGGCCACAGGAAACCAGAGGACAGAGTAAGAGAGCAGGAAGATTCCAGAAGGGGGAGAGCAAGCCGGGGCCCCCAGACTGGTCACGTTTGGAACCAGTCAAGAGCAGCCAGGTAGGAAGGGTAGGAGGGGCCAGAACCCACTGGGCACAACCCACTGGGCACATCGGGACCCTGCTTCTCCTCTGCGACTAGGGGGCCTTGGGGGCATGGGGGAAGGGCAGGGGACTCGGGCTGAGAATGGACGGTGGGGACAAAGAGGGACCGAGCTGTGGGAGAGCCCCAGCCTGGGAGTTGGGGAGGGTGTGCAGGGGAGAGGGCAGAGGTGGCCGTGGTCCTGGTGGGACGGCCCCAAGGCTCTGCACACGTGTTGGCCCTGAGGGGCCCTCAGGGTGGGTCCACTCTGAGCAGCGTTCTTCGGCAGAAACGTTGAGCACTGGACTCCTGGGGAACGACTTCCTTCCGGGACACTGCATGATTTGCTTCTTGGCAGAGAGGCCAAAGTGAACACTCTACAAAATGGATTCATCACAGGGTAGAAACCACATTAGCCTTAATAGTGAAAACAGATAAAGGGCATGGAAAACGCTGGCCTGTTTGAATGTGTTCTGGGTTTATACGATGAAAGCATCATCTGAATATTTTAAAGCCCTCTTTTTCTTTTTTGTTAAAAACCCACCATTGTCAAGAATGCAGACCCCATGAATCACCTTTTTTCAAAAAGGGAGGAGGGCTTAAAGTTCTCATGTAGCCTACATCATGAGCAAACGGCTCTTAAATCATCCTGTGCTCTTGATGAAGTTCTAAGACCTTGGCGTCAGAATCATACACAAACCCCCACACGTGACTTATTTAGACTTCCACTTTTAATTATTCATGAAATGTGCAGAAACACGGTCCAGTGCACATTTGAGCAGAGATGGCTAATGCCCGTGAACAAACCATAAACACCTCACCAGGGGGCCGGGGCGCAAGCTCCCCTCAAAGAGGTGGCTTATTAGAAGCTGCTGCCACCACACCGACAGGTAGCTCGCCGTGACGGGTCCCCAGCTCCCGGACTTGGGAGGCGCATCTGCGATGGCTCTGCTCTCATGACCCAAAGGGAACTGCGTTCAGCAGGCTTCTCGGATTCAAGGCTGACGCGGCTTCTTCTGTTCGGAAGAAACAAGTCCACAGAGGGGCGTGTTCCAGCTTCAATGCTTGCAGGAAACTGCGCTTCTGGGGTGACGAG
Source organism: Bos grunniens (assembly GCF_055505025.1). Taxonomy (NCBI): domain Eukaryota; kingdom Metazoa; phylum Chordata; class Mammalia; order Artiodactyla; family Bovidae; genus Bos; species Bos grunniens. The sequence goes on along the minus strand of NC_141184.1, from coordinate 2,406,523 downwards.
ATCCATGACCTGGCTTCCCTCTGAGTCCTTCTTCACAGAAGTGGGGGTAACCGCCAGGGGACCCCAACTCTCATGGGATCAAACGAAGTGAGCTTCCTAACAGTGATGGTCTGAAATTAAAGGAAGAATATCAGGAAGCTGAGAAGGACACAGACATGAACAAGTCGCCCACACAAGAGAAACATATTTAAACTTATTAACAGGTAGACGAGAGTTACAAAGACACACGTCCAGTTGCCTTTAGAAAATATTTATTAGCACTAATTATTCTCAGGCACTCTTCCAGATTCTGAGGATACAGAGGTGGATCAGAAAAGTGTCTGTCCTTCAAGGATCCTGTTCCAGTGGAGAGCTATGGACAAGCAAACACAGAAGACCCTAGTGACAGAGAGAAAGCAGAGTGAGGTGTCATGAGAAGTGGCCCTGGGTTTGGAGTTTGGCATGGACCAGGCCAAAATCAGCTAAGGGAGCATCCAGGCAGAGGGAGGGCAGGGGCTCTTGGCAAGGTCTTCTGCAAGTTCAAGGACAGGAGGAGGTGGTATTGCAGGAGCAGAAGGAGGGGGGATGATGAACAGGTGATAAAGCTGGAGAGGAAGCGGGAGGGGTTTCTAGGCTCAGGGAGATGGGAAGTCCCAACAGTGGGATTCAGAATTGTAGTCGGAATCCAGATATATTTTAGAGTAGGAACGACAGCATTTTTTTCTTAAGTTACGTGTTGGGTGAAAAAAGAGGGAGAGAGAGGCTCTAACTATGACTCCAAGATCTCCGCTGAAGCAAATTGAAGAAGGTATGGAAAAGACCCTGATGCAGGGAAAGATTGAAGGCAAAAGAAGAGGAGGACAGCAGAGGATACCATGGTTAGATAGCATCACTGGCTCAATGGACATGAACTTGAGCAAAGTCTGGGAGAGAGCAGAGGATAGCAGAGCCTGGTGTGCTGCAGTTCATGGGTTGCAAAGAGTCGGACGTGAGTTAATGACAGAACAACAACAATTCATCCAGGACAGTCCACACAAGAAGCAGAGAAGGGGGCAGGAGACACAGAGGGGAGGACATGAGAAGGCCGAACGACAACAACATGGGGTTAATTTACCAGGAAGGGGAAAACTGCAGGAGAAGACTACTTGGGGGTAAAGACTGAGTGAGTGTGAAGTCATGGAGACTGAGATGCTTCCTGAACATCTAAGTGGAAATACTGGGAAGGCAGCTGGACCAGCAGGACTGTAGTTCAGAAGAGAGGCCTGGAGGGCAAGGATAACTTGTGAATCGTCTGTGTATGGATGGGATTTCTAAATGACGGGCGAGTGTTGTCATCTAAGGAGTGCAAGTAGAAGAAACACTCGGTGAGGTAGAAGAACTGGAGTGACTCTTCAAGAGCCAGGAAAGGAGATTTTTTTTTTTAAAGAGCAAATGATTGAATGCCTTGACTGTTATTAACAGCTCAGATAAGCTGAGATCAGAGAGTTGCCCACTGGTGTATGTTCTGGGCTGAAATGTGTTTGCCCCAAATTGATACATTGAAGTCAAGCTGCTGGAAGCTCAGAATCTGACTGCCTTTGGAGATAGGGTGTTTTGAAAGGTAACTAAGATAAAGTGAGGTCATATGGGTGGGGCCCTGACCCAGTATGACTGGTATCCTTCTAAGAAGAGGAGATTAGGAGCAGACACAGAGGGAAGATGGCCGTCCACATGCCAAGGAGAGAGGCCTGTGAAGCAGCCAGGCCTGCTGACATCTGGGGCTTCCAGCCTCCAGGTCTGTGAGAACGTGAATCGCTGCTGTCTAGGCCATCAGGGCTGGGGCAGGTCTCGGTCACAGGAGCCCTGGCAAAGGAGCGCTCTCTGGTCAGAGCACACGGGGTGGCCCGGCGCGGTGTCTGTGGCAGAGCTCACTCTGTAGCAGACCAGCCTGATTCCTCCTTTCTTGACTGAACCGTTGCGTTTGGGTGGCTGTGCACCTGACTCTGAAGGATCTGCAGGGTGGTCCCTTCCTCTCTGCCAGTGAGGGAGTCCAGGGACCAGTCCTGTACAGGATGCAAGAGGAGGACACACGCTCGGGCCTCTGGGAGAGGGCCTCGTCCTTGGGGATGGAGGCTGCATGAGAGGACAGGCCTGACCTCCTCTGGGCACCGACAGCGACGGAGCCAAGCTCGAAATCAACAGCGAAAAGTGCCTGCGTCCCGACCCATAAAATCAAACAGCCCACATGCAATTCACCAGTTAAAGAAGAAATCACAATGGAGCAGTGACAGCACATATACAAACATACATAAAAGGATAGCAAACTAAACTTAGGAGAAAAATCCAGAAAAACAATCAGCACTCTTTAGAGGAGGAGAACATAAGCCAGAATTCCTGCAGTAGATCATATGGTGACTCAGTACGTTTTAAAAAATATGTGCAAAAAGCAAGAAAAAGTGGCGAAAGAATCAAGAGATAAAATATTCTATAGAAGCAGATGAAGAGATAAATCAAATATCATTATTAGTGGGTAAAGACTTCAAAATAAGCATGACTGAAATTTACAAATAGATAAACAAGAGTGAGTGAAATGTAATCAAATAAGCATTCTACAACGATTAGAATAGTTGTATTAGAATAATACAAACTACAGTATCTAAAATTTAAAAGATACATATGTTGAGTTAATTTTAAAATTAAAGCAGATGATAGAATGTGGAAACTTGAAGCTAATTCTGAATATAGTGCTTGGGCTTGATTTTAAAGATAAAAGAAAATGGAAACAGCAGAACAGAACATGACAGAATTATGAGTAAAGATGTGAATGAGAGAATGAAACAGAAACAATCTTGAAAAATAATTTCCCAGAACTTTCCAAATGGTAAATCACACTGAATCACAGTTTACAAAAACTCAGCAAATACAAAACACAGTGAAGAGGAAACTGCAGTTAATCACATGATTGTCTGAGTATTTAAAACCAAAGATAAAGGGAAATATTACAAGAACTAGGGGTGAAGGATGGGGCACCCATTAACCTCAGGAAAAGGGGAGGCATGACTGCCTACAGCTCTGAAATTCTATCCTCAATGAAAGAATTGCTGCAAAATTAAAGGAAAATAAAGACACTTTAGACAAGCAAAAGCTGAGAGTGTTTGTTTCCATCACATTTCACACTACTGAAAACATGAAGAAGCCTTCTTCAGGATCAAAGAAAAAGGATTCCAGAAAAAAAAAAAGGCATAGAACTGGGGGGAAAAGAAAAACTATTAAAAATTATGGAATAAGAGGATGGTTTGACATTAGGGAATCTATCAACACCTAATTCACTCTGATTAATATTGAAAGAGAAAAAATAAAACAAGTAATCTCATTAGAAAGAAGAAAAAATTATAAAATTCAGTAGTCATTCAAGATAAAGTCTTAGGGGAGCTAGGAAGACATCCTTGCTGCAGTAAAGCCCTGCTGTTGCTGCTAAGTTGCTCAGTCGTGTCCGACTCTTTGCGACCCCATGGACTACAGCCTACTAGGCTCCTCTGCCCATGGGATTTTCCAGGCAAGAGTACTGGAGTGGGGTGCCATTTAAAGCCCATCCATCCGCTAAAGGCTTCATCCTCCTTAGCACTGGGAGATTAGAAACATTTTTATTAAATCAGGAAGAAATCAAAGTTGCCTATCATCGCTCTCTTCTATGTAACATTTTTTATGATTCCCAATTCAAAAATGTCTCATATAAAAAAATATGATGAATAGGCATTGATGAGGAGGAGATACTATTTTCCTTGTTTGTAGAAGACTTGATTATCTGTACTGAAAATTCAAAAAAATTAAGTACATTTAACAATGGAAAATCTATTACAATGGAAGATTATTATTTTAAAACATCCAAATGGAGAACGCGTATATATGTATTTTTATTGTTCAGTTGCTAAGTCCTGTCCGACTCTCTGCGACCCCATCGCTACAGCAGGCCAGGTTTCCCTGCCGTCCACTATCTCTTGGAGTTTGCTCAAGCTCATGTGCATTGAGTAGGTGATGTCCATTCATGTCCACCGAGTCAATTATATTTTTACAAAGCCATTTTTTCAAGTGGTTTCACAATGCATGTTTCAAATTTATTATTCTTAAGGTGTAATTCCTACTAAAAAAATCTATGGAGAAAAGATGACCATGAAAATAAAAGGTAGAAAAAACAAAAATACTCAATGTAGTTAGAAAATCACTTTCCAACAGTATTGCCTCCAGATAAATGCAGGTTAAAACTTTGCCTGGTCCATCAGAATCAGCAGGAAATGCTGAGTCCTATCCAGGAAGCCCTGAGCCACCTCTCTTAGATTTTTGGTGAGACTTTCAATTTGGTGCACGTCTCATAGAGCATTTTGACAACATGTAGTAAGAGCCTTAGCGTGTCTACAGTTTCAGCCCCATGATTCCAGTGAAGGAACGTCTCTAAGGAGAAGACTCAGCAATCCAGTGAGCAGTCATAGCTGAGATCAGGGTCTCAGCCTTGTCTGTAAGAGTGAAAAACACATCCATGCAAGTGTTCAGGTCTGAGAAACGTGAGTGTGGGAGAGTGCGTCCTGGGAAAGTAGGTGCCCACAACAGCTGTGATTTTATTGTGCTCGGGAGACATCTGTGCATTACCGAGATTAAGGAGGAGTACTTCAAATATGAGTCACGATTAATTCTGAGAAAGATTCTTCCACTTCATAAGATAGTATAATAATTTTATGGGCTTCCCAGGGGCACTAGTGGTAAAGAGCCAGCCTGCCAATGCAGGAGATGTAAGAAACTTGGGTTCGATCCCTGAGTCAGGAAGATCTCCTGCAGGAGGGCATGGCAACCCACTCCAGCATTCTTTCCTGGAGAATCCCATGGACAGAGGAGCCTGGCGGGCTGCAGTCCATGGGGTCACAAAGAGTTGGACGTGCCTGAAGTGACTTAGCCTGCATGCATCATAATTTGATAATTGAATAAACATTATTACAGCCAGCTTCAATTAACTTTAAAATCACATGTGGTGACACTTTAAAGCCACCTGTGGGAAGGGAAGGGGAAAGACAGGCACCCAGTAAATGAAATTGAGCAAGCCCGGTCCTGGTGAGAACCGTGACATCATCAGAGTGAGAGCGCCCCTCCCCAGGCAAGTGCTCCCGGCCCGGAAGGCAGAGGCCGGATCGCCTCCGGAGCGGCCCTGCCTGCCCCGTGCCTTCCCTCTGGGCCTCCCCCTAAACTCTGGAGAGAGACAGGATTTACTGCAGGGCTGTACTCTTCCTCTGTCGCCTCTGGAATGGCTGCACCTTTGTGCCAGGGGACGCCAATTAGAGATCAGGGGCTTACTGAGAGGGCGGAGGTTGCCCTGAAGTTGGCTGACCTTGCCTGCTGCACCAGAACCCCATGTCTGCTTTATTGATTGGCTCCTATTAATAACCCTGCAGGACTGGCAGGCACGCGGCAGGGCTGGCCGGGAGACTGTGGCCGTAGGCGTTAAGGAAACCACCAGCACCCCTGACTGAGGCCCCGAGTCCTTACTAGAGAGCCTGGGGTGTGTTCTGTAACGGGGGCGTGGGCTCACTTCAGCTGGCTAATTATTGAACTGACACTTGCAGTTTTCAGAGAACCATCACTTCCTTTCTGAAATGTGACCTTTGCCTGCCTCTCCTCACAGTAGTCTCCCAACCCGGGGGAGGTCTTGTCGTGGACTCTGAGTCTGGGAGCCCTCTCCCAACCAGAGGATGAGTCTGTGAATTAGAGTCACTTTGGGCTCCAGGCTCCCTCCCTGCAGGTGGTCCTGGGATCACGTCAGAGCTTCATAAGATAATGACATAAACATGCCCAGGCTAAATCAGGACACTACACTCAGCTTACCTAGCGGGGTTGTCTGATATTCTGCAAAGCAATGAAATGTGACTTTGGTAAATCTCCGTATTGGAAACAACATTACACAAATGAAGCAGTAAGAATTATAGGGGCATTGTGAGGTGGTCACATAGATGGGTGGGATTCAAAAGGCAGGGCCGATACATTTGCTCTGCAGAGATGCAAAGGGAGGGAAAGTGAAAAGTAAAAGTGAAGTTGCTCAGTCGTCCAGCTCTTTGCAACCCCAGGCTCCTCTGTCCACGGGATTCTCCAGGCAAGAATACTGGACCGGGTTGCCATTTCCTTCTCCAGGAGATCTTCCCAATCTCCTAAAATCAAACCCAGGTCTCCCACATTGCAGGCAGATGCTTTACCCTCTGAGCCTCCAGGGAAGCCTCAAAGGGAGGGAAAGTGAAGTGAAAGTGAAAGTCATTCAGTTGTGTCCGACTCTTTGCGACCCCATGGACTGTCCATGGAATTCTCCAGGGGATCTTCCCAACCCAGGGATCGAACCAGGGTCTCCTGCATCGCCACCAGGGAAGCCCAGAATACTGGAGTGGGTAGCCTATCCCTTCTCCAGCAGAGAGAGATGGGAAAACATCCTTAAATGAAGGGATTTGCGATCTCAGAGTTAAGTGAGATAGATGAATAGGTGTCTGTTTACACCTCAAATAACAAAGCGTTAACAATGCTGACGTGCCTTCTTATCTCATTTTTGTTTTTGTCCTTCTTTTACTCTGTGCTCCTAATGCTGTTTCACCATGAGTTGCCACCATCAAGAGAGAAGATTCAGCAGGTCAAGATCTGAGCAGCTTATCCAGGTTCTCAAACTGCACAAGAATAACCCAGAAACGTGTTAAAATGCAGGTTCTGTGGCCCTGGACCAGACTTACTAACTCCGAATCTCTGGAAACAGGATGTAAAAATTGGGATTTTTATCACAGTCCCTGGATGAGAAAGGCTGATGAGAACAAATCATATCACACTTGGGCAGATTTGTTTTCGGTAAGTGTTACTAATGTCAAAGTTTGTAAAGTCTGCTGCTGCTGCTAAGTTGCTCCAGTTGTGTCCGACTCTGTGTGATCCCATAGACGGCAGCCCACCAGGCTCCCCCATCCCTGGGATTCTCCAGGCAAGAACACTGGAGTGGGTTGCCATTTCCTTCTCCAATGCATGAAAGTGAAAAGTGAAAGTCAAGTCACTCAGTCATGTCCAACTCTTCGTGACCCCAAGGACTGCAGCCTACCAGGCTCCTCTGCCCATGGGACTCTCCAGGCAAGAGTACTGGAGTGGGGTGCCATTGTAAAGTCTAGGTAACCATTTATTTAACTTATATAAAGACTACTTGCAGAGATTGGATAATTCAATAATAGTGAAGTGATCATCATACATCTCTGGGATACTGGAAGGAATACGTCAGATTGTGTATGTAGGCGAAGTGCCTAGAATGGTGTCTGGTACCAAGTAAATGCTCAGAACAGTAGCTTTAAGGGGAAAGCTCCAGTGTAACGGCGAGAGTAGAAACACTGGAATCAGCTGTGTGCGCTTTGCAATACTTGCCCAGGGTAGTCCGTCATTTTGCAGTGCTGTTAGCAGTGCTGTCCCAGTCGCTATTATAATTCTTTCCCCACTGCCACTGCCCCATTTAAAGTCTTACTGTCTCTCACAGGGTCCCTGGCCACGACCTTAGTTTCCCCCAGCCACCTCCTATTCCTGTGTAGGCTCTGGAGCTCTACACATGCTAAACTGGGTGGGGGGCAGGGGGTTGTGCAAAATGCTAAGCTAAGCTCTCCCTGCGGCATTTGTCATAATTCTGCCTTGCTCTAGCACTTCATCTTTGTGCACTGATCACTGCAGTGAAAAAGTTTGCCTCACCTACCTTTTTGAATATTCACATATCAGACCTTCAGCTTCAGACACTTGTCCTCTGACAGTGCAGTCCTCCAGCTGCAAGTTTGGATCAACTTGTAGCTAAAAAAAAAAAAAAAAGAAGAAGAAATGACTGTCAAAATGATTTTGACAGCTGACCGTCAAAAAGAAATGCCTCTTTTCTTTCAGAGACCTCCCCGTTCTTCAAGGTCTTCCTCAATTTGACTTTTCTCTGAAGCAGTCCCAGGATCAAACCAGCCTTGCCTTCTCCCTTTATTGGCCGTTAACCTGTAATGCTCTTGCTTATATTGCTCTCTTGATTCCTTTCATGTCTGTCCCCCATCCGTGATGACAGGGTCTGTCTCATTTTTCCACATTTTCTATGTCATCTCTACTAGAACCTGACACGTGGCAACTGATAAATACATAATTCAGTGTTGACAGGAGCTCATTTTGTTCCTGGCACTAAGGCTCACGTCAGCCTCACAAGCTGGGTGCTGTTATTATTCTCGTTTGCATATGTGGAAGCTGAGGCACATAAAACTTAAGTAGCTTGCCTCGAGTCTCAACACTAGACAATAAAAGGAGTGAAACTGGGGTTCCAAGCTGGGAATGTGACTATCAAGTATCTAATCTCCTTATGTTCATTAGATCATCAATTATCATGAGTTGATCTGTATCAAATCCTGTTTTTGCTGTGAGAAGGGCACACTAGGGGCCCACCCCCAGGAGAGCACGAACTTGGAGGTTTCCCCACGATACTGACCCGTCATGGTCCTGCTCCCTCGTAATCCACAGCACAGCTCCTTGGCTTGGCCAAGTCATCCTGAAGCAGAATGAAGGGCCAAAATGTGGGTTCTGGGCCCCATGTATATGGTTTGCCGGTGTAGGAAGGAATGGTACCCAGTCTTCCCTTATCATCTAAGAAAGCTCTGGATGTCACAGAAACATCCCACGAGTGGCATTTGAAGGCTTCAGGCCCTTCAGGCAAATGGGCCCAGCAAGACGGGCCAACCAATCTGGAGCATGGGATCCGGATTACAGGTGCTTGGTGATTTCCTTAACCACACCAAACTGCTCCTGCACTGTGTCCTCGTCCCCTCCTCCGCCAAGAACTCGGAGCTTGTGTGTTTGTGTATTGGTTGGGCAGTCATGTCTGACTCTCTGCAACCCCATGGACTGTAGCCCACCAGGCTCCTCTGTCCATGGGATTTCCCAGGCAAGAACACTGGAGTGGGTAGCTATTCCCTTCTCCAAGGGATCTTCCTGACCCAGAGACTCGAACCTGGATCTCCCGCATTGCAGGCAGATTCTTTACCATCTGAGCCACCAGGGAAGCCCTCAATAAAACTTACCAGAAAGCTAAATCAGCTTCACAAACTTAGTGAAGGTAGCCCAGGCTCACACTGTAACCACACAGACACATTATCATTAGAAAGCGATCCACAAGCTTCTGCCATTTTTGGCGCACTCCCTGCTGTAAAGACACTTCTATGTACCTTAGTACTCATTCCTGTTGACCCAGACGTCTAGACTTTAAGCTGAACTCCAGCGTGGAGTCCTTCGGATGGCTTGTGTTTGTCTGCTGGGTGGAGGTGAGTTGCCTCCAAACGCTTCTGGATTTGTGTGCAGCCGGACCTCAGCTCTACTTGGTGTCTGTCTCCTTAGCTGCACCCCTCACCCGCCCTGTGCTTCAGCCACATTGAAGGAGGCCTCCAGCACTTGGTGCATTGAAATGGCAGGCTCTAGCCCTGCCTGGAAATTGCATCCCCAGCTGTGTCCATAAAAACACTGTAAGGCTCAGCTCAAATGCCACGGCTTTGAAAAGCCTTACTCTGGCTCCCTGGCTGCCAAGGGAGAGTGTGCTTTCCCTGAATGTCTGCCACTCTCAGGATGAGGGAGAGGCGGCGTGGTGAAGAGAAAGGACTCCAGAGCCTGGCAGCTCTGCCATTTCCTACCTGGTGTGATCCCAGACACGCCACCTGACCTCGGCCTGCCCTGCCCTGCGTGGAACAGTCAGTGTGATGCCACCTCCTGATGTTATAAGGATAAATAAAGCACTTAGAACAGACTAAGTGAGAGTAAGGAGGCAGAACCTGTTTGTTATTGGTTATTGGTGGTGTTTTAGTCACTAAATCGTCTCCGACTCTTGGGACCCCATGGACTGTATCCTGCCAGGCTCCTCCTTCCATGGGATTCCCCAGGCAAGAATACTGGGATGGGTTGCCATTTCCTTCTCCAGGGGATCTTCCTGACCCAGGGATCTAACCCAGGTCTCCTGCATTGCAGGCGGATGCTTTACCAACTGAGCTATGAGGGAAGCCCAAATTGTTATTATTATGTGGCTCTTTTTCCTGCTTTCCTCCTGCACACACGTGCCCACATTGCTATTATTCACTGCAGGTCTAAACTTTCTAGATGTTTCTTACTGACATATCACCATGATCCTAGCGTGATGCCTCGAATATGGTAGTCAGTAAATATGTAGAGACGTGCATGGTTTCTATGAGAATACAGTCTTCCTACAAGAAGTCACCTGGTTAAATCTAGGTAAATGACGTCTGAATGAACTTGAGCATCGAAACAATGACCTAGGTTGTTCCTACCACCTTATATGGCACCAGGCAAAAGCCTCTTTGTTTCTAATATTCTGTTAGTTTGTTCTCTGCCTATCAGTTGGGGATTTTTGAGCTCCAGTGAACACAAAAAATGTGCCTGGTGAAATGTACCAGTATGGAACTGAGAGCAGTTTATCCTTTTAAGCATCACATTTGCTTCCATAATTTAGGTAAATGCTAGGGTCAGTCGTTACCTAGGCTGGCTTCCACAGGGATCACAAAATTTACCTGCCTTTACAACACAAATTGTATTATTGACTTTTTTCCATTTACTAATCCCATTTTTTTTCTTTTTTCAGATTGGGGGTAGAGTTGATTTGCAATGTTGTGTTAGTTTCTGCTGTAAAACAAAGTGAATTCAGCTACATGTGTACATACACCCCCTCCTGCTTGAGCTTCCCCCCCACGTCACCCCCATCTTACCCCTCTAGGCCACCACAGGCCCTGAGCTGAGCTCCCTGTGCTGTACAGCAGGTTCCCTTTCGCTACCTGTTTCCCACGTCGTCGTGTATATATATCAGTTCTGCTTTCTCAGTTTGCCCCAATCCTATTGGAAAACAAAGCGTGGCATATTTGGGCTCGTCCTCTCAGTTTTTTTATTTTTTTAATCTTTACTAGGTGATAAATGCACCTTTGGGGAAAAAAAAAAAAACAAGTATACAGGGGCTCTGTGGATAGGTGGATTGATTTCTTTTACATTTTTAGAAACCAACTCAGAAAGTGTTAATTGCTATGAATATCTAGTCAGCATTTAAAAAATATAACATAATAAAAGTTAATCAGAAAATAATTATATAAAAGAACCATAATAACCTTTTCCACTAAATAGATAATTGCACTTTTTTTTTCTTCTACATTCTAATTTGGATGTTTTTATTAATAGCTTGTGGTTAAAAATATTTATATGTTCAGAGAGCTGATTATAAGTTTCTAGATAATTTAAGACAGGTTGTTAGAATTATTACTTTCCAATAGAAGAGTAAAAACACACAAACATGATCTGAGGTTCTTCACCATAAAGCAGTTATCTATATTCTTATGTTATTTCCAAAATATTTATCAAGATTAAAAAAACATGATTATTTCTGAGAGTACAGAATCTATTTTTGATGTTATAATTATTATTTACCAAAAGCAACTTAGACTAGGTAAACATGGAGAAAAAATACAGAGTAATTAATTTTTCCAAGCAACCTCCTGGATAGAACCAGGGCAGGCAGAATGCCAGGTAACAGAGCCTGCCGTAACCTACAGCACAAATGCATTCGAAATACAAAAGCGGTTCAGGCTCTCTGTTCAAATGGCCATCAGTGGTGCTGGCACCTGGGCCGTAAACTCCCAGGGTCAGTTACTCTTACCCAGAATTAACTCAGATGGGAGCGAGCAGCCGGCTAATTCCCTCTAATTGAATGTCATTTAATCACATCGTTTCCCCGACTAGCATTCTTAAACTTATTTTTTTTTCCCCTTTCTGTTTCTAACTTGTTTGCCCTCACTAATTAAAGAAATGTGCCATGTTTGAAAACAAACAAAAAATAATTGGATATGCTGCTAGGAAAATTGCCCAAGAGACCACGCCAAAAACGTGTGTGGGTAATTCAAAACAAGCAGTTCCCCTCCTTTTTTTTTTTTTTTTTTTGCTTTCAATAGCTATTTTAAGTCGCTGGCTGAATAGGCATAACTTGGCAGAGCAGCTAAGAATAGGTGACCGGCCCTCCCTCTGAAATGCAGCGAGGCTGGCTCGGAACGCCCTGCTCCTCTGGGCTTCTGCAGAGATTGATCTAAGCAGAGTGCTGTCAGTTAAGACCCAACTTTCATTCCATGCTGTCTGCAGTTAGCAGCGGAGAAAGTTTAATTCTGAACTGTGAAAAGATTCAATAAGTCACCACAAATCACCCCAGCTGAAGCCCAAACTGAGTAATTTACACAGCACTTTGTGATCTTCAAACAGTTTGCAGTGGGCAATTATTCATGCCCGACATGGGGTCTCTGGGCCCAAGCTCCCTGTTTGTTCTAAGGCCGAGGAGAGGTGTTTGAAAACCGCGGGAGAAGACCAGGGGCCCAGAGATCACGGCTAATGTGACACCCCCAGGCCTAATCTTCTTAGAGCACCGGGATAAAATAAGTATCCATTACAAAATCAGCCTTCATCCTGCCCCCTTCCGAGCCCCCCACTCTGATAGCCGGCTCGGAGACAATTGCACGATTCTAGACTTAATCAGGTATTAGGCGCTCTGGCAGGAGGAGAAGGGCTAATCTCCATATTTAGCCCATCTGTACCGGTGGACCTGACTCGCCGGCCCCTGATAGATCAAAAGGAATTGGCAAAAATCAGATTAAGGCTGGAGAAAGAGGGGGGAGTTTCGAGCCGTGTAACAGGCACATTTTTTCTCCCTTCCCTGGGATGTGTGTACATTTATTAAGGCCATGCGGTTAATCCCATGAGCTCTCAGTGCATTGTGCTTGCCTTTCTTCTTCTTCTCTCCCCCTTCCTTTCAACCAAAAAAAAAAAAACCAGCCATTAAAGTGAAATATTGTACTGATTGTAAAAATATGAGCCATGCACACTGAGGGCCCGTGGGGTGGCCCCGGTTTCGAGTCCAGGGATCGGAGCGTGCCATGCAGCCCGTGGGCTCTCTCATGCAGCCCAGGAGGGAAAGGGGCATGGGCCTGGTGTTTCCCGGGGCTCTGAGACACACGGCTGAGCAGTGTGAAGTCGGCGGAAGAGATGATGCTAATTATGAACACAGGCCGCCACGCAGCCGGGCTGGCGGTGGGGCAGGTGTGAGCGCAGCCCAGTGACATCTGATCTCCTGGCCTGGCTGCCTCGCTGCGGAGCTCCAAGACAGAGCCGGGGAAACATATGGGACGCCCCAGCTAAACCGGCTCTGGTCTCCTCCTTTCCAACCAGCCCCACATAGACACGCCATCCATTGTTTTCTTCCCCGCTTCTCCGTGTTGTCTTTGTCAGCAACACCGTCTTGCCTCTGCGGTTCCTTGCCGCAGCATCTACCCACGGGCGCCCCCATTCCAACCGGGGCTGCGTGGACAGATGGGTGAGGACCGCAAAGGATTCACACCCTCCCTGCTGCTGGCCGTCACCTGCTGTTTGCAGACAGTGACATGTGGCCACCAGCCGTGTCCTTCAAGCGCTGATCAGTTAAGTGCACGGGCGAGCCACCTTGTGCCGGTCCCCCACCTTGGGATGCACCCGGCCGGCAGCTCGGCCCGTCCCAGGCATGGGTTGGGGATACCGGCTGCGAGAAAGGAAGCTCTGTCCCCTGGAAGGTTGACAAAGTCCCTTCTTCTTTTCCGGGAACCCCCCAGCGAAGTGCCAGAAGACAGCCGCGTGGCTGCTGGGTTTTGGCAGTGGAGTCACCTCATTAGAGTGGATTAAGTCGTGATGCTGAGCAGGATAAAAGGTGAAACGCGGAGCGTGAGGACGGCAGCTGCGGGGGCACCAAGCATCGTCTGTGGCCGCTGCGTCGCCCGTGTGGTTCACGCTTTCAATTCCCGTCTGCGGGAACCGGCCTGTACCCACAGTGGCTGAAGCGGGAGCTCTGTGTGTCGGGGTCCTCCCAGCTCTTGCCACCTCTTGTTGATGCTCGAATCCAGATATGTTCAAAGGCAAAAGTCCGGAGCTTGAATGTCTCCCCCCCACCCCCCGGGGACCCCGGGAAGGGGGCGGGGGCGATGCCATTTAAAAATGAACAACTAAGAAACGCCCCCACGCTGGCAGGAGGGCCCTGAAATGAGCCTCCGTTCTGTGAGCTGGGCTCGGTCTCCGGTGTTCTGCCCTGACTCACGCTGGCGAGCCTCTGCCTTTGATTCTGCCTCACAAAACTCTGGAAAAACACGCCAGGAGGACAAAGTCCGGTGTCCCCGGTCTCCTGCCTCTGACGCGTGTGTTTCTGCCGGTGAAGTTTTACTGACGGGGCCACGTCTGTGTTGGTCCTGGGCATGCTGCAGTTTCCCCGTCAATCTGGACGTGCCTTTCTTCAGCTCAAATGATAGGAAATAAAGAAAACCAGCTCCAGATGTAAGTGCTTTTATGAGCAAGGGGTTAAGGAGTTCAGGAGGATTTCATATTGTTGGGAAGACAGACTCGCATGGGGTGAAGCCCATCTGTGGCCAGGAAGGAAGGAGAGGAGGGGAGCAAAGTGGATCAGATAAATACGTGGAATAAAAGCAAGGAGCTGTCGGACAGCTCCGCTGGCGTTCCCTTGCTTCCCTATCTCCAGCTGTTGAGGGGATGTTTTTTTTAAACTGGGTGCAGGGGGGGACGGGGGTGGGTGGGATGAGGGTGTTGGAGGGGGCTTGCACTTCTCGGGAAAATTAGTGAGAAAAAAACCCTAAGCGCCCTGAGCTGCACACAGGAGGTTGCCGTGTAGTTGTGACGAGTCATGCTCTGGGGCTTCAGGACACACCGAGGGTCACCCTGAAGACGCCTGACCTCATGAGGTCCTCTCCGAATCGCCAAGTCTGGCCCGCGCAGGAGAGGCATAGGGCGGAGCCCATGAAGAGCGCATGGCTGGGGATGGGAGGACGTTCCGGAAGGGTGGAGCCTTTGCTCATCAGTGCGTCGGGGCATTTTTGTAAAGAAATAAATGGGATTTCAGTGTGCCTTGAAAGAATGCTGTGTATCATTAGTAATTTGACCTCCATAACCCAAGTAGATAATTTCAATTTAGAGTAAGCAGTCTTCTTAATCCTCAGCCCAGGTTGGCTCAGAGAGCTGGTTTCCTTCATCTTGTGAGTATGTGAGTGTGTAAATGTGTGTGTGAATGTGCTTGTGAGAGTGTGTGAGTCCATGTGTGTGTGTGAGTGTGAATGAGTGTGTATTTGTGTGAGAGTGTGTGTAAATGTGTATGAATATGTGTGAGTCTGTGAGAGAGTGCATGTGTGTGTGAGTATGAGTGTGAGTGTGAGAGTGCATGTGAGAGAGAATGTGTGTGAGTGAGTGGGTGTGTGTGAGTATGTGTGAATGTGTATGACTGTGAGAACATTTCTGTATGAGTGTGAGAGTGTATGTGAATGTGTATGAATGCATGTGTATGTGAGTGTGTGTGAATGCGTGAGAGTGCATGTGAATGTGTGTGAATGTGAGTGCATGTGTGTATGAGTGTGTAAAATGTGTGAGAGTGAGAGTGCATGTGTGTGAGCACGTGTGTGAGTGTGCATAGGTGTGAGTGCATATGAGTGTGTGTAAGCCTGCCATCCGCCCCATTTCTGGGACAGCAGCCTTTCAGATCTGATTCTGGAACTCAACGTCTGCCCTAAGGAAAGGCTTGTGCCCCCAGCCCCTGCCGGCCTGTCCCGTTCTGCTTCAGGGCCTCACCGTCCCCTCCCTCTAAACCAATTGGAGGCCCCGCCCCCGTCCCCAGCCCCACCAGAGAAGACCACCCCGTGCGATGGAGCCAGTGCCTAGGAGAGCGGGGCAGCCCGGCATACCCGGGGTGGGGAGGGGGCCTGAGAACACGGGACGGGATGCACGCGGATGCCAGAGGATGAACGGATGGCTGAGGGATGCGCGGATGGCTGAGGATGCGCGGATGGCTGAGGATGCTGAGGGACGCGCAGATGGCTGAGGGATGCGCGGATGGCTGAGGATGCGCAGATGGCTGAGGATGAGCGGATGGTTGAGGATGCGCAGGTGGCTGAGGATGAGCGGATGGTTGAGGATGCGCGGATGGCTGAGGGACGTGCGGATGGCTGAGGGATGCGCGCATGGCTGAGGATGCGCAGATGACTGAGGGATGTGCGGATGGCCGAGGATGCGCGGATGGCTGAGGATGAGTGGATGGTTGAGGATGCGCGGATGGCTGAGGGACGTGTGGATGACTGAGGGATGCGTGGATGGCTGAGGATGAGCGTGGCTGAGGGATGTGCAGATGGCCGAGGATGCGCAGATGACTGAGGATGCGTGGATGACTGAGGGACATGCGGATGGCTGAGGGATGCGCTGATAGCTGAGGGTGCGCGGATGGCTGAGGGATGCACGGATGGCTGAGTGGGGCTCCCGGCTTGCTGGTGGAGCCACTGCAGGAGGAGCGCCAGTCCACTCAGATGACCCCAGACATGGGGGACAAGACACTCTATTGTGCGGCTTCCGATACAGGAGGCGGGGGCCCAGCACAGGAACCTGTTCTCTGCGGCATTGCCAGGTGGCCCCCGGCTCATGCAGACTTTCAGGCATCAGGCCGGCACATGGATCCAGAGCAGAAACCCTCCATTTCCTGTGATGAACCCGAGTCCAGCCCAGGCCTTGCTTCTAATGCTTTTCACCCTTCATAACCGACTTCCCTGGGGATGGGTGACTAAGGAGATGCTGAAGATGGAGCCCGCCAGACTCTGTCACCCTTTCGGTTCATCACCTTGCTTACGTGTCTCTTCCTGTGCCTTAAGCCCAAGGAGTCTGCTGATGAGCCATCAAAGAAGCCTGGAGGATGTGGGGTGCCCTGAAGCGTCCACGGTTTCGAGGCCAAGTGCCTTGTGCCTTGGCATTTAGAAGGCACCACCCCGTGCCTTCTAAGAGCAGGAGTGTGGACTGGAGAGCCTTCGCCTCAGCAAGTCCAGGTGTCCAGGCTATGACGGTTCAGCTCAGCCCCCCTGCAGGGTGGGTGGCCAAAAGCCCGCTCATGTGTCCAGGGAGGTGGCACGGGGTAAGTAGGTGGTGGGTCCTGGGTGGAGGTGGCACAGGGGGACATGGTGCTCAGTCCTGAGCAGGGCTGGCACTCTGTTATAACAACATCTGTGCCCTGAGTTCCATGGAGAAACAGCACCCTGTGGCTTAGGCTGACCATAACATCGGAGGAGATCTTTTATTGTAGTTTAGGTGCTGTCATGTCTCTTTGTGACCCCACAGGCTGTAGCTGCCAGACTCCTCTGCCATGGGATTTCCCAGGCAAGAATACTGGAATAGGTAGCCATTTACTTCTCCAGAGGATCTGCCTGACCCAGGGATCAAACCCACGTCTCCTGCATTGACAGGTGGATTCTTTACCACTCAGCCATCTGGGAAGCCCACAGGAGATCTTTGGGTAAATATAATCAAGTGCAAACAGAAGCGTATCAGTTAGCTATAGGCTTTATGTTTTAATAGAATCAAGAGATATGGGTTCTATCTCTGGGTTGGGAATATCCCCTGGAGGAGTGCTTGGCAACCCACTCCGGTATTCTGTCCTGGAGAGCCCCATGGACAGAGGAGCCTGGCAGCTATACTCCATGGGGTCGCAAAGAGTCAGACATGATGGAAGTTACTTAGCTCGCATGCTGTAAAATTAAAAGACAAGTATCTCAAGCTAACCAGCAATTCTAGATTTGATCTTGGATATCTACCCTCAGAGTTGTGAGGAAATAAATTTCTGTTAAGTGAAAAAAAAAAAAAAAAAAGATTTAGTGGTAATTTTCCAATAACTTAAAGTGATATAATTAATAAGTATGAATACATTGTCTCATCTGTATAACCAAGGTAAGGATTCAAGATCTAATGGAATAATGTGAAATACACAAAAGTGTGTAGAAAAACTCACATTAATATACTCATGCTGCATATTTGTTGGATAAGCTCATTAATCCTATTCAGGAAATTCAGGATACTTTATGAATTTTGTGCTTTCAGAACACGTTATTAGAAGCAGATGAAGAAAATGATAGCAGTTGTGTTGGATGATTAATTACCACTGTCTGAAACTGTCCATTCCTGGCCTGAGAATTGTCCTCAGCCCTGCAGTTCTACAGATCTGTGGTGTCCAGGACCACAGGCCCGGGGCCATCCGCATAAATAAAACACAAGTGGACAGAGCGGCTTCAACATTCCCTGAAGACGCACTGCTGTTCTTTTTGGAGAAAAGATGAAGAAGGCCAGTGTGTTCCCCTTGAGATCAACCTGAGTACTGGGTCTGCTGACAGCAGGACCTGGCTTTTCAGGCTGGAAGGTGTGGGGACTGGAGCGGGGCCCACGTGGGTCATGGGCCTTGGTGGGGACAGCACAGGGCTGGGCCCCGTGGCCCCGCCGTGGACAGAGGTGGACACAGGTGAGAAGGCCCCTTGTGCTGACGCAGGATATGAGGCAAGTCTCCAGCCCTGGGTCTTGTCTTGGTTGCATAGACAGTCCACCAATGAGACACAGTATTTAACCTGAATGATCTAAAAATTGCATATATTCGTGTTCTTATTATGTTCCTCTGATACAAACAAGAGCTGTGGTGCAAAGCCACCATCTCCATCACTCAGGGCCCCAAGACGTCTTCCTCCAGAAGGCCCGGCTGGCTCACCCACGCCGTCTCTGCCGGGCGGAGTTAAGCCTGCCCCCTGAGCCCCCAGTGTCTCTGGGCTCCGCTGTGTCTACCAAGGGACTAGGGCTGTCCCGGGAATGCTTGTTGCGTGACCGTCTGTGGGCCCTCCAGGGGTTGCTGAGAGACTGCCGGCCGGGTACCCGATTCATGGCCGCCTGGCGGTACTCGACCCCTCTCCCTGCTGATGGATCTGCAGACCATGACGGTCTTGTGTCCTTGCTCGGGAGCAAACACATGTGTCTCCTGCAGCTCACCACTGTGTCACTTGCACGTCTGAAATCTTTACAGCCAAGATGCTCAGTTAAGATGACCCGGTCCAGATCTTGACGTTAGCTCAGCGTCCTTTGCATGGTGTCTTGTGTCATGTCCCCCGTGGGTTTATAGGGTAAATACGCATCTGGGTGTGACTGCCTTGTCATGAAAGCACTTTTTGGCATGCAGGGAAATTCTGCCACTTCTGGAAAATCTGAAGAACTCCTTGGAATCAAACTCGATCCCAAGCCTGTGTTTGTTTTGCTGGCATGGTGGCACCGACACCTGCTCAGTTCCTCATGTAGAGCAGCTCTACACACGCCAGGCTGAGGGCCTGTGGCCTGCCCACGCCTGTGTCTTGAAATACTGCATCACCTTGGTGTCATAAGCCAGTTTCTTCTCTGTGCTGTACTGCAGACCGGCGAAGGATGGTTCAGAGTCTCGCCTTCGTCCCCGGGAAGGCCAATCCGCATGGGCCCAGGCCGTGTGTGGACAGCCTGTCGGCACCGAGGACGTCTTTGAGTGAAGGTCACGGCCGCAAGCGCGTCGGGGGGCGGGGGCGCTGCGCTGGCCCCAGCGTCCCTTCCGTCCAGGCAGCAGCTGCGCCTTAGAGGACGCCCCTTTCAGCTCTAAGTGCTGCCGCCGCCTGTTATCGGCCGGCCGCCAGCGGGCTCAGGGGAGAGGCGCTATCTCCCATGGCCATGAAAATTGATATTGAACATGGAAGGGGAACCTCACAAGCTGATAGCAATTAGCTAAAAAGGATTTGCGACTCTGCGATTCATCACGCCGGGGGACCAAAGTCATTTGCAGACAGGCTCTCCAGAGTCCCTGCGTGCACAGCTCCGCTCTCTGCCTCTGTTTCCCTCCCACTGGGGTGTGACATTTCCGGCTCTCGGAGCCCCCCTTCCAGCACAGGGGGCTGCCGCAGCCTGGGGACTGGCTTCTGTCACAGGCGCCGGCGTGAGGAGGTGCTCAGAGCCAGCCCTGGCTGCTGCCTTAGATTTAGATGCTCGAGCAGGAGAATAGACATCAGCCTCCTTAAGAGTCTGCTGTGCTGTTGGTGTTTCGGAAGTAATTTGTGCCTCTGGGTCAGCACGCCAGTTGCACCTAAGTTCTGATCACAATGACAGTGCTAAGGCGTCTGAAGGGTCTAGAGATTATTTTCCAAAAAGCAAACGAAGGCGCCTCACATGTCTGTCCTAGAGCCCCAGCAGCTCTACCCGCTGCCTTCGGCTTGTGTGAATGCACTATCCTTTCCTTAGTTGTAAAGCCATCGCACCGACCACTTTCGTAAGTCCTAGAACTCGGGATCATCTGGATAACGGCAGGCAGTTTCGGGACCTCTGAAATCCACCTCTTGCCGATTCTGAACCCATAAGGGGTGTCACTAGCCTTCTCCACCTGGTCTCTTCCTCTGGATCTTCGGTCCCCTGTCTCCCCAGAGGATGGGTCTCCTTGTGCGATAGCCCCCCGTTTAACTTCCTGTGGATCATCTCAGAAGTGACCCCTGCCCAATGCCAGGAATTCTGACCCGAGGACTAGGAAACGCCCTCTCAGCTCCCAGCAAAGAGCCGTCCCCTTCTGGCTGTGGTCTCCTGTGTGTGTTCCTCTTTGATGCTGTGCTTGCTGAGGACTCCCAGGTCTGTTTGGACCTGGGAACCACACCCTCCCGCACGTACGGTATAAGCCTGCGAGCCCCTGACAAATAGCCCTCTTGTCTCATCTGTGTGTTCCAATTAGAGGGCAGGTTGTCTCCCTGAGTCTCCGAGTCTGAGATGGAAAGATTCCACCCTCACCGCCCGGGGCAGAGCAGATCACATGGCAGGAGAGCCAAGCCAGGGGCCCGCGTGTCCTCTGTGCCCCCCTGGGCGCGTGATGCCAGCGCTGCCTGGGGCAGCATCTGCTTAGCAAACCGTGCTCAAAACTGCTGACGGCTCCCGATCCCGGTGGGGGAAGTGAAAGCAGGTAAACGGATCCTGCCCTGGGAACTGGATCTCAGGACCTTGTGTCTCAGGAAGGTCAAATAAGACAGAGAAGGAGTATGTAAATGCAGAGGAGTGCATCCGCAAGCACGCTGGGGAGGGGGCTGGGGAGCTTGGCTGAGGGGCCAGAACAGGAAACGTGAGCCCTGGGTAGGATGGAGCGCTGGCTCCGGAGCCACTGTCCCCGGCCTGACGGCTCTGACCTTGAGAAGGTGGCTCTCCACCCTTGCCTGCCCAGCGCTCGGGCTGGGAGCATTGGCGATGGGGGTGAGATGGTACTGGGGTGGAGCTGAGCAGTCACCTGGGCAGCAGGAGGCCTGGACCTGTGATGGGGAGACCCCTGATGGGCACCGGAGCTTTGTCCCTCCGGGTCCCCGCAGGCTGACTCTTCCCGGCCCAGGGTGCATCTCATTTCCCTTTCCCGAGCCCTTCCCATGTGCTTCTCCCGCATCGGATCTGTCTGCTAGCCCACTGGCCCTGAGGGTCTCAGGGAACCCCGGGTGGGTGAGGGGCTGTGGGTGCAGCCTGGGTCTGTGGGCACCTGGCTCCGGTGCTGGCCCACGGTGGGCAGGTGCCTCTGTGCTCAGCGTTCTCGCTGCGAGCAGACCCATCAGACCGTCTTCTCTGAGTGACTTGATGATATCTGACGAGGTACTTAGACCGGTGGGGATGACACACAGCAGACACACGGTTACTCGTCAGTGACGGCCCTGTGTGTCTTCTCGTCCACGTGCCTGTTGCTGAGCTCGCTGACACGCTCAGGCTGCAGGGCCAACTGGCTGGGTGGCACAAAGGGGCTCGGAGAGGCCCCCAGTCCCCACCCAGCCCTGGAGGAAGCCCGTGTGCCCATGGGCTCCAGTGCCCCCACATGACCTCCAGCTGGTGAGGCTGCAGCCCAATCTCGTGGCCTGGAGCTGCAGGTATCCCAGGCACTGGGGCGGGCGGGGTTGGGGGGGATGTCCACCTCCCAAGGACAGGCTTCAGCCAACACGGGCAGCCTGGATGGACACACCCTTCCCCTGACCCCACCTGCACCCCTCTGAGTCTGTGCCAGGAAGCTTCTGGAAGGAAGGGCCCAGAGACAGCTGTGTCACTGCCCCTGGAGGCAGCCCCTCCCGAGCATCATCCTGCTGCTCCTGGTCCGGGCGCTCTCCGCCTGGGCCCTGCACCCCGGGGATCCACAGCTCCCACTGGCCTCACAGGCTCTCCCGAGGCCAAACCAGCACAGGGCGGATGCTCCTGGGGGCTCTCAGCACTTCCTGACAGTGACCAGTGTAGGCTGCACACGTCAAGGGAGCCACAGGGTATCGAGTTGTCCCTGGCATAGGCCACGGCCCGCTGGACAAGCCTTGTCCTCAGGGAGGGGTTTGCACCCTCAGGGTCCAGTTGCAGTGGTGTGGGCCCTGCGGGAGAAGCCCCAGGGCCTGCTCAACCGACAGCGAGTGCACGGTGGGGCTTCCTCCAGGGACAGGCCAGGGGCGACTTGGCTGGGAGACCTAACTAAACCCAACCCCAACCCTAACCCTAACCCTCATCATTTTTTGCGCTGCCATCTTGGCTTTGATTCAGAGGATGATTGTAGAGTTGTGTGTTTCCAGGCACTGAGGTATCAAAGTGCCAGAGACGGAGTGGCCTACAGCAAGGGACATGGGTTTATTCTCTCACAGTCCTGGAGGCCAGAGGCCTGAGCCCAGGGGTCAGCAGGGCCGCCCTCGCACTGAGGCTCCGGGGAAGTCCCCCTTCCCTTGCCCAGCTTCTGGGGTGTGAGGGGTCCCCTGGCTGTGGCCGCATCGCTCCAGCCTCTGCCTCCACCCTCACGGGCCTCCTCCGGTTTCATCCGTGTCTTTCCTCTGAGTGTCTCACGTTGCCTCTTTTTTCTCTTGTGAGGACATGTGTCACTGCTTCTAAGGCACATCTAGATAATCCAGGACCATCTCTTCTCCAAATTCTTAACTGGATCCCATCTACAGAGACCCTTGTTTCAAATCAGTTCAGGACTTGGACACAGTTTTTAAGGGCCATCACTCAATCCACTGAAGACGGCTTTGGAGACACTGAGGAAATGAGCCAATCTGAGCAAACTGGTTCATGGAGAGGCGAGGGGGGCACAGGTGAGTCACCCCCTCTGGCCCTAGAAAGCACCCTAATAGGTGCCTTAGATCCAGGAGCAAAGAAGGAGGAAGATTAATTCTTCACAAAGGGTTTCATGATTTATTAATTTTTTTGTACAAAATCCTATTGTGTGTCTTAGTGAACTTTGTTTTTCTACTTTTTGTGAGTATAATATAGGCTTAGCATAAATCATGGCGAATACTGTCAAAATGTGCTGACTTTGCACTGTCACTGAGCCTCGTGTTCACAGAATTTTGATTGTTTGGAACTGTGTTCACTTTATGGCTTTAAACAAACAGAAAAGGCGAAGTCCCTGCATTAGACAATGTGCAAATACCCATGGATTTTGTAGCTGCAGAAGAATCTGACTTCACTGCATCCTTGTTCACCCCTCGGGCCACAAGGACCTGGGTCCTGGTGGGCCCACGTGTTTGTTGATTGGCTTCTCGTGCAGACAAAGGGCAAAGGGGACATGGGAGTTGGAAAAAGTCATGGGAGCTGTGGGCGGAAAGCAGACCACTTTGACTCTGGACTGGACTTCGCCCGTGGCTCAGAAGGTAAAGGATCCGCCTGCAATGCAAGAGGCGGGTTTGATCCCTGGATCGGGACGATCCCCTGGAGGAGGGCCTGGCTACCCACTCCAGTATTCTTGCCTGGAGAGTCCCATGGACAGAGGAGCCTGGTGGGCTACAGTCCACAGGGTCTCACAGAGTTGGACACGACTGAGAGTCTACCACTTTCACTTCCGACTCTGGAAGCCACAGACTGGCAGCTTTGAGTTTACTGTCTGAAAAATGAGGAAATTCGAAAAATTCTAAAGCAGAGAAGAGCTAGAGTTTGGACAAAAAGAAAAGAAAGAAAAACCATTCCCATTGTTGGGTCTATTATGCTTGAATTGTGAATCCCCTGAATATATGTGTTGAAGACCTATTTGAAAATAGGCTGATGGCAGGTGTAATTAGTTAAGGTGTGGTCAAGCTGGGATGGGGAGGCGGGTATATGCTGAAAAATACAGAATGCGGAGAAAAGAAATCAAAGGAGGCCTAAATAAACGGGAGACAATCTTGTTCAAGGATTGAAAGACAGCACTCTAACGATGTCCATTCTCCCTAAATTGATACACAGCCTTACGATTCTTTTTGTAAATACAGACAAGAATTTCCCCAAATTTATATGATGCTGAAGTTGAAGCTCCAATCCTTTGGCCACCTGATGGGAAGAACTGACTCATTGGAAAAGACCTTGATGCTGGGAAGATTGAGGGCAGGAGGAGAAGGGGCCGACGGGGGATGAGATAGTTTGATGGCATCATCTACGCAATGGACTTGAGTTTGAGTAAGCTCCGGGAGACAGTAAAGGACAGGGAAGCCTGGTGTGAGGCAGTCCATGGGCTCACAAAGAGTTGGACATCACTGAGTGACTGAACAGCAAAAAGGTACTTGAATAGCTAGAGTCATTCTGAAAAAAGAAAAAGTAGGAGGAATCACTCTATCCTACTTAAAGATTGTTGCTGCTTGTGTATTTCCACATATGTATATATCTATATCAGATCAGATCAGATCAGATCATTTGCTCAGTCATGTCTGACTCTTTGCGACCCCATGAATTGCAGCACGCCAGGCCTCCCTATCCATCACCAACTCCCGGAGTTCTTGACTACATCTATATAAACATACACAAATATATAGTAAGACTGTGACTGTGTGACATTGGTGGAGGAATGGAGCATCAATTTATAAAACAAAATAAGGGAACTCAGAAGTACTGCTGCTGCTGCTAAGTTGCTCCAGTGGTGTCCGACTCTTCTCGACCCCATGGACTGCAGCCCACCAGGCTCTCCATCCATGGGATTTTCCAGGCAAGAGTACTGGAGTGGGGTGCCATTGCCTTCTCCGGAACTCAGAAATAGCCCCCTACAAGTCCAGCCACCTGATTTTTGACAAAAATTCAAAAGCAGCTCCATGGAAGAAGTAAAGCCTTTATAGCCCATGTTGCAGAAGTGACTGAAGAGCCTCTCGGAAAAAAATGAACTAGGCTACACCACACACTTGACACAAAAATTCACTCAAAGTGGATCATGAATGTAAAACATAAAAGTATAAAATTTTCAGAAGATAGTACAGAGCACATGTTTAGGAACTAGGGCTGAGTGAAAAGTTCTTGGACATGATCAAAAGCACAGCTTTTAAATGATAAACCAATACGTTAGACTTCATCAGAATTAAATATTTTTGCTTTGGGGTAAAGCAGATGAGGAAACAGGCTTCAGACTGGGAGGAAATATTTGCAAAGCCTGTATCTCACAAAGAACCCATACCTAGAATACATAGAGAGTTCTGAAAGGTCAGCCATTAGAACCAGATAGTCTTTTTGGAAAACAAGCCAACTATGAAGAGGCGTTTCAGCAGGAGTGTATGTGGAGGGTGACTACGTCACTGGCCTCGATGAGCCAGGTGTGTCTGTGAGTGAGACACAGAGCGCGTCCTGAGTCGTGTGTGTGTCGGGGGGGCGCTGATGCGAGGTGGGCCAGCTCTCTGGAAAGTAGTGGGACACTTTCTTAAAAACAAACAGAACACACTGACTACATCACCCAGCAGCTGCACTCCAGGGCACTGAGTGCAAAGCTAAGGAAACCCACATTCGCACAAAGCACTGCAGACCCACGTGAAGCGGGGTCACTTGCAGCAACCCCACCTGTCAACAGCCCATGTCCCTCTGTGGGTGAACAGTCACACACTCTGTCCATCACACTTGGAATCCTGGAGCACGACTCAGCGACGCAGAAGGCAAAGTTCTTGGTGTGCACGCTATGTGCACGGACCCTCCGGGTATCATCAGAGTGAAAACAAGCCCATCATCGAGAGTGACGTATTCCATGACTCCATTTGATGATATTCTTGAAATTACACTATGATGGAAGGAGAACAGGCCAGTGATGGTCCAGATTCAGGAGGCAAGAGTCTGACTATTAGGGGTAGGGAGGGGCGATGGGTGGGGTGCTGCCGTAGTCTGGGGTCCGGATTGTGACGTGGCCTCGAGGATTACACTTGTGATCAATCGGCACAGATCATAGGCACACATGCTCACATCAGGGTCAGGGGCTGTGTGACTGTGCGGCGCGTAATCGTTGTGGGAACCAGATGAAGAGCACAGGGGACTCCTTCCTACTATTTGTGTAATTTCCTGGGATTTTTAATTCTTTTCAAAATAAAACTTAAGAGCGGAAAAAGAAGGCAAAATGAATGAATTTTAAAGTGAAAGTATACAAAGAGAAACTAAAGCTTAGCTACCAAGGGATATACCTCGAAACACAGAGGGTTGAGCCACAAAACAAGGGGCACAGGAGCCTGTGCTCATGTGCGATTGTAAAGCAAGTGACACTGGGCTGTGAAAGTGGGTTGGCGCAGCGTATGCAGAGAAGGTGCCGAACTGCACGTTAGAACTTTCATCACGGAGGATACAGAGAAGGACTCCAACATAATATTTACAGATGTTAATTCTTTAAAAACCCTGGAACAAATATGGGGAAATTAGAGGTTTTGGAAAGCAAGTGATTAATAAAAGCATTGCTTCTATTTTTCTTTGTACTTTTCTGTAGTCTTGAAGTATTGCATAAATGATGAGAAAGCTAATCACACATAAATGATGAGAAAGTGAGAGAGAGAGAGACAGAAATATAGAGAGACTGTTTAGGTCTTTTCTAGAGGGCAGAGGAGGCTGAGGAAGGCTGTGATGGAGAATACGCCAGCTCTCTGCCTGCTGATTTAACTGCTTTTTGCTTTGAAATTGAATGATAGATTTAGAGTGATTTCTGATTCAATCAGAAGAGGCAAGTGTGGATATTGCGTGGGTTTAGTAAGAGAAAAACAGAGGGCACATTTCTCCCTGCAGGCTGCCTCTCCTGATGGCAGGTTAAAAGGGACGCAGAGCTTTCTCTGGGGCCAGGGTTCAGGGTAATTCTGGAGTCAAGAGTGAGGCCAGAGGAGGGGAGACAGCAAAGGCACCGGCCGCATGCCAATGAAGAACTCCCCACCTCGATGCATGCCCGAGACGCCCTGCCTGTGTGTGATGCTCCACCCCCAGGGCTGGGTCCTCAGCTCATCCTTCTCTTCCTGTCCTTATTCCTGGGTTTGGATGGAGGGGAGAGGACTCAGAACCAAGGAGCTCCTTGAATTTAACTTTGGATAGCATCAGACAAAGTTACCACACATGGTGCACACCTGTAATCTGTTCTCCTGAGCAGAGGAATGGCTCTGTATCCCCATCACACACACAGAGCTTAGCCCTGCCTGGTGAACAGTCATGGGTTAGGAGTTACCTTCATCCCTTTGAACACAGAGGCTTTCTATTCTTAAATCACATGGACAGTTGGTTGTAGATGGCTGCTGACAACCGAATATTTGTACTTCCCTGCCCCAAATTCATGTATTGAAAGCCTAACCCACAGCGATGGTATTAGGAGGTGGAACCTTTGGGAGGTAATTAAGTTAAGGGGGCTGGGGCCCTCAGGAATGGAGTTAGTGGCCCAGGAGATCCCACAGAGCCCCCACATTCCTTCTGCTATGTGAGGACACAGAAAGCATACATCAGTCTGTGAACCAGGAACGGGACCTTCAGCTGACACTGCGGCTACCGACACCTTGATCTGGGACCTCCCAACCTTCAGAACTATAAGAACCAAATTCCATCTGGTCACAAGCGACCCAGCTTGTGATATTCTGACATTCCCAAATGGACTGAGACGGTGGCACCAGAAACTTTAACCGTCCAGAGGAGAGTTTGGTTAAGAATTCAACAACAGAATAGAATTTGTTTTCAATGTGAAAATAAATGTCTTTCAAACTAATTTATGGTTAGATTCGTTGTTCAGTAGCTTGGTTGTGTCTGCAGCTCTATGGACTGGTTTGCAACTCTATGGACTGCAGCATGCCAGGCTTCCCTGTCCTTCATGATCTCCTGGAATTTACTCACACTCATGTCTATTGAATTGGTGATGCCATCCAATCATCTCATCCTCTGCCACCCTCTTCTCCTTTTGCCCTCAATCTTTCCCAGCCTCAGGGTCTTTTCTAATAGTCGGCTCTTCCCATCAGGTGGCCAAAGGATTGGAGTTTCAGCATCAGTCCTTCCAATGAATATTCAGGACTGATCTCCCTTAGGATAGACTGGTTGGATCTCCTTGCAGTCCAAGGGACTCTCAAGAGTCTTCTCCAGCACCACAGTTCAAAAGCTTTAATTCCTCAGTGTTCAGACTTCTTTATGGCTCAACTCTCACATCTATACATAACCACTGGAAAAACCATAGCCTTGACTATATGGACCTTTGTCAGCAAAGTAATGTCTGTGCTTTTTAATATGCTATCTAGGTTTGTCATAGCTTTCCTTCCAAAGAGCAAGCATCTTTTAATTTCATGGCTGCAGTCACCATCTGCAGTGATTTTGGAGTTATGGTTAAATACTCTTTGATTAAATAGTATTTAGTGTATGGCTAAATACTACTTGATTACAGAACAGAGCACACCAGGCAACCATGTTGATAGACTTGGCCCCTGTGCTGATTGGTACCTAGGATGCTGTTCCCTGAGGACTGGGACCTGAGACAGCAGCCACTGAGATCTGAGTCCTGTCGACAACCAGGACATCCAGTCCCAGCTGACTAGTGAGGATGAGATGCCCAGCTCCAGACACCACTGTGATCACACCTGTGACAAACCACGAGCTGGGGTCTAGCTAAGCTGAACGTGGATGGCTGATTTACAGAAATAGCAAGAAAATAGATACTCGTTGTTTTAAGTCACTAAATTTGGGGGTCGTCTATTGGCAGTCAATAGTTACTAAGACAAAAACTTTTCAGAATGAAGTTCAAAAATGAATGTAAATGTATTTAAAATCTTTATTTTCCCTCTCGCTAAATTAACTTACAACTTTCCCTGGCTGGTCCCTCGCCATCATTCCTACGCTGGATATTATCGAAACTCTAGTCTTGGAATGAAATAAATGAATTCTAAAGTAGTAAAAAGCACCTGAAGAAGTATGTTCCTGGGTACTTTGTCAAAAATCACACCAGCGGATTTCATTTGTTGGGGAGCTTCCAGTTTGGCTGATACTGGATATGTGATATTTAAGTATTTTATGTGCACCCAGAGGCCCTTTTCTGTATTACAGAGCTTTTGCAAACTCTGAAATAAATACACAAAAATGCTGAAAAAAATTAAAGAAAATGTTTCCACCTCCTGCAGCTCACTTGCAACTTGCTGCCGGGCTGAGCTTGACAAGGATGCAAATATCCATCCAATTGCCACCACACAGCCAATTTCACAGGGTTTAGAATTTCTTATCAAAAGATGTGTGGAGGATTCTGGGCAGCAGACCAAGCGGCGGGCACCAGCAATCTGACTTTGCTCATTTGAGCTATTGAGAATTAGATGGAAATAAACAAGCCTATGGGAGAGAAAGTGGCTCGGTTGTTACAACCTGGAGTCTGTGATCAAGACCCTGCCTGTGTGAGGAGCAATGACCACTGTCTACACCCCCGGGCGATACATGGACTCACTGAGAAGGAGTGATCTCACTGATCCTCGGGTCTGGCCTGGGGCATCGGCTGGGAGTCAGCAACTGTGTCTTCAGGATTGAAAACAAGAGGGAGCCTTATTCACATAGCAGCTGGGAAACTTGTGCCTGGTTCCCGCTTGCTGGGGAAAGGGCCACGGTGGGGAGAAAGCATGTTACCTGGCAGAAAAGCAGTAAAAGCACCACAGCACCACTGAGAAGAGGGAGCCGGGAGTGCAAAACCGTGAGCACGGAGGGGTCTGAGTGTGAGCTCGCCAGCAGCAGAGCTGGAGACGAAGGTTTGAGTACATGTAAGTGCTCTGGGGAGAAGAGAGGAGTGATATACCAGGGGAGGGGGATATTCCAGGGGAGGATGCACCAACAGATGAGTGAGCCCTGCAGGCCTGGGGACTGGGACACTCTGTGCATCGCTGCAGAGGGCGGGGTCCTTACCTGCCAGCTCCCATCCGTCTCCAAGGGCTGCCCGGGGAGTTAGGTCTCAGGCACCTCTCGCCCCACCACATGTGGACTGAGCATGCCCTCAGCCAGAGAAAGCTCTCAGGCAGGCACAATCGCTTCTGCAGAACAAAGTCCTCAAGGTTTACAGAAGTTCTGAGTGCTGAGAGGAAGTCCACAGGGCCCCAACAATGTCAGTGACCACCACTCATGGCAAAGTCTTACCCAGGTCCTTTCTTCTTTCTTCCCTGCAGTGCCATCCTGGAGAGGCAGGGAGTGGCCCCAATATTCCTCCTGCTCAGGATGGCTCAGAAATGGAAGCTTCCAAACAGGGTGAGTGTTTGGGATTGACGGAGCGAAACAGAAGCTGTGGGAGCGGCCTTCGGAAGACCCAGTCTCCAGAAGAGCCAGGGTTTGCCTGTTTGTTTACCCACCTGATGCCTCCCCTCCTTATCACGATACCTGCTCTATGGTGAGTGCTCAGTGCACATATATTGAATAAAATGCATCCCTAAATAAATGGTAGAGTGGAGACTACATCCCGCGGGTGGTGACCTGTGGGAGCCCAGGGAAGGACTGTTAGCATCATGTGCGGGCAAGAGTGGTGACCTCTCTTAGAAGAGCAGGAGAGGGCTCGGGAGCGAGAGTCCCAGCTCTTGTGGGGCTGTCCTGAGGCGCGTCATCATTTCTGTGCAGCATCTTCTTACGTTTGACCTCACGATGGGAAAATCCATGTGAAGCAGAGCTTGTATGTGAGAGTCAGGAAAACGCTGATATAAGGAAGGGGTGCATGCCTGCTAAGTCGCTTCAGTCGTGTCCGATTCTTTGCCATGGACTAGCCCACCAGGCTTCTCTGTCCGTGGGATTCTCCAGGCAAGAATACTGGAGTGGGTTGCTGTACCCTCCTCCAGGGGGTCTTCCCGACCCGGGGATCCAACCCACATCTCTTACGTCTCCTGGACTGGCAGGGTGTTCTTCACCACTGGAGCCACCTGGGAAGCCCGATGTAGCAAACGAAAGTGAAACGAAAGTAAAAGTTACTCAATCCTGTCCTACCCTTTGCGGCCCTGGCCAGAATTCTGGAATGGGTAGCCCTTTGCTTCTCCAAGGGATCTTCCCAACCCAGGGATCGAACCCAGGTCTCCTGCATTGCAGGTGGATTCTTTACCAACTGAGCTATGAGGGAAGCCTGATATAAGGAATCAGTCAGTTCAGTCGCTCAGTCGTGTCCGACTATTTGTGACCCCATGAATCACAGCACGCCAGGCCTCCCTGTCCATCACCAACTCCCGGAGTTCACTCAGACTCACATCCATCGAGGCAGTGATGCCATCCAGCCATCTCACCCTCTGTCGTCCTCTTCTCCTCCTGCCCCCAATCCCTCCCAGCATCAGAGTCTTTTCCAACGAGTCAACTCTTCACATGAGCTGGCCAAAGTACTGGAGTTTCAGCTTTAGCATCATTCCTTCCAAAGAAATCCCAGGGCTGATCTCCTTCAGAATGGACTGGTTGCATCTCCTTGCAGTCCAAGGGACTCTCAAGAGTCTTCTCCAACACCACAGTTCAAAAGCATCAATTCTTCAGTGCTCAGCCTTCTTCACAGTCCAACTCTCACATCCATACATGACCACTGGAAAAACCATAGCCTTGACTAGACGGACCTTTGTTGGCAAAGTAATGTCTCTGCTTTTCAATATGCTATCTAGGTTGGTCATAACTTTTCTTCCAAGGATTGAGCATCTTTTAATTTCATGGCTGCAGTCACCATCTGCAGTGATTTTGGAGCCCAAAAAAATGAAGTCTGACACTGTTTCCACTGTCTCCCCATCTATTTCCCATGAAGTGATGGACCAGATGCCATGATCTTCATTTTCTGAATGTTGAGCTTTAAGTCAACTTTTTTACTCTCCTCTTTCACTTTCATCAAGAGGATTTTTAGTTCCTCTTCATTTTCTGCCATAAGGGTGGTGTCATCTGCATATCTGAGGTTATTGATATTTCTCCCGGCAATCTTGATCCCAGCTTATGCTTCTTCCAGCCCAGCATTACTTCTATGTAATTGATGACTTTTAAAGTGACAGCTTACTTTCAAACTGAAAAACTAGAGCATCTGGCTATATAATCTTTATTGCTCTCTTTTTAGAGCTAAAAATAATCTGATTTTTTTTCCTTTTAGATTGGATAAACTTAGTGTGACGTCTGGCTCAGTGGTAAAGAATCTGCTTCTCAGTGCAGGAGATACAGGAGACACCAGTTCAATCCCTGGTCAGGAAGATCGCCTGGAGTAGGAAATGGCAACCTACTCCAGTACTCTTGCCTGGAAAAATCCATGGACATAGGAGCCTGTTAGGAGAGGATTTGGACACGATTGAGCACATACCATTAAGCATAAGGAAAGGCAGTTTCAGAAGCATCCAAAATCTTTGCTCTGTACACTGGAAAATTTCAATTACTTACATCATTATTTTGTATTTGCACAGTTGCAAATTCTTCATGCTCTTTATTTTTTTCCCTTTAGACATAAGTTGCCATGTGGGACTTTCCTCCAACCTAAAGATTATCTTTTAGCATTTCTCGTAATGCAGGTATTCTGGAAACTCAGCTTCCACACCAGTTTATCTCATTTTTTTTCTCATCTGAAAATGTGTTTATCTTATTCCAATTTTTGAGGAATATTTTTGCTTACAGAATGTTAGCAGATTTTTCCATTATCAATTTAAAACTGTCATTTAGTCTCCTGGCCTTAGAGTATTTTTGATGAGCATATAGGCATCATTTGTATCATTGTTTTCCTATTTACACTTTTTTTTTTTGGCTGGTTTCAAAATTCCTTTCTATATACTGAGTTTCATCCACTTGACTTTGATGTTCCCAGGTGTGGCTTACTCTGTGTTTATTCTACTTGGGTTTAGTGAATCTTCTCGATTCTGTGTATTGGGGTGCTTTCATCACATAGGAGAGTTTGGGGTCATTTTTTTTCCTTCTGCTCCATCCTTGAAATTCTATTGGGAACACCAACTTAGTGTATTTTATTACCGTTGTTTGAGAAATCAGTGAGACTGTATCCAATAATTTCTTCGTTGCTTTTCTTCGCATTGGGTAACTACGTAATTGCTCTATCTCAGGGCACTGACCACTGTCCTTTCATATTTAATCTGACGCTAAGGCAATCTGTAATAGCAACTGTTTTCACTTCAGATATTGTTATTTTCAGTTCTAGGTTTTTTATTTATTTACTAATTACTATTTTTCATCTAAGATTCACTCTCTGTTCACTCAGTAGGACCATATTTTCTTTTACATCCTTGGACATATTTATATCTGCTTTAAATACTCGTGCCTCCCAGATCCAACATTGGGACCATCTCAAGGTGTGTTTCTATAGTTTGACATTTTTCTTGACTCTGGGTCACATTTTTAGATTTCTATACATGACAAGTCATTTTTCATTGAGGATGATAAAGTCTCTTTGCTACTTTTCTCTGGACAGTGTTGAGTGGTAAAGACCTCATTTATACAATCCTGTTTAGTTGTTGATTGTTACTGTGAAGATTTTAGACTTGGTTTTATGTTTTGTGTGAATAGATAGATGGAAAGGTGAGGTATTTACCAAGTCTGTCTAACTTGACATGACTAAATCTCCAAACTGTCTTTCCTGTGACTTGTGCTGCTTAACTTTGTATTAATACTTTGTTAATATGGGCCGAGAGAAGGCCTTCAGCTAAGTTACGTCTTTACCTCTACGTCTTGGGCTTTCTCATGCCTCAGCAGGAGGCTGGAAGTCCTTGAGTCCCTTCACTCTGCTGGCCTGGAAGCCCACTGTCTCTCCACACTGCTTAACCTCACAGTCAAGGTTTCAACCCTGCTTTCAACCCCGTAGTTGGTGCTTGAACATAAACTTCACCTTGAGTATATTCGGACCAGTCCGCAGCTACAGGTCCCCATAGAGACCCCAGACTGTGCCTGCTCCCCGGTGCCTCAAAACCATCCAGTTTCCTTATTTTATAGCAGGAGGGCTCATCCGATGCTAGCTACTCTATCATGACTAGGAGAAAGTACATTGTCATCATTTTGTAAACACAATAATCTCATGAACTTTTCCTCAACATTTACATCTTTATATCTGAAAAAATTCAAAGA
This sequence comes from Bos grunniens, assembly GCF_055505025.1. Taxonomy (NCBI): domain Eukaryota; kingdom Metazoa; phylum Chordata; class Mammalia; order Artiodactyla; family Bovidae; genus Bos; species Bos grunniens. The sequence continues at coordinate 2,372,428 of NC_141184.1, read as the reverse complement.
GTGAATATATTCATTAATTTTTTTTTCAGTTAGATATTCATTTGTTCATTAGTAACCTTCAGGGAGTGAAAAGATTTGTGGACAATAGAATGTGTTAGGAGATTTGGGGAGGAGAACAGAAGTGTGAACCCTTTTAGCAAGATATCATCTTGCTAAACATAGTTAAGCCTGAGTTAATGAGAAATTTGAGTCAGAAAGAAGGTTAAAGTTTATCCCAATATAGACAAAGGAACAAAGACCTGAAAAGGTTAAGGCTTCTCGTCAGAATCACACAACAATTTGGTTTCCTGACATAGAAGAGACAGCAAAAGGATACACATGACTTCAGTCAACAGATATGTGTGTCTTCTAAACACAATGTTCTGGGTACAATATTTGAGTTACAAAAGTAGGTGAGATATCAAGGATTTCTTGCCTCATGAGGCTCAAAACTATGATGTACTCAGCAGGTGTGGGTCCACATTCACTCAGTGATGGGAAGTCACGCCATGCCGCTGGAGCTAGGATGTTGTTGTTCAGTCTCTAGGTCGTGCCCAATTCTTTGCAACCCCATAAACTGTAGCTCACCAGGCTTCCCTGCCCTTCACTATCTCCTGGAGTTGGCTGAAACTCATGACCATTGACTCAGCAATGGCATCCAAACATCTCATCCTCTGTCGCCCCTTTCTTCTCCTAAACTCTATCTTTCAGCATCAGGATCTTTTCCAATGAGTTGGCTCTTCACATCAGGTGGCCAAAGTATTGGAGCTTCAGCTTCAGCTTCAACTTCAGCTTCAAGATCAGTCCTTTCAGTGAATATTCTGGGTTGATTTCCTTTAGGATTGACTGGTTTGATCTCCTTACTGTTCAAAGGACTCTCAAGAGTCTTCTCCAATACCACAATTTGAAAGTATCAATTCTTCAGCACTCAACCTTCTTTATGGACTAAATCTCACACCCATGCATGACTATTGGAAAAACCATAGCTTTAACTAGATGTGCCTTTGTCAGCAAAGTGATGCCTCTGCTGTTTAATATACTGTCTAGATTTCCAAAGAATAGCAAGAAGAGATAAGAAAGCCTTCCTCAGCAATCAATGCAAAGAAATAGAGGAAAACAACAGAATGGGAAAGACTAGAGATCTCTTCAAGAAAATTAGAGATACCAAGGGAACATTTTATGCAAAGATGGGCTCAATAAAGGACAGAAATGGTAGGAACCTAACAGACGCAGAAGATATTAAGAAGAGGTGGCAAGAATACACAGAAGAACTGTACAAAAAAGACCTTCACAACCCAGATAATCACAATGCTGTGATCACTGACCTAGAGCCAGATATCCTGGAATGTGAAGTCAAGTGGGCCTTAGGAAGCATCACTACAAACAAAGCTAGTGGAGGTAATGGAATTCCAGTTGAGCTATCTCAAATCCTGAAAGATGATGCTGTGAAAGTCCTGCACTCAATATGCCGGCAAATTTGGAAAACTCAGCAGTGGCCACAGGACTGCAAAAGGTCAGTTTTCATTCCAATCCCAAAGAAAGGCAATGCCAAAGAATACTCAAACTACTGCACAATTGCAGTCATCTCACATGCTAGTAAAGTAATGCTCAAAATTCTCCAAGCCAGGCTTTAGTAATATGTGAACTGTGAAATTCCAGATGTTCAAGCTGGTTTTAGAAAAGGCAGAGGAAGCAGAGATCAAGTTGCCAACATCCGCTGGATCATCAAAAAAGCAAGAAAGTTCCAGAAAAACATCTATTTCTGCTTTATTGACTATGCCAAAGCCTTTGACTGTGTAGATCACAATAAACTGTGAAAAATTCTGAAAGAGATGGGAATACCAGACAATTTGACTTGCCTCTTGAGAAACCTATATGCAGGTCAGGAAGCAACAGTTAGAACTGGACATGGAACAACAGACTGGTTCCAAATAGGAAAAGGAGTACATCAAGGCTGTATATTGTCAACCTGTTTATTTAACTTATATGCAGAGTACATCATGAGAAATGCTGGGCTGGAGGAAGCACAAGCTGGAATCAAGATTGCTGGGAGAAATATCAATAACCTCAGATATGCAGATGACACCACCCTTATGGCATAAAGCTAAGAACTAAAGAGCTTCTTGATGAAAGTGAAAGAGGAGAGTGAAAAAGTTGGCTTAAAGCTCAACATTCAGAAAATTAAGATCATGGCATCTGGCCCCACCACTTCATGGCAAACAGATGGGGAAACAGTGGAAACAGTGGCTGACTTTATTTTTCTGGGCTCCAAAATTAGTGCAGATGGTGACTGCAGCCATGAAATTAAAAGACACTTACTCCTTGGAAGGAAAGTTATGACCAACCTTGACAGCATATTCAAAAGCAGAGAATGTGCCAACAAAGGTCTGTCTAGTCAAGGCTATGGTTTTTCCCATGGTCATGTATGGATGTAAGAGTTGGACTATAAAGAAAGCTGAGTGCCAAAGAGTTGATGCTTTTGAAGTGTGGTGTTGGAGAAGACTCTTGAGAGTCCCTTTGACTGCAAGGAGATCCAACCAGTCCATCCTAAAGAAGACCAGTCCTGGGTGTTCATTGGAAGGACTGATGTTGAAGCTGAAACTCCGATACATTAACCACCTGATGCGAAGAGCTGACTCATTAGAAAAGACCCTGATGCTGGGAGAGATTGAAGGCATGAGGAGAAGGGGACGACAGAGGATGATATGGTTGGATGTCATCATCTACTCAATGGGCATGAGTTTGAGCAAGCTTCGGAAGTCAGTGATGGACAGGGAAGCCTGGCATGCTGCAGTCCATGGAGGTCACAAAAAATTGAACATGACTGAGCGACTGAACAACAACAACATTTATCACCATCATGTGAGCAAAAAGAGCATTTCTTCCACCAAGTGTCCCTGGTGGCCAGTGTGGTAGCTCTTCCCTGAGATTTGGCAGCAGACGTGAGGGGCTGAGATGCAGCAAAGGTTGGCACCGCACGTCCTGGAACACATGCCAGAAGTCAGGTGAGAAGATGCCAGGCAGACTTAAAAGACATGCAAGAGGGGTGGTGACTGGCCAGTGACCCTGAGTGTGGGGGCGAGGAGAGGGAAGGGTCCAGGGTGACTCCCACTGAGCAGGGGATGGGGGAAGAGGATCTGTGGGTGAGGCTAGGAGAGCGGCCTCTGGGATGTGAGTCCAGCTGACTGGGAGATGCCACGAGCAGGCAGTGGGCCATGTGGCTGTGGACTTGGGGAGCCAAGCCTGTGGTTGATGATGTCGCTCTCTCTTGGCCCAGCCGCCAGTCCCCATGGGCCCTGGAGGAGGCATGCTGACCCCTGGAGGGCCTCTTCCCTTGCAGAACCATCTCTTCCCCATTTATTACAGGCTGGGGCATTTCTACCTGTGGTCACCTGTCTTTCTGCTCTGTCTTCTCTCCCCTTTTCCTTGGTCTTGTGTCTCTCTTTTTTCATTAGTTCTATTTAACTTCTGGCTTACTGCAGAGATATACTAAATATGCAGAAACCACACATTACTTGTGTAAGAATGTCCTGGTTGGACTTAAAGCTCCTAAATGTGAGACCCTCGTACTTGCTGCTGTCATTAACCGAGGATCCATCCACTTCCTCCTGACCGGGCTCAGGAGTGAAGTGTCGGCTATGTCAGTGACCAGGGCACTGAGTGCAGCACATTCCCACTGATGTGCAAGGCAGCCTGAATGCAGAGCTGTTGCTCTGAGAGGGGGGGACCTGCCCAGGCAGACGAGGGGACCTGCGGTGAGGGACTCCACAGACCAACGTGTCCCTGCTTGAACAAGGTCTTCTTGGAAGCCTTTGCTCATTTTTTCCTTAAAGGGGGTGGTTGCCTATCTTTTGGTCTGTTGTGGTGACTGAAGATGTTCAGACATTCAAAAAAGCCTTTGGCCAGTTTGATATGAATCATTTCCTGGTATTCAGTGGCTTGGGTCTCTGTTTCTCCCATCCATGTATCATATCCTCTATCAGATGGAGAAGGGGCTCCAGAATTAGTGTCTGAGCTGTGTCTTCCCTCTACGGGGATCCCAAGGGTAGATGATTAATCATGCCCTCCTGCTACAAAGAAATCGACACTGAAAAGTCCCTTTGGTCGCTTTGCATGGAACATTTAGCTTCTGCAGTGCCCCAACACTGGTGACGCCATGGATGGTGCCCAAGACTCCCCCAGTCTCCTTAGAAGAGCCCCCGTACTCCTCGGAGGAGCCCCCAGCTCCCGGCATCGGAAACGGGACAGAAGATTTCAGCTACATCATGCAGCCTTGCTCCGAGTGGCTCTTTTCCTAATAAAGGAGGTCTTCAGACTCTCTAAAGACCTGATCGGACCTTTCCCAGGTCTGACCGCAGCCAGCTTCAGGCAAAGCTGCAGACTGCGGGCAGGCGTGCGTGAAGCTGCAGCCTCGGGAAGCCAGTTCTCGAAGTCACATCCAGGAAAGCCAGTGGGGACCATGTCTTTGCTCCTCTCGCTCCATCAGCCTGCGTCCCCGAGCCATCCTCAGCCCCTCTTCCCTTCCTCAGAGGAGGACAGGTGTGCCCACCTGGAGCCCTGCCCCAGCTGTGCTGACGCTCCCTGCTCACCCATCTCAGCTCACCGTTCCCTTCAGAGCCACCCTTCCGTGTGGTCAATCGCCCTCTATCTCGGAAGAATATGTTTTACCACTGAAATACTACTCTGTACTCCGATTCTCATCCCCTGCCCCCACCCCCCACCACACGCGTGCGCAGGTTGCTGGGCTCACACTCACTGTCCTGGAGTAATGCCATTTTAGGACATGGGTTCTCAAACGGACTGCATCTTGGGACCCACCCCCCAAACCCGATGGCTGCTTACCAGACTGCTGAGCCCCACCCCTGCTTTCTCATCCCACAGGTCTATATGGACCCGGGGGATCTGCATTTCTAGCAAGTTCCCAGGAAGCCGATGCTGCTGGTCAGGGGCCCTACTCAGAGACCCACTGTTCTAAACAGTCTCCCCAGGGGCGGGAGGTAGGGCTCTCTCTTCAGTGCTCAAGGCTAGTGACCTGTCCCCAAATCCCACCCCAGGGGCATTTTCTGAGACCTTGCTGTGGCCTGCTCACCACTCCAGTTCCCACTTCACCCCACGCTCTAAGCCTGAGGCTGGTGATCGGTCCCCTGAAACCCACTCCAGGGGCATTTTCTGAGACCTCACCCTGTCCTGCCCCACACCCCCTGGTCCCCGCTTCACCCCACATTCTAAACCTAGATATGGTCTCACAATTTCCATTCACCCTCAGGTCTTTCCTGCCTCTTCCCTTTAAAGAAATTCTCTCCTTTGCTTGTTCATTTAAGAAAGATTTTCAGCCTGTCTCGGTTCTCCCTAATTCCAGTTTGAAAATATTTGTGGTTTTCATTGATTCTAATAGAGGCATTATAATCATACCTGCCTTTTTTTGGCCAAACTCCCATTCTCCTGTATGAGTTGCCATATATATAAGGAAGCATTTTATTCTGTGTTTATGCTTATCCACAGATTCTTCCCTAGCAGAGAACATTCTAGGCTCTCTCCATGTCCAAAGCCTGCTGCACATGTTATGTCTGAGCAGCCAAGGATGCTGAGCATGGCTAAGTGTTTGACAAATTTCTACCCATCTTCCAATAAGGCCCCAGCCCGTTTTCCAATAAAGCTGATGAAACCTGATAAAAAAAAAAAACGTCAGAGGAATCAAAAGGCCCCCAGGCTAAGTGGAATCATATCTCATGAAATCCCACATTCAGCATCATCTATATTGGGAATATTAAAAAATTCATATATAGTGAAATGATAGATACTTATGTCACTGATTTAAAAAGTTATGCCGACAGAGCTGGCCCCGGGTCCTGGCGAAGGACGTGCATCTTCCTGCATGTGCAGACGTGCTCTCAAGCTGCCCGCCCACTAAGGCAGGCTCTGTGCGGAGAGCCCAGCCCTCTGCCCGGAGCCACTGCAACCTCGTCTCCCCGGTGACCACGGCCGGGTCTGTGTGCAATGTGATCAGGCCCCATGAGGGCAGCGAGGGACCCTGGAGGTGGCGGGACGTGGTGATGGGTGAGGGCATAGAGTGTCCCCCGTGAACTGATGGCATGTCTGGGCCCCCGGGCGGCAGATCCCAGGGCGGGATCCCCTGGGCAGAGTCAGCTGCATCTGGCCCCCCATGGGGAGGGTAGGTGGCAGTGCCTATGTCTGAGCAGTACTTCTGGTTACTCCACAAGCACCGTCTGGAGTCCCTCCTGGACCCCACCAGGGACAGAGGACCCCCACTGGCCAGAGAGCCCCGGTCGGGCTGTCCCCCAAGCACTGGCCGTGGTTCTCTGCCCGTGTGTGGGCAGAGATGCAGTGATGCTCTCCCACCCTGCAGCGAGCTGGGCTGCCTGCGTGCATGGTGGGGACCCCCATGGCCCACTTCTCTTCACAGAAGAGAGGGAATATTGCAAGGGACTGCCCATTTCCCTTCCCCACAGTGGAGGTGGGCAGCCTCGGCAGCCAATGCTGATGGGAGCTGGGGGTCTCCTCCCTCTCCCTCGACGTTCTCCAACCCCTGCCAACAGCCGACTGAAGGGCTGGGATGATGGGGGCATCACCACAAGGAGGCCACATCTAGATCAGAGTCCCCCTCCTCCCCACTGCCCACCACACCCTTACCCTGAGAGTTGGCCAACCTGCATTGCTGTCACTCTTTGGCACAGATTTGGATGTTAGCAATTAATTCAAGATGTATAGGTCAGTTCAGTTCAGTTGCTCAGTCGTGTCCAACTCTTTGCGACCCCATGAATTACAGCACACCAGGCCTCCCTGTCCATCACCAACTCCTGGAGTTCACTCAAAGTCATGTCCATCGAGTCGGTGATGCCATCTAGCCATCTCATCCTCTGTCGTCCCCTTCTCCTCCAGCCCCCAATTCCTCCAAGCATCAGAGTTTTTTCCAATGAGTCAACTCTTTGCATGAGGTGGACAAAGTACTGGAGTTTCAGCTTCAGCATCGTTCCTTCCAAAGAATACCCAAAACTGATCTTTAGGTTGGATCTCCTTGCAGTCCAATGGACTCTCAGGAGTCTTCTCCAACACCACACTTCAAAAGCACCAATTCTTCAGCGCTCAGCCTTCTTCACAGTCCAACTCTCACATCCATACATGACCACAGGAAAAACCATAACCTTGACTAGACGGACCTTTGTTGGCAAAGTAATGTCTCTGCTTTTGAATATGCTATCTAGGTTGGTCATAACTTTCCTTCCAAGGAATAAGTGTCTTTTAATTTCATGGCTGCAGTCACCATCTGCAGTGATTTTGGAGCCCCCAAAAATAAAGTCTGACACTGTTTCCACTGTTTCCCCATCTATTTCCCATGAAGTGATGGGACTGGATGCCATGATCTTCATTTTCTGAATGTTGTGCTTTAAGCCAACTTTTTCACTCTCCTCTTTCACCTTCATCAAGAGGCTTTTTAGTTCCTCTTCACTTTCTGCCATAAGGGTGGTATCATTTGCATATCTGAGATTATTGATATTTCTCCCAGCAATCTTGATTTCAGCTTGTGCTTCTTCCAGCCCAGCGTTTCTCATGATGTACTCTGCATATAAGTTAAATAAGCAGGGTGACAATATACAGCCTTGACGTACTCCTTTTCCTATTTGGATCCAGTCTGTTGTTCCATGTCCAGTTCTAACTGTTGCTTCCTGACCTGCATATAGGTTTCTCAAGAGGCAGGTCAGGTGGTCTGGTATTCCCATCTCTTTCAGAATTTTCCACAGTTTAGTGTGATCCACACAGTCAAAGGCTTTGGCATAGTCAATAAAGCAGAAATAGATGTTTTTCTGGAACTCTCTTGCTTTTTCAATGATCCAGCAGATGTTGGCAATTTGATCTCTGGTTCCTCTGCCTTTTCTAAAACCAGCTTGAACATCAGGAAGTTCATGGTTCACGTATCGCTGAAGCCTGGCTTGGAGAATTTTGAGCATTACTTTACTAGTGTGTGAGATGAGTGCAATTGTGTGGTAGTTTGAGCGTTCTTTGGCATTGCCTTTCTTTGGGATTGGAATGAAAACTGACCTTTTCCAGTCCTGTAAGAAGAGGTGGCAAGAATACACAGAAGAACTGTACAAAAAAGATCTTCACAACCAGATAATCACGATGCTGTGATCACTCACATAAAGCCAGACATCCTGGAATGTGAAGTAAAGTGGGCCTTAGAAAGCATCACTGTGAACAACGCTAGTGGAGGTGATGGAATTCCAGCTGAGCTCTTTCAAATCCTGAAAGATGTTCAGTTCAGTTGTGTCCAACTCTTTCTGGTCCCATAGATGGCAGCATGCCTGGCTTCCCCTGTCTTATACCGTGTCCTGGAGTTTGCTCAAACTGATGTCCATTGAGTCGGTGATGCCATCCAACTATCTCATCCTCTGTCGTCCCCTTCTCTCACCTTCAATCTTTCTCAGCATCACGGTCTTTTCAGATGAGTCAGTTCTTCGCATCAGGTGGCCAAAGTATTGGAGTTTCAGCTTCAGTCCTTCCAATGAATATTCAGAGTTGATTTCCTTTACGGTTGACTGGTTTGATCTCCTTGCAGTCCAAGGGATTCTCAAGAGTCTTCTCCAACACCACAGTTCAAAAGAATCAATTTTTCGGTACTCAATCTTCTTTATGGTCCAACTCTCACATACATACATGACTACTGGAAAAATTATAGCTTTGACTATGTGAACCTTTGTCAGCAAAGTAATGTCTGTGCTTTTTAATATGCTGCCTAGGTTGGTTATAGCTTTTCTTCCAAGGAGCAAGCATCTTTTAATTTCATGGCTGTAGTCACCATCTGCAGTGACTTTGGAGCCCAAGAAAATAAAGTTTGTCACTGTTTCAATTGTACTGAACTTTATTTACATTTGAAAATATTACATCAGAAGAATAATGTACATTTCCTACAATATGCTTTGTTTCTGGGAAAGCTGTTAAACTCCAAATAACTTAAATTTATTCAAGATTTCCTAAGTCATTTTGAAGAGTTTGTGGGGCAAGTTGAATGATCAAAAGCATAACTGGACCCTGCGGAGGAAGGAGGCAAAGCCGCTTTCCGGGAACCTCTGGAAACATGCACGTGGTGTCAAATTCAAACAGGAAAGGAGACATTCCAAAATGTAAAGCTGAAGACTGATTCAAGTAACGATCTCCAGCATGTTTTTGGTTTGTTTTCTGGATGATGTGACTCGGGCATTTCTCGTGGATTCTGGCCCAGAAGTGGGGTCGTGATGGAGACCTCAGCAATGGAGCCCGTCCTCCACCTCTCTCCATGAGCAGGAGGGACCACGTTCCCATAAGAGTTCTCTGATAATCAGAACATGAAGTCCAGGATGCTTTGGGTTCCCAGCAACTGTGGAGACGTTGGTAGACTACAAACACACACGTCTTGATGAGATCCTACAGCTGAAAGCTCACCCCAGCAGTCATAACATCAAGAGACTCACAGGATGAGAAAGCAGAGATGAAGTGAAGCCTCGTAGTCAGGGCTCCACTTATAGGAACTCTGCCATTCGCTTGGGAGAGGAAGGCTTTCCCTGAGGACGTGGAGACCACAGCCCCCTCGGCGGGGAGCCCTGCTGGCAGACCTCCTGAGTTCTTCATCCAAGCCCGTTCGAGACCACCCACAGGTGGAGAGGGACTGGTCACAGGGTCACACGGGTGTGGTGAATGTGGACCCTCATCACAGGGTCGCCAAAGCCAGGCCGCTGGCAAGTAAGTGAGTCGGCAAGAGACTTGGTTATGGGCACCAGAGAAAAGCGCTTCACTCTGCAGGCGACCTGGCAATACTGCCCAGAAAGTGAGGGAAAAACAAGGGGGTGATCAAAAAGTCATAGTGAAAATAAAGAGCGCATAGCTATAAAAGGTGGGGAAAAAGTATGGAGGGGTGTGCCTGACATTTAATTAATAAAAATGTTACTTAGACATTTTACATCATTGGTAACTGTTTTCAACTTTAAAAAATGTATGATATTGTGATTTCTTCATCTAATTAAATACTCACTGTTGTATCTGAAAAAAAAAAAAAGATGATGTATTCATCGCATTCTCTAAGTGCTGTTCTTCACAAGTGTAGTGGTTGAATGGTGACCCCCATAATGGTATGTTCCCCAGGAATCGAGAGCGTGACCTTGTCTGGGGAAAGAGTCTTTGCAGCTCTCATTCAGGGCCTGGGGATGAGGTCATCCTGGTTTCAGGGACCCTAAATCCAATGAAAAGTGGTGGTGTCAGTTCAGGTGACCAAAATAAATACTACAGACTGAGCTAAGCCAACAGAGATGTGTTTCTCATGTCTCCGGAGGCCAGCAGGCCGGGCCAGGGTGCGGCTCAGTCTGGCAGTCGGCGAGGACGGCTGTCTTCTCCCTGCATCTTCACACGGCCTTTCCTTGGTGTGTCTGAGTGGGGAGGGAGCTCAGGTCATCTTCTTATGTGGACATAAACCCTATTAGGATCCCACTCAGATGGTGACAGTGGTAAAGAATCCGCCTTCCAGTGCAAGAGACTTGGGTTCAATCCCCGTCCTGAGAAGATTCCCTGGAAAAGGAAATGACAACCCACTCCAGTATTCTGGCCTGGAGAATCCCATGGGCAGAGGAGCCCCGAGGTCTACAGTCCATGGGGTCGCAGAGTCGGACATGACTGAGCACACGCTCACATACAGACTACCTTGGTTAACTAAGGTTAACTACCTCGGTTAACCTTAACTGTCTCCTGAAGGGCCATCTCCAAATGTATCACTGTGGGAGAGACAGAGTGTGACTTTGAGGTGACATACTTCAGCCCATGGCAGTCCATACAGGAAGCAGAGAAGAGGGCAGGGACACAGTGGGGAGGATGCAAGAAGACTGGGCCGGGAGCCCTGGGCCCCCAGAGGTGGCCAGACCTGAGGCAGGACCTTGCCCTAGAGCCTCAGGGGGAGCAGCCTCTCAACACCTTGACAGCAGACTCTGGCTCACAAGTCCAAGAGGTGCAGTCCTGTCTTTCAGCTTCCAAGTGTAAGGTCATTTTGTATGGAAGCCACAGGAAACGAACGCAGCAACTAAATGCCAAACAGGTGCTACTTTGAAGAGAGGAGTTAGTCGCTCAGTCGTGTCCGACTCTTTGCAACTCCATGGACTGTAGCCCTCGGGGCTCCTCTGACCATGGGTTCTCCAGGCCAGAATACTGGAGTGGGTTGTCATGCCCTCCTCCAGGGGATCTTCCCCACCCAGGGATCAAACCCACGTCTCCTGCACTGCCGGTGAATTCTTTACCATCTGAACCACCAGGAATGTCCTAGGTACCACTTTAGACAGACTTTAACATAACAAATGTGTTTGTGGTTTAAACAGAGCCAGCCCACAGATTATACCGTATCACTGGGAGTCACCGTCATGGAATCTGCTCTGAACAACTGGGGTCAGTGCGTGAGGGTCACATTGACATAAATGCCTGAAAATGGAAGCCAGACCACATCCACAGCAGAGAGGGCCTGGGCTGGGGTCCAGAAAAAGAACCCACCATCAATGCCTCTACAGATGGGCAACACCTTCATTCAGTCAGGGAGGCGAAGGGATCTCAGAAAGCTGCTGAATTTTCCATCAAGCATGTCTGAAATGACAGTTTGCAGGTAAACAGGCTGGGCTTGTGGGTTCGGACCAGAGGGGCCCTGAAGAGCAATTTATGCTGATCTGACTGACCCCATCCTGGCCTCCTGCAGGACGGCCTTCAGCTCTGAGCTGACCACCAGTCACTCGACCGTCCCTCTTCCTTCTCTGGCTGCCGTCCTCCTGCTGTCCTCCTGGAAACGCTCCCGTGGGGATAATGGGTGCTGAGTGGTGGCTCTGGGCAGCCCTGTCCCGCTGACCATCCCAGTTTGGATGGTGGAGCAGAAAATGGAAGTGGCCATCATTACCAATGGAAGGGGAAAGCCCAGGAGGCCAGACAGCCTTTTTGGTCATTTCTGGGCTGCAGTTGTAAAGAAAGTTAAACAGCAGACAAATCATAATAAAACTCTCAGCCCATTATTTTTGCAAGTCCCTAATCATACCTGGCATCACACTCCAACTCTAGAACACCAATTTTTATCCTTTGGTTGCAGATATTTTTAGATTTTTTAAGATTTGATGTGAGTTCTGGACCCTTTCCAATGAAAAATACAGTTGCACACAGAAGTTTGCCTAAGATACCAGAGGCTTTATGAAGCCTCTGAAGCTGATCTGTGATAAAAGTCCAGGTTTGGGGGGTTTCTGATATGACCATTGGGCTTCCCTTGTGGCTCAACTGGTAAAGAATCCCCCTGCAAAGTGGGAGACCTGGGTTCAGCCTGGAGAATTCTATGGACTGTATAGTCCATGGGGTTGCAAAGAGTCAGACATGACTGAGCGACCTGCACTTTACTTTGATATGACCATGACGCATCAGCAGAGAGATCCTGACATCAGAGCTGACGTGTTCCAGTCTAGTCTGGGGTCTGCAGAGACACTGCACATTTAGGTGAATTCAAGAGCCTTCAGGTCAGGTCTGAAGAGTTCCACAGCCAAGCCAGAACCAGATGGGAGAAATGAATTCAGGATTTCTACACTGAAGTTGGAGAAGATCCCCTGGAGAAGGGCATGGCAACCCACTCCAGTATTCTTGCCTGAAGAATTCCATGGAGAGAGGATCCTGGTGGGCTACAGTCCATGAGGTTGCAAAGAGTTGGACACTACTGAGCAGCTAACACTTGCTGAAGCTGACAGGTGAAGGGTCATAGAAGGAGGTGAGCTCAAAGTAAGAAAAGATGGAGAGCTCCCCAGGGCCAGGGGGGCAGAGCAGGTGACAAGACAGCAATGAGCATCTTTGGAGAAGCCCTTGACTCTCGGTGTGAAGTGATGGATGTTGTCTCTGGGGGAAGAGGATACCCCAAATCCACTGAGAAGGGTGTGAGACTGCCAGCCCACAGCTGGTGGTGCATGCAAGAGAGGATGATGGGAAGGTGGTGGTGGGGAGGGAGTCCACCGAGGGCCTGGCTGTAGAAAAGTGTGGGGAAGGGCCTCCAAGAGAACCTCACGGACCCTTCACAGCAAATGGGGGAGGAGGAACACGTAAAGTCAAAGAGTAGCATTTATCCACCAGCTTGTTTGACAGCTCGGAGGTTTAGTGCAGTAGGCACACACCAAACTGTCTACTCAAAGGGGAAGGTCCACCAGCTCAGAGAGGCAGCCAAGAGGGACGGGAGGGTGGAGAGGGCGGCAGTGAGGTTGGAAGCCTCTCCTCCCTCCACAGACAAGAGCGCAGCACAGGGATGCTCGTCAACACCGCCAAGCCCGTGGATGTTGTCAATGCAGCGCTGGTGCCTCCACTGTATAGACGGATCAGAGGCCAGAGTTGAAGGGCCTTGAGGTTCAGTTTAGTTCAGTTCAGTCACTCAGTCATGTCCGACTCTTTGCAACCCCATGGACTGCAGCACGCCAGGCCTCGCTGTCCCTCACCAACTCCCGGAGTTTGCTCAAACTCATGTTCATGGAGTCGGTGATGCCATCCAACCATCTCATCCTCTGTCATCCCCTTCTCCTCCAGCCCTCAATCTTTCCCAGCATTGGGGTCTTTTCCAATGAGTCAGTTCTTCACATCAGGTGGCCGAAGGATTGGAATTTCAGCTTCAACATCAGTCCTTTCAATGAACACCCAGGACTGATCTCCTTTAGGATGGACTGGTTGGATCTCCTTGCAGTCCAAGGGACTCTCAAGAGTGTTCTCCAGGACACAGTTCAAAAGCATCAACTCTTCAGCACTCAGCTTTCTTTATGGTCCAACTCTCACATCCATACATGACCACAGGAAAAACCATAGCCTTGACTAGACAGACCTTTGTTGGCAAAGTAATGTCTCTGCTTTTTAACATGCTGTCTAAGTTGGTCATAACTTTTGTTTTGAGGTTATGTAACTGGTAAGAACTAGACTATTCCCGGAAAGCTTTTAAAATTCCCTTTTGAGATGCCTCAAGACTCGGCATCAGGACAGGACATACCTGAGTGAGTCAGCCCGTCGACTTCTGCACCCTGCTCTCTGGACCCCCAAGTAACTGCCTCAAGGCAAGACAATAGATGCAAAAGAGAGACGGAGACTTGGGGCAGGTAATGAAGGGTCTCTGAGCTATGAATGGGGATTCTCTGACCTACCCTGCAACTTTCCCATAAATTTAAAATTATTCCAAAAATAAATCCGTGCTCAAAAGCAACGAGGTGGGCGATGGAGACTCCTAAAGCGGCAGCCTGACTGCCCTGGGTCAGGCTGGTCTCCCCCTTCACTCAGTCTGCATTTCAGCTGGGCACCCACACTCGCTCTCAGATCCCTGTGTGAGGGATGGATGGTTAGGACGGAGCCGAGGAGTGCTCCGTGCACAGAGAGACTGCCCTGTGCACTCAGATTCCATGCTCTTTGGAGACTGGTGAGCGTCAAACTTTGCAGCCTTGACGTGTGGAGTTATATTTTGAGGCTTTCTCACTATTATAATCAGTTGTTGCTGTTCTTCAGTTGCTGAGTCATGTCCAACTCTTTTCGACCTCTTGGGCTACAGCATGCTGAGCTTCTCTGTCCTCTACTATCTCCTGAATTTGCTCAAATTCATATCCATGAGTCGGTGATGCCATCCAGCCATCTCATCCTCTGTTGCCCCCTTCTCCTCCTGCCTTCAATCTTTCCCAGCATCAGGGTCTTTTCTAATGAGTAGGCTCTTTGCATCAGGTGGACAGAGTATTGGAGCTTTAGCTTCAGCATCAGCCCTTCTAATGAATATTCAGGACTGATTTCCTTTAGGATTGACTAGTTTGATCTCCTTGCAGTCCAAGGGACTCTCAAGAGTCTTCTCCAACACCACAATTCAAAAGCATCAATTCTTCAGTGCTCAGACTTGTTTATGGTCAGACTCTCATATCTATACATGACTACTGGAAAAAGCATAGCTTTGACTATATGGACCTTTAATCAGTGGGTATCTCCAAATGAAAGTCTTAGCCCTGAACTCTTCAAATATGAATTTTGAAGCCTTAAAAATACATACATTGGATTTTTGGTCATCGGGTCTGCTTCCTGCCAATATGCCCCAGGTTGTGTCAGACTCAGTTTTGAAGAGCTCAGGAACTGGATCCGACTTCCTTGGGAGATTCTTCTTTGGATAAATAAAGGCCAGTTCTTCCTCCCACAAGACCCTCTGTCAGAGGCACGGATCACCCTCAGCTTGTCCCTCAGTGGTGCTGTGAGCTCCCAGTTAGTGCAAAGGAAGAAGGAAAAACTTAAAGAGTATATAATAGGAGTGAAATAGAGATGCCCTCATATAAGTGATATAGGGATGCCCTCACCCAGGTGATCCCTGGAGGAGGAAATGCCAATCCACTCCAGTATTCTTGCCTGGAGAATCCCATGGACAGAGGAGCCAGGAGGCTACGGTCTATGCGGTTGCAAGAAGTCGGACACAACTGAGCAATTTAAGGATACACACACCGAAGTGAGATAGAGGTGTCCTCGCTCAGGTGAGCTAGAGGTGTTTTCACTAAGGTGACAATGGTCGGGTGAGCCTCAGGCTGCAGCAGGGGATGAGATGGTGGGATGGCATCATTGACTCAAAGGACATGAGTTTGAGCAAGCTCTGGGAGATGGTGAAGGACAGGAAAGCCTGGTGTGCTGCAGCCCATGGGGTTGCGGAGAGTCAGACACGACTGAGCCACTGAACAACAGGCTGCAGCTTACATCCACAGCATGTCTATTCCTCAGGCCCAGGAGAATGACCTCAGATACTTGAATGCATGACCCTGATTCTCCCATGTCTAAAACCCCACTATTTCGTTGGGCCAGGCTCTCTAGAGATGTGAGGTTTGCACTCCCTGTGCTGCCTTGCACACCCACCACTCCCGGCTTTCTTGATTTCCCAGTGTCATCATCACAGAGGTTGCTCTTGTCCCTTCCGTTGCTTCTGTGGTGGGTGCTACCTTCTTGGGGGTGTTTTCTAGAACACGCACAGCCATCAGGGGGCATCTGAGGAGCTCTGTGCCCACTTACATCTAGTGACTCCAGGTACTCGGCCCGGGCTGTGAAAGTGAAGTTCAGAGAGGGCCCCTGTCTCCAGAGAGCAGTCCACCCACCGAGACGTTCAGTGCCTCCGAGGTGCTTCTTCTCCTCGGACATTTATTTCAAAGAGTCTCAACGAGAAAGGGAAACTGCTCCCTGGAGTAGCGAGGCTTTACCCCACGTGGTCCCACCAAGCTGGGACCCAGGGGACCAAGTTGATCACAAACCAAGTGGCTTAAACCACACGGATGCGTTCCTGTAGTTCTGGAGTTCAGACACAGCAGTGAGTCTCCCTCGGCTAGAGTCAAGGCGTCGGGCAGGCTGCTCTTTCCAGTTGCAATCGGCGTGCACCCCAGACCCACCCAACTCCCTCAGTAACCCCCTCCTGTGCCCCTGTGCTCCTCCGGCTCATCCATCCCACCTGGCCTGGGCGGGGGGGCGGCTCCACAGAGGAGCCAGTCTCCTAGGAAACCAGCCCTCGGGGCACTGTCCCCATAAAGCCCGCTGAGAGTCCAAGCTCTGAGACATCACCCAGAGTGTCATTTCACCAGACAGCTGGAGGGGAAAACCCGAGTCCTGCCTGCATCGGGCGTCAGGCCCCCATGTCCGCTGATTTTAAAGGCTGAGTCCCTGAAGCCACTGGATCTGTGACTATCCTGAAATGCAGCTGCTACTCTCGCACTGGGATGGGGGCGTTTCCATACAGGGTAAACTGAATCCAAGGGCTGTGAGCCTCATAATTACCAGCAAATGCGATTTCATGGGAGACTTTCTGAGCCACTTCAGGTAGATGGGATCCATCCTCTGCTCACTGGCTTTGAAACCAGGAAAGTACATTTGTTCTCAAGGCTTGAACAATGGACTCTGAACCTGGACTCTTTAAAAGCTAGAATAGTCTCAGACACTTTCTGCTTGTTCTATAGTTTCACATAAAGTACAAATAAATTACTGTTAATGGGGTGCCGAATGTTCATCTTTCATCAAGTAAATGTAAAAGAAAGACCTACGTCCTTGGTTATAAATGATCTGAAAACTTTAGCCCCAAATAAGGAGATGCAATGAATGTTTTGGAAAAATGTCTTCATTTTATTCCAAGCTGCAAAATAACTTCTGAGTTAATTTTTAACAAGGTTTATCTTTAATTAAACTCCAAATATTATTATGTATATTGCATTTTAATATCTCAAATTATAATATCCTACTATATGTAATGTGTGCTATTTAATTACATTCATATTATATAGGCAGACCTTAGAGATATCATGGGCTCATTTCTGGGCCACCATAACAAAGCAAATCCTGCAAAAAGGTGAATGATGAGAAATTTTGGTTTCCCAGTACATATAAAAGTTGAGTTTACACACGCTTTGCTATGATGTAGTCTATTAAATGTGCAAAAGCATTCTAAAAGCAATGTACATAATTTTTAAAAAAAATCTCGGTGCTAAAAAATGCTAACCATCATCTGAAGTAAAGTGAAGTGAAGTGAAGTCGCTCAGTCATGTCCGACTCTTTGCGACCCCGTGGACTGTAGCCTACCAGACTCCTCAGTCCATGGAATTTTGCTGGGAAGAGTACTGGAGCGGATTGCCATTTCCTTCTCCAGGGGATCTTCCCAACCCAAGGATCGAACCCGAGTCTCCTGCATTGCAGGCAGACACTTTACCGTCTGAGCCACCAGGGAACCATCATCTGAGCCTTTCACAAATCGTAGTCCAAAGGTAACGTCAGAGATCACTCACGGCAGATCACCAAAAAAATATAATGCGAATGCAAATGTTTCAAGTGTTGGGAGAATTACCAAAACGTGTCACAGAGACAGGAAGCGAGCAAATGCTGTCGGACAAAGAGTGCCCATGGACTTGCTTGACTCTGAGCTGCAGCAAACCTTCCATTTGTGAAACCAACGGTGTCTTTGAAGTGCAATACGATTAGGTCTGCCTTACAATTATATTTGAAATTATACTAAATCAAGTGATTAAGTGATGAAATGCTTGTGTGTCTGTGCATCTGACCTGAGGCTCCAGGAGGAGCTGTGCCACGCAGGAGAGGTCACCACACAGACACAGTGCGTAGACAGACCCTCAGCCACGGGTCACACCTGTGCGAGGGAGGTTGTAGTAGGAGTCTGCATGGGCGCCCCTTGGTTGGGTAGAAATGACACAGACACGTGCCTGGGAGTGCGGGGTCCCCTGGGGGCTGAATCAGGACAGACACAAACACAGGTAGTGCCGGGAAGCATGGGGTCTTGTGATCAGGGGAGTGAGACCACGTGGGGAGCAGGTTGCCTGGCAGGGGTCAGGTTTACTGCTGGGCTCTCTGGCTGGCTGGCCTCAGGGTGGAGCAGGGGATGTCCCCAGCAGAGACAAACTCCAGGAGAAAGGCAGGCACAGAATCCCGTAGACACACAGGAAGCGGGAGGGAGGAAAGCAGCCTCACTCTTCTGAAGCCGGGGCTGGCTTGAAGCTCCTTTCTCCATCTGGGGTGGATTCGCTCTGTGCGGCTAATCCAGTAATTTGACGGTTTCTTCCCGACTGGCTGGCACACGGATGATGGTGCTTATGCATTTAAGCCCGCCCTGTGCCAGCAACACCTACTGCCACAAGCAGGAAGGGCCTGGCTGTCTGCACCCACAGCAGCATACTTTTCTGATTTTTGTAAAAGTCCTCTTGGCCTCTGGCCTCCTGCCTTCTCAACCAGTACTTCTGTGTTCCCGATGCTGGCATCAGGGAGCTGGTACTCGGTTTGTACTGAACACAGCTGTGTCTGTCACCTCCCCAGATGGCATCAGGTCATGCGAGTGTCTGATGGGAGCACCCTCGATGATAAGACCCTAGCCTTGACCCCAGATGGCACGGAAGCCCCCGACAGGGGCCGACATTTCGTCTCTGTGGGTCAACCCTTGAGCCACGTAAGGCTGCCGAGACACGCCCTGGCAAACCTTTCTCGCTTTCTTCTGTGAACGAAGCATAAATTCCGTGGGAGATGACAGATGACTTCATATACCATGCAAGCAAGCCCAGACAATAGCTTTAGCCATGACTGATTGCCTCGCTGTAACCCACTTTATGTTAAATGCATTCTTGCTGTTCAATTCCACCCCTGTAATTCTGTTCTTCTGCATTCCCCGGCCCTCTGTGGACTAACCAGGTTCCTTCAGTAATGATTTCTTTTCTATTGTATTGTTTTCTGCATAATCAAGTCAGTAGGTGGGGGTCTGGGTGACACGGCCATCTGTCAAGTTCATTTGCTCTGAAAATGCAAGAAATAATGGCCTCTACAACTCGGGGCTATCTGTTATCGGGGAGAGTATCAGCTTCCACTCTGTGCTGTCTCTTCTTCTTTCCAAACTGTGCCTCTCTTTTCAATAAGATGCACAGACACTTCCTCCATGACGGACTGGTGACGTGAGGTGGGTCCTTTTGGGGGGGGGATGTAATTTTTTGCCAACTACTTGTCCGCTCTATCTCACAATTTAGGCAGGAATTGAATTAACAGAAGCACCACCGTCCAGCCTACTGGGCCTGCCGTGACACTGAAGATGTCGCCACCACCTGGACCCTCCACGTTCCTCCCCCTCAACTCCCCTGACCGGCCTCCTGCTCCCTCGGATCTGCCTGATGCAGAAGTGTTGAGGAGACGCTGCCCCTGAGGAGGGGAAGCTGGCACTCACTTCCCTTCTCAGTAGTTAAAAGCTGGTAAATGCTGACATCCTCAGATATACTGAAGTTGAGGAGCAGTTCCAACCCAGACTGAGAGAGATGAGCCATGGGGAGCAAGCAGTGGAGTTAGGGGGATTCTAGTGGTTCTTTTCTCATTTAAAGGAACAAGAGCAGTTTGTGGGGAAAAAAATAAATTGTAAGGTTCTTCCCTAAGAAGGCATGGAGGGACATCCCTGGTGGCCGCTGGTTAAGACTTCACCTTCCAATGCAGGGGAGGCAGGTTTGATCCCTGGTCGGGGAACTAAGATCCCACATAGCTCATGGCCAAAAGAAATCAAAACATGAAACATAAGCAGTATTGTAGCAAATTCAACAAAGACTTAAAAAAAAAGGCACGGAGATGGAGAGAAGATCAAAGGCTGGAAATGGGAGAGAAAACAAAGCTAATGCTGTGTGAGTGCGTGCTCAATCGTGTCTGACTCTTTGTGACCCCATGGATTGTGACCCACCAGGCGACCTCATGGACTGTAGCCTGCCAGGCTCCTCTGTCCATGGATTTCCCAGGTAAGAATACTAGAGTGGGTTGCCATTTCCTTCTCCAAGGGATCTTCCTGACCCAGGGATCAAACATGTGTCTCCTGCATTGGCAGGAAGATTTTTGACTACTGAGCCCCTGGGGAAGACCTAGATCTAATGAATCCTCCTCAATTAAAATATCATGCTTGAAGGTTATCGTCAATAATGGGGACACAGTTAATAGGTTTTATAACATTTTTGATGTCTCTAAACTCTCTCCAGAAGTAAGAACAGCAGTGCTTGTAAGTTCTTCCTAAGTGGCCCCCTGGCCCTGATGTACAAAGTCATTGCTCCCACCCCAACGATGTGGGACATGCTCTCTTCCTCAGAGTTGATGCAGGTGGGGCTGACATGCCCTCCGCAGCCAGAGGACCTGGACCAGCTCCTCTCCCGAGATGCAGGGCAAGGCCACGCTCAGGGAGGTGCCTCGTTGGGGACCTCAGGGTGGGGTGTAAATCAGGCTTCTCCAGAGAAACAACCATCAGGAGACTACTGTCTGTCTGTCTGTGGATCATCTATGTACCAAGAGAAAGACACCATAAGGAACTGGTTCACTTGCTTCTGGAGGCTGGGAGGTCCTCAGATCTGCAAGCTATAGACCCGGGAATGCTGGTGGCATGGCTCCAGAGAGCTGGTGGTGTGCCTCCAGTCCAAGTTCAAAGGCAGGAAAAGACAAGTGACTCAGCTCCAAGACAGTCAAGCAGAGAGAATTCTTTTTTACTCTGCTTTGTATTCCATTCACATTGGCCGAATCCCACACACTTTGGGGAGGACGATCTGTGGTACTCAGTCCAGCAAATCTTACCCGAAGCACCTTCAGACACACCGGAAGAGTGTGCTAGTGAATATTCGGGTGCCCTGGGGCCTGGTCTCCGTAACACAGAAGAGTGAGCATCACGGATCACGCGGCCTGGTTGCTCTCTGAACAGGAGAGCTTTGTCTGACTGAGAATGGGGCCACTTTGAGTTGAGACTGCCTGCCCTGATGCTAGGAGGTTGCTTCATCCGCTTCCCACCTGAAGAACCGTGCTGCTGAGAGCAAGGAGGTGGTGGAGAGCTTGTGGAGAGCCTGGGGCTGCAGACACCTTCTCGGGCAGAGGGTTGGTGGTCTGCAGAAAGGCCGTCCCTCCCCTGAGTTGAACCTGTGGGAACTTGGCTCTTTGCAGGGCCAGGCTCTCCTGTTCTCCTCGGGGCTTAAAGGAGGCACCGTGGCCAAGGTGTCTCCTTAAACGGACCGGTGACAAGCCGGTCATGCTCTAAGAATCCATCCTTCTTATAAACCCAAACTTTGGCTGGAAGCGATGTCACTTGGAAGACATTTCTGGCTAAAAGTCAGTCCTTAAAAGGAATATGAAATGGTTTTTCCATGAAGTGCATTTAGTGAAGTGTTTTCTAACACACTTGAAGTCCTTCTTTCTGGATTTTAATAGCCCTAATCCTGTAACAATTGAGTTGCGCATTTCAATTTGTTTTCTTTCCAAAATTGAACGTCACTGGGAAAGACAGGCTGCTTTGAGCACGGACTTTAGGAAAAGCAGTGAGGAAAACGGCTCATAGGACAGGAGCAGCTCAGATAACAGATCCACGTTAGAAGCTTTGCACTGGAGTCACGGGGCACCTTATGCAGTAGCTGCAGAAACTCGATAGCTATGATATTCTGGGATTCTAATAATTTGGCCGTAAATGAGCCGCTCAGCTCATTTATTAGTCAGGCTCTTTTAGATGTTCTATTGCCCTTAATTTGTGCTAATGATAAATATTCTCCCAGGAGTTTTAAAATATTTAAAGATGAGATCAAGTTCCTGAATAGACCTGAGCTTCTTGCTCAGTAGAGTTGGGACATGAGGAGAGACAGAGCCTTAAAAATCTTCTACAGTAATAGTTGCCTGCTGCGTGGGTGTTGCCAAAACATCTTCCCATGTGAGCAGAGGAGCCCTTTGGAAACGACTTGTGTTGTCATCTAGAACATTCCTCTGCTCTCCTGTGGCTTCCAAAAGACCCTCCATTGGACCCCAACATATTCCTTTACTTTGGAAAGTGCATGTGTTATTGGGAAAATATTTGCATAAAATACAGAAAGAGACACAAACTTTGATGATTTCCAAATGCTTCTCAACCTGAAGACACATCTCACAGTCCACAAAGGGAAATTCAAGCTCAAGACTTGTATGTCACCAAAACTCTGGGGTGAAAGGTGCACGCATGTTCCACTCTCTGTGACCCCGTGGACTGTGGCCCGCCAGCCTCCTCTGTCCACGGGATTCTCCAGGCACGAATACTGGGGTGGGTGGCCATGCCCCTCCAGGGGGTCTTCCCGACCCAGGGATCCAACCTGAGTCTCGTGTCTCCTGCACCAGCAGGTGGGTTCTTTACCACTAGCGCCACTTGGGAAGCCCGTGAACCTCGGGAGAACGGTGGCTGGCACCACCAAGTTGCGACTGTTAGGATTCCTCGGACCTTCGCTCCAGACCTGCCAGAATGTGTCAGCTGGACGGCTCGTCAGCCTGCACGGTCAGCGCCCCCAGCCCCACCCCCACCCCGTCCCCCACCACCGCTTTCTCGGCACTGTGTGATCGCGCCTTTCAGCCTCCTTGTGTCCACATGTGACTGAGACGTTGACCTGTGTCCAGGTGACTTACCTGGATGGGCTTCGTTTCGTCTCAGTCATTCAGGAAATACTGAACTCAGACCGCCATGATTGTGGAAAAATAAGGTCAAACACTTTGTTATTAAACCTGCCTCCTGCTCAGGCCCTGTTTGTCCTTTCTCACCTGCTTCTCCCTTTCCTCCCCTGTATCCTTCTCAGCGGGGCTGTGGACACGGGGCAGACCCTGTGTGGACTGAGATACTCATTAATTACCCAGCACCACCTGCTGCTGGCAACTCTGAGCACTAGTTTCCCCAAACCTCAGTTGATCTGTGTTCCCAGGAGCTTCTAACTCTCCTTTCCTCCTTGCTCCTTTCTCATCTTTCTCATGGCGTGTCTATAACTCAATACCCTGCAGACGCCTGGCCAGACCACTGCCCCTCAGATGCTCAGAACATCTGCTTGCCCTCTCAAAGGGCCCAGATGCTCCCCCTGAGACCCTCCCTGAGTCCACACCAAAGATGTTTCTGGGACACCCTGCAGAAAGGGCCAAGGATGGGCGGCCCCTGCAGGGGCGGAGGGTTCCTTGGTGCCAGCTTAGCACTGACTCCAAGTCGAGAGACGGACTCGGGGCTCAGTGTGAGGATGACTTCCCTGGAGTCACCAGAAGACACCTAGTGAACCCTCCTTCCATGCTCCCCAACAACATGCCCAGCAGAAGCCCGGAATGGGACCTCACTTGGGAAAAGGGTCTTTGTAGCTATAATTAAGTGAAGGATCAGGAATGGAGATCATTGACAAGGAAGCTGGGTTTAGATCCGCAGTCTGGAGTATTCAAATTTGGGCTTTAAAGGCCATGGTGGAGAAGGTTCCAGGAAACATCATTCCTGGAGATGAGCACAGGCAGTGGCCTCTGCTGACCTCAGATCATCCAAAGGGAACTCGAGACAAAGACACACAGAGAAGAAAGCCATGTGAAGACAGAGGCCAACATGGATGTGATGCAGCCACACCCCGCCTGGAGACACCAGAGGCTGGAAGAGGCAAAGGAGGCGTTTCCCATAGAACATTCGGAAGGAGCGCAGTCCTGTTGATTCACTGGATTCGGACCTCTGGCTCCAAGTGAGACAATCAATTACTGTTGTTTTAAGTCACTCTGTGGTGATGTGTTATGGCAGCCACAGAAAGCTAATACAGCATCAGTTCAGTTCAGTCACTCAGTCACACTTTGTGACCCCATGTACTGCAGCATGCCAGGCTTCCCTGTCCATCACCAACTCCAGAGCTTGTTCAAACTGATGTCCATCAAGTCAGTGATGCCATCCAACCATCTCATCCTCTGTCGTCCCCTTCTTCTTCTGCCTTCAATCTTTTGCCATAGCTTTTCTTCCAAGGAGCAAGCATCTTTTAATTTCATGGCTGCAGTCACCATCTGCAGTGATTTTGGAGCCCAAGAAAATAAAGTCTGTCACTGTTTCCATTGCTTCCCCATCTATTTACCATGAAGTGATGAGACCGGATGCCATGATCTTCTTTTTCTGAATGTTGAATTTTAATCCAGCTTTTTCTCTCTATTTTTTCACTTTCATCAACAGGCTCTTTAGTTCCTCTTCTCTTTCTGCCATAAGGGTGGTGTCATCTGCGTATCTGAGGTTACTGATATTTCTCCCTGCAGTCTTGATTCCAGCTTGTGCTTCATCCAGCCCAGCATTTCGCATGATGTACTCTGCATATAAGTTAAATAAGCAGGGTGATAATAGACAGCCTTGGTGAACTCTTTTCCCAATTTGGAACCAGTCCGTTGTCCCATGTCTGGTTCTAACTATTGCTTCTTGACCTACATACAGATTTCTGAGGAGACAGGTAAGGTGGTCTGATATTCCCATCTCTTTAAGAATTTTCCACAGTGTGTTGTGATCCACACAATCAAAGGCTTTGGCATAATTAGTAAAGCAGAAGTAGAGGTTTCTCTGGAATTCTCTTGCACTGGTCATAGCAAACATCCTCTTTCAACAACACAAGAGATGACCCTATACAAGGACTTCACCAGATGGTCAATACAGAAATCAGATTGATTATATTCTTTGAAGCCGAAGATGGAGAGGCTCTATACAGTCAGCAAAAACAAGACTGGGAGCTGACTGTGGCTCAGATCATGAACTCCTTATTCCAAAATTCAGACTCAAAGAAAGTAGGGAAAACCACTAAATCATTCAAGTATGGCTTAAATAAAATCCCTTACAATTATATAGTGGAAGTGACAAATAGATTCAAGGGATTAGATCTGATAGAGTACCTGAAGGACTATGGACAGAGGTTTATAACATTGCACAGGAGGCAGGAATCAAAACCATCGCCAAGAAAAAGAAATGCAAAAAGGCAAAATGGTTGTCAGAGGAGGCCTTACAAATAGCTGAGGAAAGAAGAGAAGCTAAAGGCAAAAAGGAAAAGGAAAGATATACCCATTTGAATGCAGAATTCCAAAGAATAGCCCAGAGAGATAAGAAAGCCTTCCTCAGTGATCAATGCAAAGAAATAGAGGAAAACAATAGAATGGGAAAGAGTAGAGAGATCCCAAGGGGACATTTCATGCAAAGATGGGCTCAATAAAGGACAGAAATGGTATGAACCTAACAGAAGCAGAAGATATTAAGAAGAGGTGGCAAGAATACACAGAAGAACTGTACAAAAAAGAGCTTCATGATCCAGATAACCATGACAATGTGATCACTCACCTAGAACCAGACATCCTGGAGTCTGAAGTCAATTGGGCCTTAGGAAGCATCGCTATGAACAAAGCTAGTGGAGGTGATGGAATTCCAGCTGAGCTATTTCAAATCCTAAAAGATGATGCTGTGAAAGTGCTGCCCTCAAGATGCCAGAAAATTTGGAAAACTCAGCAGTGGCCACAGGACTGGAAAAGGTCAGTTTTCATTCCAATACCAAAGAAAGGCAATGCTAAAGTATGTTCAAACTACCGGACAACTGCACTCATCTCACACGCTAGTAAAGTAATGCTCAAAGTTCTTCAAGCCAGGCTTCAACAGTACTTGAAGTGGGAACTTCAAGATGTTCAAGCTGGATTTAGAAAAGACAGAGGAACCATAGATCAAGTTTTCAACATCTGTTGTATCATCAAAAATGCAAGAGAATACAGCATACATATCCACAATCCACTGGCATTGGCAGCTTTTTCTTAGACTCATTTTTACTATCTTCAATATGGACATCTGTAAAGACTGGAGTCTTATGTAGTAAAAGCAGCACAGTTTTACTAATAGGATTACAATTTGCAGAACAGCACCTAGGTCTCCCTTAGAAACCTGATTCCATAAATGCCCAATGATGCTCAGAGTCCTACTCCCAAGGGTCCCCTGACTTGTGTGTCCTGGTCTGCCAGGAGTGCCCGTGGGGACCCCTGTGAGTGTCTTCCGGAGTGGCCGGGTCTTCGTGCTGTGTCGCAGCCCTGGTGACCACACCCCTCGTGTACACGACCTTCACGCTGCCCGTGTGATTAACTGCCTCGCGCTACATTTCTGAGGCTGTGCATGTCATGCTTTTCAAACTGCTCATGTTCACGGGGCTCTTACAGCAAGAACACCGGAGCAGTTTGCCATTCTCTCTTCCAGTGGACCACTTTGTGTCAGAACTCTCCCCGACGACCTGTCCATCTTGGGTGGCCCTGCATGGCGCGGCTCATAGCTTCATTGAGTTGCCAAGTCCCTTCACCACGGCAAGGCTGTGATCCATGAACAGGATCCATGAAGGAGCCGAGTCATTGGACAAGGCCCTGACGCCGGGAAAGATTGAAGACAAAGGAGAAGAGAGCGGCAGAGGATGAGAGGGTTGGATGGCATCACCGACTCGATGGACATGAGTTTGAGCAAACTCGAGACAGTGAAGGCCACCGGAGCTTGGCGTGCTGCCGTCAGTGGGGGTGCAAAGAGTTGGACACCGAGCAACTGAGCACACACACCACATGGGGAGTCTGGCCCAGGTGATCCCGGCTATTGTTTCACCTCCCGCGTAAGCATCCTAGCTGCACAGAGACTTCTGTAGTGGGTCAGGAAGCTCTCCGGAAGAGTGGGACATACATACACTTCCACATGTAAAAGAGATAGCTAGTGGGAAGCTGCTATATAGCACAGGGAGCTCAGTGCGGTGCTCCGTGGTGACCTAGCTGATGGGATGGGAGGAGGCAGGGAGGCTCGAGATTCATCTTGTTGTATAGTGGAGACTAACACAAAATTGTAAAGAAAGTATCCTCTAATAAAAATCTTAAAAAAGAAAAAGAATGGAACTGTACCCTGAGCAGAAAAGCAAGCTCTGGAGACATGCCCACCAAAAGGCACAAACCCTGAGCACCTGCCTTTGTGAGGGATGTCCCCGCTCCCCACCCCCAGCCCAGCCAGGAGCCCGGTGTCCCGAATCCACGGCAGCCCCCCCCCCCCGGCCTGTGTGCCCCACCCGTGCCCCAGAAATCCAGCTGGCCTCTGGATTGTCTCTGTTCTCTGCAGAGCCTCCCCTCTGGAGGAAACAAGATAATTGAGCATTTGTTTTCTGCCCCTCAGGGCTTCCTTGGTGGTAAAGAATCTGCCTGCAATGCAGGAGACCTGGGTTTGATCCCTGGGTTGGGAAGATGCCCTGGAGAAGGGAAAGGCTACCTACTCCACTATTTTTGCCTGGAGAATTCCATGGACAGAGGAGCCTGGCGGGCTACAGTCCGTGGGGTTGAAAAGAGTCGGACATGATTGAGCGACTTTCACTTTCACTTTCTTGCCCCACCAAGCGATCATTATTCATGTATGACGCTTGGCCAGGTTGGCTGCTATGCGGTCTCCACAGCCAAGTCAGAGAGGAAGACACCGTCCGACACATTAGCAGGCTGATGCCCTTCAGCACAAGCGACTGGGAGCCATCCGGCTCTTTGCACCTCCACCTCACTCCAGGAGGAGGCACTTGCCGCAGGAGGCCAGCAAAGGGGCCATGTCTAGGCTGCTGGAGAATTTCCCCACCCTGGGGGCAGCAGATTGTGCTCAGATCTGAAGGAAAGTGATGGAAATGGAGACTTCCCCAACTTCACAGCAAAGGCGAGGCTTTCCTGGGAGCTGCTCTTTATCCAGAAGCCCCGTGCCATAGTTGTGAGTGGGTGGTTTCTGAGCTGGGTCAGCTTGACTTATAACCGGAGATCCACGTGGTTGACCTCGAACTTCACTTTCATGGCCCCTCACGGCACCAGCTCCCTTTCACCAAATTCATTGACCAGCTGGAGGCGAAGCTTGAGTGTAGACACCCCCGAAGGGGCCCCCAGATAAGGAGACCCCAAATGCAAAGAGTCCCCCAGACTCCCTTGGGAGGGATGAGGAGCCCAGGCTGGGAGGAGGTAACAGTGGTTAGAATCAGGGAAGATTGGACAGAAAGAAGAGGCTGTGGCTTCCGGGAACTCAGTTCTGTCCAGGATCTCCCCTGTTACCTTCCTCCAGTGAGCCCGTTCTCTGTCAAGCTGTGGGAGATGCAGAACCCCGTGAGAGGGGTCCTGGTGTCTGGCCTCAACTGTCCACAAAGGGAGCCCTGAGAGGCATATCAAAAGTGCTCATCCGTCTTCCTGTATTTAGTGCAGTTACAGAGTTTAAATAATTGAGTGATATAACCTGTCCTGTTTAAATATATACCCAGGATTCTTGAGATTTTGGTAGTCTTAGGTAGATTTCTTACCTTATAACTCTAAAAAGTCATTTGCTGGTAATCCCA
Source organism: Bos grunniens (assembly GCF_055505025.1). Classification (NCBI taxonomy): domain Eukaryota; kingdom Metazoa; phylum Chordata; class Mammalia; order Artiodactyla; family Bovidae; genus Bos; species Bos grunniens. The sequence continues at coordinate 2,343,827 of NC_141184.1, read as the reverse complement.
TCGGAAGAAAACATGCAGGGTTTTCATGTGTGTAGCTGTCTTGACTTGGTCCTCACCTACGTCAGAAGACCCACATCAATGTGACTGCAGCGGCTCAGTGCTGTGGAGACTGTGCCACCCGCGGGGTGTGACGTCACTGTTGCATTTGAACTGTGCGCCCTGATTAACTCTGGAGTGACCAAGGGTTGGGGCCACGTGGCCTGAGGGTCTCCTGTAAGGAGTCAGGTGAGCACGCTTCGGAGGGTTCTCACCAGGCTGCCCCCTTGATGGGGAGCCTTAATGCTGAGCGCCACCTGTGTGTGAGCTCCAGGGGAACTGCCCCCGAAATAGGTGCGTCACAGGTCCAAAACCAGATTTTAGCAACAGGAGAACCTGGCCAGCTTCCTTAGTCTTGACAGAGGAAGCTTTGCTTATCTACCTACTTACTGAATGGTAGATAGGTGTTCCTTGATACCCCGTCTCAGACATGACTGGCCCTGGATGATGGGAGAGACTCTCTCCTCTAAGACAAGGGCCAGAGATGAATGTGAAGGATGGAGATGCTCTTACATGACCTGATGTGCCTGCCATGGGAAGGTCACTGATGCAGCTCCGGGTACCCGGTCATCCAGGGGCTGAGCCTGTCCTACTTCTCAGAAACTGTCCAGCCCACTGGGACCCACCCAACACGGTAGGAAGGACATTCAAAGTCGGGAAAGATGGTGTGGTTTGATCCGTGAAGATGACTCTTCCAGGGAGGCAGTCAGCAGGACGGCTATAAGGATGGTGGCCCACTGCAGCCCCCAACCCGGGAATCCATGATGTTCCCCTCGCTTGTTCGGATCTGAGATTAGCTTCCTGTGTTTGGGCTGCAGGAGGAAGGGTGGATGGTTGTCAGGTGTCTCCCACACACGTGGATCTGAGCCTCAGTCACTGGCTCTCCCAGGAAGCCACGGTGGACAGCAGACACACTGGACAGTCAGGATCTCCAACGGCATGGAATACTGACCATGGAATAGGGGCATCGCTCTGGGAGAGGAGCGTCCTGAGAAAACCAGAGACACCCGCTGGCGGTCTGAGTTCCCAAGGCTGTCTGGACACCAGAAGAAGAGGCCCCACACACTGACCACAGGCCAGTCCCTGACCGGAAGCAGGAGTGGCGGGTGGAGGTGGTTCCTGGGTTCCTGGGCAGAGCAAAGGCCTGCCGGTGCCGAGTGGGACCCTCTCCTGGGTCTGGCCTCGCCCTCTTCCTGCTGATGCCTTGTGGTTTTTGCAGCCACTGCTGCGTCGTGGCCGGTGGTGCACATCCACCAGGAAACTGAGCACAGCCTTGGCCCCGGGGCCTTCGGACCTGAACTATGACATGGAGAGGGCTGTTTTATGTCAGATCTCTTGAGCACGTGGGATGGAGAACACGCTGCTTTAATGCATCCATTTTGAAATGAATGGTTTCTCTGGTGGAGTTGCTAATGTCTTGGGGACCCACTCCTTTGGGATCTGGGCATCTGCTAAAGGGCCAGATAGACCCCTTGGGCCCTGGGAGAGGGCTGGCCTGGGATGTTCAACACATGAGGCTTTTGTCTGCTTATCACTGATTTTATGATTTTATTTTGTGCTTCCAGAGACTTTTTTCACTCAGAGTTTATCTTTGAAAAGCATACGTGCTAAGTCACTTCAGTCGTGTCCTACTCTTTGTGACCCCATGGACTGTAGCCCTCCAGTCTCCTCTGTCCATGGGATTCTCCAGGCAAGAACACTGCAGTGGGTTGCTGTGCCCTCCTCTGGGGGAGCTTCGCCACCCAGGGACTGAACGTGTCTCTTAGGTCTCCTGCACTGGTAGGCCGGTTCTTTACCGCCAGCACCACCTGGGGAGCCCATCATTAAAAAGACCATCAGTCAAACCCGAAGAGGCACCAACGTCCGTGGCGAGTCACGAGCACCGAGGAGCCCACGGGGAAGCCTGGCCTAGCACCCGGGGCTGAGGAGCCATTTATCCTGCCCGGTTATGCCACATCAGCAACTGCACCGGCTCCACGCTAGGCGTGCCTTCTAAGAATAATACAGCCATTTATAAACCAAGGCACCTTCCATTGTTTTTTGTTGTTTTTTCACCTTCCTTTTAAAAGCCTGAGCCTCACAGGGACCTTCCATGGAAGCAAAAGGAGCTCCCTTAGGAAACAACACACACATCCATTTAGCATCAACTCAGCGGCACTTTCAGCTGATGAGAGCAGGTGACGCTTTGCACCACATTTATACAGTGTCTTCCTCAGAGTATTTCTTCAGCCCCTCATTTATCCTCGAGACGTCTCCAGAAGTGTAAGGGGGAAAGGAAGCTGTGGGGGCTGGCCAAGGAGGTGAGGTGGTTTCCGGGAAGATAGGGGAGCAGAAAGAGGTCAAGGGGATTCCCGACACCACGACTCCGCACGGCTCACAGCGCAGGCTGCACTCCGCCTTGCAGCTCAGAGGTTAGACTGTGCTTGATACCATTTCTGGGCTCCCCTGGGGGCTCAGCTGGTAAAGAATCCACCTGCCATGAGGGAGACCTGGGTTCGATCCCTGGGTTGGGAAGATCCCTTGGAGAAGGGAACGGCTACCCACTCCAGTATTCTGGCCTGGAGAATCCCATGGGCTCTGTAGTCTGTGGGGTCACAAATAGTTGGACATGACTGAGCGACTTTCACTTCACTATGTACCCTTTGTAATAGACCACCAATTGTTGCCCTGTGTAGAGAGACGGTTCCAGAGACTGCCATCGCACAGCTTAAGTGCTGAGATGTGTCTTCCCCTCTGAGGATGACAGATGACTCTGTCCCCACACTTGGCCCGTGAGGGGGAATCTAGTGAGTATTTGCTGAATTCAACTGTACTTTACTTTGGGAGCCCGTGGTGTGCAGTTCACAGAGAAGAACCCATATCTGCTCTCTGCCCTTCTCTTTCAGTGTAGTTGGAAGAATAGGTCAAAACATTGAAATGGAAATGCCAGGACTCTGCATCAGTGAGACCCGTCTGTGGGAAGGGAGTTGGGGGCAGAGCAGTGACTTTGATGGCAGGGGTACCACCTAGGAGTCACCTTGCTCACCTCCTCTCAGATCACACCACCCCACGTTGAGTCAACTGCAAGGGGCCCCTGGGGAGTGAGGTACCACTTCCACTCAGGGCGGGGTTCTTCTCCTTAAAGGAGTGGGGGAAACTGACACTGGGAACACAGGCTTCCACTGGGGAAGGTGGACTTCCCTCAAACCAGCTGTAAGTGTCATGCAATTCTACTTCCAGTGCAAGCTTCTCTGTAAGAACCTGGCGTCATACTTCTAATGAGTATAAGAAGGATAAACGTGTAAGAATGGCCAAGGAAATGCTTCAGTAAGCAATGACCAAAGATCTACCAAACATACTTGGTACCAAATAAAGCAAAACCTGTGATACTGACAAAGATTAGACAGATAAACTGAACAGCTTAGGAGATCAAGACATGGATATACATCGAATGAAAAATATGTAATATATACTAATGCGATGAGACCAGCACAGAGACACAGAAAGAGCTGGAGATGGGAGGGGGACAGAGGTGTGTACAGAGAGGGGAGAGCAATGGGGGGCCCAAGTTTATCACATGCAAGACACCAAACACAGTGGGATTTACCACAGGAGAATTATGTGTGTATGTATATATGTACATAGACATGTATACGTATGACTCACTGGAAAACTGACTCATTGGAAAAGACCCTGATGCTGGGAAAGAGTGAAGGTGGGAGGAGAAGGGGACGGCAGGGGATCAGATGGTTGGATGGCATCACCCACTCAATGGACATGAGTTAGGGCAGGCTCTGGGAGTTGGTGATGGGCAGGGAAGCCTGGCAAACCTGCAGTCCATGGGGTCACAGAGTCAGACAGGGCTGACAGGCTCAAGTGAACTGAACTGATGCACAGATACTCTCTATCTCTTATATATACACATAGATACATATCCTTCTGTATAGTCTTCATATCCTTCATATAATCGAGCAGTTAAGCATGTATATATTATATATGCATATATTCTCTGTTCACATATATATACATAGGTATATATATAGGTGTCCTATATAATCTTATTTATCCTTCATATAATTGAGTGATTAAGCACATTTATATTATATATGCATTTATTCTCTATTCATATATATATAGGTGTCTTTCTATATAATCTTATTTATCCTTCACATAATCAGTATTTCTTGATTGATTTGAAATGCCTTTTGTCTTATACTTACTTCATATATATTTCACATATATTCATATATATATTCACTGTATGTTATATATATATATAATAAATTGTATATATTTCAAATCAATGGAGAAAGACATGATATAGAAGGACAATAACTTGAAAAACATTAAATTCTTACCGAAGAGCGTAATCCAAAGCAAATGCTACATAAAATCATCAAAGATGCGCGAGTCACGAAATGCAGCGGTAACAGCGTGGCAGAAAGGAAGTGCGTGAGCACAAGAGCCGCCGGCCGGAGCGGGGCCTCAGGGGCATGAAGACAGTGAGCCAGGACTGGCAGCGTGGCGGGCGTCGTCCACTCTGGGCCAGGACGCGGAGGCCTCAGAGCTCTGAACGCAGCCCCCCTCCTGGTGCTGGTGCAGATTGATGGCAAGGACACCACCCCGGGGACCCTAAGAGCTAGCATCCAGGCGATCGTGGCTAAGCTGAGAACAGTAGCAAGCCTGAGAGCCGAGCCCTGGGCGGGAGAGAGCGGCCCCCGGAACACCGCTTTCCCTGGAGCTGGGGTGACGGCCTCCTAGGCCGAGCTGCAGCAAATGTGAGCAGTGCTGGGCCCTGTGCGCAGACAGGACAGGTGGGCTGAAACGTCACAGGTCTTAGCTGGCCTCCAAGAACAGCAGCCCCAAGAGGCTTCCCAGGGGCTCCTGGGTAGGTGGGACGTCTTGGGGGGCAGTGGGCTGTGGGGTCCACTGCACGAGTCCCCTTGGGGGGCTACAGGTGGAGGAAGTGTGTGAAAGGCGATGCTCAAAGCCTGAGACTGTGGTTCCGCAGGGTTGTCCCCTTCTCTTCAGGGTGACCTTGCAGCCCAGGGAACCCTGGGGCCCCTCCTAACCCCAGACCTGCTACCCCAGTGCCAACACCTCTCTCCTCGGAAGATTTCAGACCCAAAGGCTTGTTGGATCATTCATGAAATAAAGTGATCATGTGGTCTAGAAGCCACCTGAGAGTGGCGTTTGGTGACGAGATTACTCTGAGCCCCGTGGGGCCACATGCCTTGAGATGGTCTGGTTTCGCACACTTTTATTTAAAAGACAAATATATGAACCACCCCTCTGAGACATTACTGGTGCATCACCACTTTTTCTCATTACTATCCACCTAAAGGCTCTTCTCAGACCAGTTTTTTTTTTTAACTTAATTGCTCCCCATTCATGAAACGGTAACAACACATAGATACAGCCCAGCTGTCTTTGCATAGCATGTATGTCTGTGCTTGATGAATAAGAAGATTAAGACGTTTGCTCCCTGAAAACCAATGTTTGCTCCCTTGGGGCAAAATTGGTGGTGTTGAGCCAGCGTAATTTAGATCTGAGTTTTCCAGCTTGAATACATACTTTCGTTGTTGCTGTTTAATGGCCAAGTTGTGTCTGGCTTTTTGCGACCCCATGGACTGCAGCACGCCAGGTCTCCCTGTCCTTCACTGTGTCCTGGAGGTTGCTCAGACTTCTGTCAATTGAGTCAGTGATGCCACCCAACCATCTCATTCTCTGTCACCTCCCTCTCATCCTGCCAACTCTCACATCCATATGTGACTACTGGAAAAACTGTAGATTTGACTACACGGACCTATGTCTGCAAAATGATGTCTCTTTGATACTTTCTCTAGTTTGTCATGGCTTTTCTTTATCCCCACCCATTTAGGATGAACCAAAACGATCCTGTTCTCCCTTCTCTGGCCAGCCTGGTGCTTCAGGAGCCCCTCCACCTGCAGCCAGAATCGAGAACCCCACTTCAGAGGTAGGATGGAGCTGGAGCATCCTGAGGTCCAGAAGCAAGTCTGGGGTGTGTCGAGGCAGATGGACTGGCCAGAATCCTTCCGACTGGACTCTTTGAAGTTGAGGTGGATGAGACCAAAGAAAACCGGGATGGGGAAGACCAGGACTCTGTTGCTTGCATCACTATCAAGAGAATACAAAAGCAGCTTTTCGGTGATTCAGGGATATTTCCCTTTGCCATAAGCAAAACCCCTTTATCTATGTCACAGGAGAAGAAGGGGAGGTCTGGATAAAAGGCTGGTGCCCTCCGGGCCACATCTCCATCCACATAAGTCAAGTGCCCATCATGGCAAAGGGGGCTGCGGGCAAAGGGGTGTTGGCCCCTGGAAACCTCATTCATTCTCAAACCAAAGCCCTCCTTCAAGGAAACTGACTTCTTTTATTCCTGTTTCAAAAGAAAGAAAAGAAAAGAAAAAAATAAGTGCTTATGAAAGAGACAGAAGGAGTAAGAGGAAGAATGGGAGAAGGAGGGGAGGAAGAGAGAGGATGGGGTGGGGGGGAGAGAGGGGGGAGGGGGAGAAGAAGAGGGGGGAGGGGGAAGAAGAAAAGGGAGGGGCGGGGCGGGGAGGAGGATAAGAGGGGCGGGGAGGGGCAGGGCAGGAAGAGAGCGGGCAGAGCCCATGGGCAGATCCCTGGGCTTTGTCAGGCACCGAGTGAGGCTGGAAGCAGCGCCTGCGAGGTGTTGGCTTAGTTAGAAGGTTAACGGGAAACGCTGAGGAGGGGTCTTCAGCCCCATCTCTGTGATGGAGAGTCTGATGCTGGAGGAACAGGAGGGGCCAGGACACAGCTCGTCCAGTCCTGCCCGAGGTGAGGGGCTGGGCCCCCAAGAGGAGGCAGCTCGCTCAGCGTCACCCGGCAGCCTGGTGCCACATATGGGGTAGGTGTCAGAGCTGAATGGATGCTGAGGACGCTTGATTCCAGCTGGAGTCCAGATCGCCGGGAGGAGTATCAATCACCCTAGATGCACAGATGATACCACCCTTAAGGCAGAAAGCAAAGAACAACTAAAGAGCCTTTTGATGAAAGTGAAAGAGGAGAGTGAAAAAATGGCTTAAAGCTCAACATTCAGAAAACTAAGATCATGGCATCTGGTCCCATCACTTCATGGCAAATACATGGGGAAACAGTGGAAACAGTGGCTGACTTTTTTTTGCGGGGGGGTCTTCCAAAATCACTGCAGATGTTGATTGCAGCCACGAAATTAAAAGATACTCCTTGGAAGAAAAACTATGACCAACATAGACAGCATATTAAAAGGCAGAGACATTACTTTGCCAGCAAAGGTCCATCTAGTCAAGGCTATGATTTTTCCAGTGGTCATGTATGGATGTGAAAGTTGGACCATAAAGAAAGCTAAGCGCCGAAGAATTGATGCTTTCGAACTGTGGTGTTGGAGAAGGCTCTTGAGAGTCCCTTGGACTGCAACCAGATCCAACCAGTCCATCGTAAAGGAAATCAGTCCTGAATATTCACTGGAAGAACTGATGCTGAAGCTGAAACTCCAATACTTTGACCACCTGATGCGACGAACTGACTCCATGGAAAAGACCTTGATGCTGGGAAAGATTGAAGGCAGGAGAAGGGGATAACAGAGGATGAGATGGTTGGATGGCATCACCGACTTGATGGATGTGAGTTTGAGTAAACCCCGGGAGATGGTGATGGACGGGGAGGCCTGGTGTGCTGCAGTCCATGGGGCTGCAAAGAGTCGGACACAACTGAGCAGCTGAACTGAACTGAACTGAGGATGCTTGGGACAGCGACGTCTGAGGTCCCACTCACTGGACCCAGAGCTGAGGGCCTCCAAAGAGAGGCTTACAGGGCAGGGGCGCCACCCCAGACACCTGAAGGAAAGCAGGAGGCAGGAGAGGTGGGGGAGTCAGGAACGGGTCCAAAGAGATGAACAGGGCTGGCAGGTGCTGCTGCTGAGAAAACTCTTGAGCCCAAGGCAAGAAGACATGTCTAATAGTCAATGCCGTCTGCAGAGGAAGGCGTGAGCCCCCATGGCTGCACGGGTTGCCACGTTACGTGGACAGGCACAGGCAAGGATGCTGCAGGTGGACCTCATCTCAAACAGCAGGATCCCAGTCCATGTCCGGCTCTGGGCAAGGAGGGAAGCTCACCCAGGGGGACTGCATCTAGACTCCCTGACTCTGGACTTCTGGTTGGTTTTGGCCACTGGGAGGCAGAGCCGAGGAAGCAGAAGTTGGGGAGCAGAAGGTGGGTGGGTCCCTTCCTTCCCCACAGTTCTAGGACACCTGATGCTCACACCATGTCTGCCCAGAGGGGATTCTACCACTCACCCCACCTCTCCCAAGCTGAGCAACTCACAGAGCTGTCGGGGGCAAGGGCCTCACAGATGTGAAAGGGCCTTGGGAACAAAGTCCTGGTCCCTAGAACAGGTTCGTGGAGAATGAAGCGATAGATGGCATGTTTGACTTCCGGTGCCATCAGCATGCAGAGAGAAGGATGTCGATCGCTGCTATGATGAGAATCACCCTGAGAGGTGGATAGGGGTGCAGCAGGTGAGCTCATCCCGGGGGACATCAATGGAATAGAAGTCAGAAGCTGGGTGATGCAGACAGCATGGATATTCCAGCAGGCAGGACTTCAGGGCTGATTTTAACAATTCTTCTGCAAATTCCCTGTGAAGATACAGCAGGGTTGGGGGGCATTCTGCCCACCGCCTGGTGAGCCTCTCTCTTCACCCCCAAACTCAGAACATGGGATTCAGAGCCCCCGCCCTTCTGACTGCCCCCCAGAAGGCCTGTCCCTGGCGTTGAAGGGCTCAGGGCAAGGTTATCACTGGGGGCCCGCGTAGCAAATGTCTAATTATTTACCAGTCAGAAACAAAAGCTAGAATATTGATAGACATGTTCTGTTCTTCTGCATGACAAATAACACCTACCAAATAGCAGCATTGAAGTCTAGCCCTAGAGCTAAACTATTTCAAAACTACAAGTTGGCACAATAGCAAAGACATTTTAATTATTATCATTATACACGTCTGGGGGATCTGTAAGTGGGCTGGCGTGCCATCCTAGTAAAAAATAACAGCTTCCATAATTCATAAATTATATGTTTATTTCATAAGATTATTTTTCCTTGCCTTTATTTCAGCAAAATCATTAGTCTCACTGTTGTAATCAGGATAGTCACGTATTTTCTGTTCTGCTAACAGTAAAGATTTAAAAAGTCTTTGGAAATGAATTTTTGTCAGATGCAAAAAAGTAGAAAGTTTGAATTTATTCAAATACAGTGAATTTTAAAACTAAAAACTCATTCACCTATGTTCTCAAGGTCTTTTTCTCCTAAAAAATATTTAAATCTTATTAAAATGAAAATACATGTTGTTATTCAAGAAGATCAACAATGTAAAACAAAATGATTCAAAAACTAGTTTCCATTTGCTTTAGCTTTGGTATTTTTTAAAGACTAGAAATGTATTTTATTTAATAATCTAGTATTCTACATCCATCTAGCTGTCAGCGTGAGGAGTCAGTGTCACACTGAACACTTGTTACTGACCGACTGTTCAGGGTCCCCCCAGAAGACATGCTGAAGTCCTGACCTCTGGTACCTGTGGACGTGACGTTGCTTGGAAATGGGGTCTTTGCAGATGTCCTAAAGTTAGAACGTGGTCATATTCAGGTGGACTGTAAATTCAACGACTGGTGTCCTTACAATAAGGAGGCCCTGTGAGGACACAGGCAGAGATTGGCAAGACAGATTTGCAAGGCTTCCCAGGTGGCTCAGGGGCAAAGAATCCGCCTGCCAATGCAGGAGATGCAGGACGCACTGGTTCCATCCCTGGGTCAGGAAGATCCCCTGGAGAAGAAAATGGCAACCCTCCAGTATTCTTGCCTGGAAAACGCCATGGACAGAGGAGCCTGGCAAGCTATGGTTCGTGGGGTTGCAAAGAGTTGGACGCGACTGAGCGCAAGTAGGCACGCATTTGCAAGTCAGAGAGTGCCCAGGACTCCTGCAGCCCCACAGCCTGAAGAGTGCAGAAGGTCCTCCCATGGGGCCCTCAGAGGAGCATGGCCCTGCCCACATGTTGATTTCAGACTCCCAACCTCCAGGAATGCAAGAGAGTAGATTTCTGTTGTTTTAAGCCTCCTGGTTTGTGGTCATTTGTGTCAGAAGCCCCGGGAGACTGCTATATTATCTTACACATCAATTTGAGAAAACCAGAAAGGATTTCCTATTGTAAAATGTTCCTCGACCACCACGGGCAGCTCCTGGGGATACTGGGGGCAGTTTCTACTTCTAGAACCACAAATAGAAGCACGAAAGAAAGAGAAAAGTTGAAAGCAGGCAGGCGCGATGGGGGGCAAGGCCGGTGAGTCCAGAATCGCTGTATTGAAGAGCCTGATGGAGGCAAAGTGGGGTCTCTCTCCTCTCCGCACACGCCCGCCGCTCCAGCCCCATCCATCCAGGGGCACGGCATCCATCTCTGAGGCTGGTGCGGGGCCCACCACAGCCTTCACGGGACCTTCCCTTGTGGCTGTTGGGCAGGCCTGCCCCTGGGACCTGGCCGCTGAGTTCACGACAGTGATGCTCCGTGTTGCCTTGTTTGTGATTCAGGGAGGCGCTGGCGGGATGGTGACAGTGGCCAGTGGAACCACAAACCCCTCTGAGTGCTGAGCAGGAACAGGTGGGGAGAGGCCTTGACAAGGCAGAGCAAGGCCTCCTGACGTGGATTTCCTGAGAAGAATTAGTTGGCACGAGTGTCTCCCAAGGAGACCCACGGAGGCCCACGGAGCATCAAAACAGACAGGAAGCACAGAATGCATGTGGAGTGAGACACAGGCTGGGGTGACGGGGAGAGAAGGACCACTTGTGATGCTCAGGACTTCACCTTCCTGTCTGTGCAGTGGGGCCACTCTGCACGTGCTTACCGACTTCACCTTCCTGTCTGTGCAGCGGGGCCACTCTGCACGTGCTTACCGACTTCACCTTCCTGTCTGTGCAGCGGGGCCACTCTGCACGTGCTTACCGACTTCACCTTCCTGTCTGTGCAGCGGGGCCACTCTGCACGTGCTTACCGACTTCACCTTCCTGTCTGTGCAGCAGGGCCACTCTGCACGTGCTTACCGACTTCACCTTCCTGTCTGTGCAGCGGGGCCACTCTGCACGTGCTTACCGACTTCACCTTCCTGTCTGTGCAGCGGGGCCACTCTGCACGTGCTTACCGACTTCACCTTCCTGTCTGTGCAGCGGGGCCACTCTGCACGTGCTTACTGACTTCACCTTCCTGTCTGTGCAGTGGGGCCACTCTGCACGTGCTTACTGACTTCACCTTCCTGTCTGTGCAGTGGGGCCACTCTGCACGTGCTTACCGACTTCACCTTCCTGTCTGTGCAGTGGGGCCACTCTGCATGTGCTTACTGAGCATCTTCCATGAAGCAGGCGATGATGCTCTCATGAAGATGGAGATGATGAGCTGGGCACAGCAGTTGCCCAGTAGGAGGACTCTCTCATCTCATGAGAAATAAGCACAGTGTAAAGGAAGTTGGGTGCCCTGGCACTTCTTGGGTGCCTGTTGTAACCGACTGTCTGTGACCCCAAGGACTGTAGCCCACCAGGCTCTTCTGTCCACAGGATTTCAACTGGTGGACACGTGGCCCATCTTTGTCCCAACTTCTGAAAGAAGTGGGGGAGACTGTGGGTGCCCTTTGGTACTCCAGTCCCCTGCCAGAGGACCCTGAGTGATTGAGCAGGCTGCGTGGCGGGCCTCGGGAATGAGGGTCCAGCAGGACCTCAAGGATTGGGCAATCCCATCAAGACATCACGATGGGGCGCCACGAGGCGGGAGGAGCCACAGAGGAGGGCCCCCTGGGGGCCAAGGTCAGGGCACCCCAGCTCCACTGAGTCCAGTCATGGGGCCCTCCTGCACTTGGACCTCCCCTGGGTCCTTGTCAAGTCTCCTCTCTGATGACACTGAGCATTCATTTGGCAAAGACAGCTTTCATTAAGTTCCAAACAAGAATTTCTATACTAATGTAAGTCATGTGTTTCTGAGTCACTGATAGTGAACTCACCAGAACTTTTGGCAATGCATTTTGGACATCCTGGCAGCTCTCTCAGTGTTCTGTGCGTTTGCTGTTTCTCACAACACACACACACGCACGCACACACGCACACACACGCATAGACTTCAAAGGCAGAAGGAAGGCCAAGAGAAGCAAGGCCACACCTCGTGCCCTGGCGGTGTCCTCTGGTCTGGTGACCAGCGTCTCCGCTGCGGTCACAGGAGGGGCTGGGGGCACCTGCGAGGGGGCCAGGGGCCCGGCCACTCACCCTGCAGGCCCAGGACCTCAGACAGAAAGGGAAGCAGGGGTGTCTCCCAGGCTGCCTCTTCGGCAGCCTGCAGATGCTACGTCCTGATAATGACTGTTGTTGCCTCGCGGTAATTACCGCATAACCGACCTGAATCCTTGGGCCCTCGGCTTTGTACTGGAATGCGGGGAATCCCCTGGGACTTTCTGTTCACAGAATCGAGCCGTCTTAACTGACCTGGAACGTGATCCTGCCAACAGGCTCACCTGCAGCTTCACCTGCCCACCAGGGCTCGCTGGTCCCTCCTCCTGGCTCTCGTTTTTCCAGACCATGTTTGCTATGAGCTCCCGCCCACCATTACCTCCCTCCACCCTGCTCAGCCCCACGGCATGCCACCAGACTCTTCCCTGGGTGTGCTTGGAGGTGGCTTCTCTAGGACCCTCATAGATGGCGAGGTGGAGCGCTGAGGAAGCGGGGCTTTCTCCCCCCATCGGGGGAGCTTTCCCCAAGAGAGCTCCCATGTGTGTCTCTAACTCTTTACTTAATGCAGCAGGCATCTGTGGGCACCTGCTGCTCGCACGTCAAGTTCTAGGAGTTGCAGGATTCGGTGGGCGCACCCCTAGTGGCACCAGCCCAAAGCCACTTGGAGCAGCCAGAGCAAAGGAGAAGGGCCCAGCCCTGCCTGGGGGTCTGGGAAGACACTGACCCGAGACGCCTGGGTCCTGGGGCAGAAGTCTTCCAGTTGAAAAGGCCAGGGACAGGGGGCAGGAGGCCGATCTGCCTCTGCGGTCAGCTGTGGCTGGGCACGTTCCCTGGAGGCCAGGCTGAGAAACGGGCCTCCTGAGCCATCTCGATCCTGGGAGAGAAGAGAGGTGAGGAGGAGCCACCCTCGGGGGAAAACAGCAGCTTGCCGAGGGTGCGTGCTCAGTTCTGTCCGACTCTTTGTGACTCAAGAGACGAGCCCACCAGGCTCCTCTGTCCTGGGATTCTCCAGGCAAGAATACGCATGTGCACAGCCCTTTTTTCTTCCAGGGGATCTTCCTACTAGTCCAGGGATCAGACCTGTGTCTCCTAAGCCTCTTGCATTGGCTGTGGATTCTGCATCACTTGGAATCCTGCCAAGGTTGGGGGCGATCAAAGAAAGAGGAGGTGGGGGCGTGTGGGCAGCAGCCCGCCCCAGGCTGGTTTGCCCCATGCCCGGAGGGGGCAGAGAGGCCTGGGCAGGCAGATGCAGAGGCAGCGGGGCCCACACCTGCCCCAACGTGGGCGGGCTGAGCCACGAGGGCGCCCTCACCTGCAGGCTCCTCTCACCTGGGGAAGCATCACTCTGTTCCAGGTGGGGGCGGATGAAGCCCCCCCGCCCCGTTCCAAGACACAGAGAGCTCCCCAGCAGCCCCTCCCCAGTGCCGCCTGGCTCCTGAAGTCTCAGCTCCAAGTAACTCCAGTTCCCTTTGGGGAAGGGGACCGAGTCACTCTGGCCCTGGCTGCTGAGTGAGAGGGCTCAGGACCTCGGGGTTGAGCCAGGGCCCGGGGCAGGCCGTGCCAGAGCCTGGACTGCCCACTCTCAGGTCTCCGCCGCCTCAGGGAGCTGGGGAGGAGGTGGGAGGAGGGTCCCCGACCCGCCCAACTTCACACACGTCCTTCCAGCCCGATGGTGGGAAACAAGTGGACAAAGCTGGCAAAAGTGAGAAAGTCACTCAGTCGTGTCCGACTCTTTGCAACCCCATGGACTGTACAGTCAGTGGACTTCTCCAGGCCAGAATACTGGAGTGGGTAGCCTTTCCCTTCCACAGGGGATCTTCCCAACCCAGGGATCAAACCCAGGTCTCCTGCATGGCAGGTGGATTGTTTCCCAGCTGAGCCACAAGAGAAGCCCAAAGCTCACCCCACCTTAAAATCACACTTTCGTTGACTTGAGTCAGATGTCATTTGCTGGGAGATGTGCCAAGTTTAAGGTGACGAGTTAAAGGGTCATGAAGCCTGTCCTCCTCAGGAGGTGAGAGCCTCTAAGGACATCCGCCCTTTCCTTAAAGATACTCTTATCTCTGTTCTCGTGAGCATCTCTGCAGGCCTGACTCTTTCGTCCTGGAGCCTGGTCCCTTTAGGGAGGAACTTTCCCAGCCAGAGGAGGAAACAGAAAGACTTGAGCCCTCTTCTTCCCAAACTCCCACCGCCCCGGGGCAGAGGGCAGGGCCCCCCTTCCGGCTGGTCCAGCTCAGCGCAGACATGGACCCCTCAGCCCCACGGCATGGATGAGTCAGGAGTACTGTGTCCAGGTCTCTGTGGCTTCTCATCCTCATTTCTCATACTTGGAAGCAAGAAAAAAAATGCTTAAATGTGTTTTGCCAGAGATTTCTACTCATTTGTCAAATCACATGTGATTTCGGGGAAATGTAATCCATGTGTTTCTCATTCATTTGGGCTCAAATCATCAAGCTGGGGCGCCAGTGCTGGGTGGAGGGCACCTCGGGCCACGTGGGCTGATGTGATGGCCGGGCAGCCGCCAGGCGGGGGCTTCAGTGCAAGACGCCAGGTGGTCTGGGGCACAGGACCGTGATCTTAAGGTCCTGTGTGCCCGCTGGACTTGTCGTGAGGGGGGCGCCGCTGTGGCTGCAGGGAAAGCAAAGGGCAGAGATGGGGGTCCTGGTGGGGTAGGCCTGGAGGGGCTGAGGAGGGCCAGTGATTATGGGCTCGGAGGCCAGAGCTGCAGCAGGAAGCCAGACCTCAGCCCACACGGGCTGGTCGGCAGCGTGGGGCAGCGGGCGTTGTCAGAGCTGAGGCATCTGGCCAACGTCCTGAGCCTCTGTGAGCCTCAGGTTGCTCCTCTGTGCTGTGAGGATACGCAGCTGCGCCCGTCGGGCGCGGCTCCTGCGCGGGACGCGTCCACACTCCAGCTGTCTCTGAACTCTCCCGGAGCAGGTCAGCTTCGGGGGTGTCTCTCCAGGTAATACCCAGAGGGAGACAGCCTAACCCGTGGGCGGCCAGAAGCCTCGTTGTTGGACTTTCAATCAATGGGAAATCTTTCAGGGGAAGTTTATATTTTGGTATTATTTTAAACTTTAAGCTTGAAGAATTTATGATTAATAACTACAAATTCATGACTCTAGAAAGGATCGAAATTAGACCCAATGTTCTGTCATCTGTGAAGAATTATCATTTTTTTCTCCTTCCTTCTTATCATCATCAATTTTATGAAGCATATTGCCCAGAATAATTATTTCCAAGTTAAAATTGTTTTTTTGTAATTCATCCATCTCACAATTGTGTGTAATAATCACGTCTATTTATTTTTCCTTAAGTAATCTTGGTATTTTCATCAAAATTCATTAGAAGCTGCTTCTAGAAGGACATGCTTTTAAAATATTCAAATTTATAGTTAATGTTTTATTAACCATATTTAGCCTATAATTATTTTTCTAATGAAAATTATCCTGACTGCACCATCTGATGTTATGAGGCTGGTAGTTCAAACAAGATTCAGAGAAACATTCATACACAAAGGACTGTGTATTAGTCATTTGGAAGGAAGGATTTATGTGCTATATAATTAATTGTTGCCTGAGTTTGACAGTCCATATTTTACTCCAATGCATTATTTACACAGAGGAGGCTTAGGGGGTCAGCCTTCAAAAGGTTAGGAAAATACAAACACACACATTATCCGAACGGTGGAAAGCTTATTGCGATGGATGGAGGCATGAGTGAGTGGTGTGTGGCTTGTGTACAGAATATGCATATGTATACAGAGTCCATACATATACATGTAAACAGAAAACATACGATCTCTTCTTATGTGATGTAATAAGGTACACAATATCCATTATATACTGCAGAATACTGAGTGGTCAGTATATGAGAATGAGCGATGTGGTTTGCATGTAAAAGACATGTGTCCTAAATGTTATAGAATGCCACAGTGATTACCACAAGCGTGTGTGTGGTTTGTGTGTAGAATATGTGTGTATATGTATATATTCTTTGTATATAGAATTATACACATTCTTCATATAAGAGCTCCCAGGAGCACTAGGGGTAAAGAATCCCCTTGCCAATGCAGGAGATGCAAGAAACGTGCATTAGATCCCTATGTCGGAAAGATCTCCTGGGGAGGACATGGCACCCCAGTCCAATATTCTTGCCTGAAAAATTCATGGACAGAGGAGCCAGGTGGGCTACAGTCCATGGGGGTCACAAAGAGTTGAACATGACTGAATACAGAATATCTGAGTGTATATATATATGTGTGTGTGTGTGTGTATATGTATGTTCTCTCTATATAGAATAAGACATATTTTTAAAAAGCAAAACATGTTCTGTATATTATAAAATACAACAATAATGAATATGTGAGCCCGTGTGTGCACACGCTCTGTGTGTAGAATATATTTATAGTCTTTCTATATATATATATTTATCCAGACATGACTTAGCGACTAAACCACAGTATTATGGAGGCTTCCCAGGTTGGTCAGCATTGAAGAATCCACCCGCCAGGGCAGAAGACTCAGATTCGATCCCTGGGTCAGGAAGGTCCCCTGGAGAGGAAATGGCAGCCCAGTCCAGTACTCTTGCCTGGAGAACCCCGTGGGCAGAGGAGCCCTGTGGGCTACAGTTCCTGGGGTCTCAAGGAGTCGAACTTGACTGAATGACTAAGCAGCAACAACAGTGTGTGCAGACCACAGATGCATCCTCTCTGTCCGTTATATAGAATTTGTCCATCACATTACAGAACACTGCAATGATGCATCTGAGTTGTGTGATACACTTTGCATATAAAAGACACATCCTATATATTATGAAACTACAGTGATTACCGTGAGAGAGTGTGTGTGTGTGTGCATACCACGCTGGTCTTGAACTGCTTGATGTCTTTTAAAGCTCAGCACAATAACATGTGCAGACTATGGACACTTCAGAACTCTCTTTCTCAACAACAGATTTTAACCAAATGGATGCTGTCACCATTTGAAGCCACGAGGGAGGGGAAATACTAGCAGCTAAGAATCTCTGCGAGCATGCCAGTTTGGTTTCCAAGAACAAGTGGAGACAATACACTTTTGATGTGGTCTGTCTGTGCCTGCACTAATTTTAAAAATCGCCTCTCTGGTCTGTTTAAAGGATCACCGCTGGAGCTGAGCACAGCCCTGTCCTGGCAGATGCAGACTCACCCAGCAGCTGGATAGAGGGACAGCGCTGACCCCTGCTCACCCCACTCGTGGGGGCCACTCAGGGCTCCGAGGACTAGGATACCAGCACGTCCTGGATTTCTGGACGTGCTGGGTATCATCCAGCCTGGTTGAAGATGGAGGCTCTGCTTATACTAACAGATGATTCCTTTAAAAAGAAGCTTTAATGTCTACGGACTCATAGTGTTGCAGCGAAATTAACCGACTCCAATCTGACCACCTCGCCCAGCTTCCAGGCGCCATGCATGACTTCACAAACATCAGACCAGATCATGGCGCACACTCACAGACGTTCCCTGGAAAACACTTGGCCAGTGATGCTTGTGAAAAATCACGAGGAAGCCCGAAAGTGAACTTCACTTGAGGGCTTCCCTGGCAGCTCAGTGGTAAAGCATCCACCTGCCAAAGCAGGAGACATGGGTTCGATCCCTGTCTACCCAAGCACTCCAGCTGCTGAGCCTGTGATCTAGCACCCAGGACCCGCAACTATGGAGGCCCGAGTGCCCCAGAGCCTGTTCTCTGCAGCAAAAGCCACTGCACTGAGAAGCCTGCGCACCACGGCTGGAGAGAAGCTGAGCAACAGTGAAGACCCACGTGTAAATAAAAAATAAAATTATATTAAAAAAAATTGAACGATCTTTTAAATGAAATGATTCCAAGATGAGAAAGGGACACGGAGGTGCATGGCCCTGAGCAGGGCCTCCAGCCTGAGTGTCTGCCTGGGCCTCCCGGCCGCCTCACCCTCAGAGGAGCCAGATCCCACTGAGCCTCTTTCTCGGGTCCGTGGGTGAGCTCGACTGGTCTGAGCGCGGGGGCTCCGGGATCTCTTCTCGGAAGCAGGCCGCCTGGGCAGGTACCCGCCGTCCTCCTGAGCCCAGGAGGCAGCGGCTCCGACGACTTTGCTGATGGAGCTGCTGGTCCCAGATGGCAGCAGTGTGTCTCCCACCCCGGGGCCACCCTGCAGACTCGGCTGGCCCCTCCTTGCTGCCGCCCCAGAGCCTGCGTTCATGACCTCAGCAGCCCCCTTTATCTTCGTCAGGTCAGCAGAAATCCAGATACCAACCTCAGTGCCACTCTCCACTCTTTAAAGACTCAGCCTACAGCGTCCTCAGCGTCTCATTCAAGTATCAATCACCGTGACTGTGCCTTCTATCTTCCCAAGGGCGGAGAAATTCCAACCTAATTCTTTAGAAAATACTTTTAAATTCTGTATAACAGGAAGCAGGGTGGAGCCTGCTTTGTTTTACCTGGCTTGACTTAACCCTCTACCCCAGCAAGATCATAGAAGATGGAGTTTTAAGAAATGCCCCCCTTGCAAAGAAGGTTAAACTACGCTGCCTCTCCAACCCGTTTGTCTGACACTAAGCATGGAAATATGCTTTAACAGAACACTCTTGGCTCCAGGGTTTAGAAAGGTGTGATAGAGGGTTGCAAAATCAAAGTCAGCAGCACTGAAGGATGTGAAGACAGGAATGGGGGTTCCAGGCTGGGGCTCGGCGTTGGGGAGAATTTGCCGAGGACGGCCAGTGGGACTGGACTGCCCATGGACCTTCTAATCAGACGCCCTGGCACTGCCTCTTGCTCACAATCCTGCCCCCATTTCAGCCTTTCCATCCCAAGCCAGCCTCCCTTCTTTCCTCACTCAATCCTGGACTTCCCAGCCTTCCTTACTGCCCCAGATAGGATGGTGGTTCTCATTCTTCCAGGAGTGCAGGGCACACAGAACTTAAGGGGGAAACCACCTTTGAAATGATGAACGTTTTCCCTCTCAACCCCTGAATGTCTCCAGATATCTGAGTT
The DNA here is from genome assembly GCF_055505025.1 of Bos grunniens. Taxonomy (NCBI): domain Eukaryota; kingdom Metazoa; phylum Chordata; class Mammalia; order Artiodactyla; family Bovidae; genus Bos; species Bos grunniens. The sequence continues at coordinate 2,324,529 of NC_141184.1, read as the reverse complement.
CAATGACTTCTGTGCAGAGGGAGGGCTGGGCTGAAGGGCTGATGGCGAGATGCACTCCCAGCTTCACAGTTCTCAGAATCACCAGCGTGGGCTCCTGCCATGGACTGACAGCCTGTGCCCCACGCCCCCCCCCCCAGAATTCTGATGTGGTGGCATCAGGAGTGGGTCTTGGGGGTGATGAGGTCATGAGGGCGGAGCCCTTGTGGATGGGATTAGTGTCCTTATGAGAAAGAACACGAGAGACTAGAGCTCTCTGCATCATGTGAGGACACAGCTGGAGGTTGTATCTACAAACCGGGAAGAGGGTCCTCACCAGGACCCTTGATCTTGGACTTCCCAGCCTTCAGACTCTGATGAATGCGTGTCTGCTGTTTGCACTGCTCAGTCTCTAGTATTTGTGCTACAGAAGCCCAAGGTGGTAAAGACAGTGCTCCAGAGAACCAAAACCATTGGGGTCCTGCCCCACCACCCTCCACGTGTGGGTTTTATCTCTAGCAGGATGATACCAGTGATGACCCAGGAAAAGGACCCCGCATTGTTTATTGATGTGACTTTCATCAAGTTAGAAAAGTGGGAATTGTGTCAGAGGCAGTGGTAACCAGGTCCTGTGTGCGTAAGAAGGATCGATTCCTCAACATACGCTTTCTTTCCACTCCACTCTCATCAAAACCATTCTTAAATTCAATTTGTGTTGTTTGTCTTTCCCTGTTGAATATTTACATTTCATTCCAATTTTCTAAAACAACGTGAAAGACACACAAAGAAACCAATTCCAGGAGGACTTCTGGAAATACATGAAGGATGTGAATTACAGAGCAGCTGCACATCAGAAGTTCCGAGTGCAAAACTGCTTGTGCAACAGGAGTGAGACTAAGTCAGGACCGTGACCATCCCTGGCTGGGAACACACACTCGTAATCCAGTGGGCTACGTGCCTGTGTTCTTAGAACTGTTTAAACGCTGCCTGGACAAGCAACATGAGGGCAGGAGGAGAAGGGGGCAGCAGAGGACTAGATGGTTGGAGGGCATCATCGACTCAATGGACATGAATTCAAGCAAACTCCATGAGACACTGGAGGACAGAGGAGCCTGGTGTGCTGCAGTCCATGTGGTTACAGAGTCAGACATGACTTAGCAACAGAACAACAAAGAACAAACCACAGCAATCATGCTCACCGCGTTTCGGGAAAACAAGGGTGAATTTGATCTAATGGATCCCTGTAAATACACACCAGAAGGAAATTACTTTCTCAGATTTCAGAGGGACCGCCAAGAAGCTTGGAGTGTGAGGCGGTGTGCAGTGTGAGACCTCCCCTGACGTGGGGTGGTTGAGGGGTGGTTCTCGCCTGGAAGGGGAAAAGCTCATGGGATTAGAAGGCAGTGAGATGTCTTCTCTGCCATGTCAGGCACAACACTGCTTTTGATAAGAATGGTAGAAACATAAGCTAGTTTATACAATCAAGGATATTTCTCAGTGCTCGTGAGCAAGGAGTCCTGGGACACATGGGCTTCAGGAATGGCTGGGCCCAGGAACTCCAGCTGTGAGCCTAGAGGTCCCGTCTCTTTCTCACTGTCTCCCAGCTCTGTCTTCTTCTGTGGGGCTTCATCCTCAGGTAAGACCTCCCACCTCTTAGAAAGCATTGTCCCTGACCTCTCTCAGCTTGTATTTCCATCCTCTGCAGTGATTCCAAGAAGAATGTTTGGATCAGCCTGGGTCAGGTCACGTGTGTCCCTGAACCAGTCATCCTGGGCAGGGAAATAAAAATGGACAGGTGGGGTCATGGGGGGTCAGGTCCACTAGGCGGAACGTGGCAGCAGGCAGCAGGGGTGGCAGTCCTGGCGAGTTGGTGAATGAGCCTCCCGAGACCCAGGCCCTAATTCCCAGAGCCTGTGGGTGTGCGGCCTCCCACGAGGTAAGTTACGGACCTTGAGGTGGGAGGTTACTGTAGATTATCTGGGTGGGTTCGGTGTCATCTTAGGGCTCCCAGAAGAGGGAGGTGGGGTGTCATAGAGAGAAAGAGCAGAAGGGAGGGCAGAAGCATGGGGCACCAAGAGAGAAGATACCCGGGTGCTGGCTGTGAGGATGGAGGAGGGGCTGCAGGTTAAGGGGTGTGGGTACCTCTAGAACCTGAGCAGAGCCGAGGATGAATTCTGCCCTCAGAGCCTCCAGAAGGAGCGAGCCCTGCCAATAAGTTGACTTTACTCACTGAAAGTGATTTGAGAATTCTGATCTCTGAACTGTACGATAACAAATGTGTGTTCTAAGCCACGGGTCAGTGGTCACTTGTCACAGGAGCTGTAGTAAACTAACAGGTGATTGCATTAATGAGCATACCAAGTAACAGGCTTGGAGAACTCACTGCATGCCGAATATACTTGTGTAGACCGGGTGATCCCATGACTCCTGGGTGATCCCACGGGGCAGGGCTCCACTTCACAGGCGAGGAAACAGGTGCAGAGAAAAGGGGTGACATGCGTGGGCCACACCCTAGCGTCCAGAGGCCCCAGGAGGCTGGAGGGGTGCTCACCACATCTGGCTGTCTTAGCAGAGCAGGTGGCCCCGCAGATCAGAGGGGACTTGCCCGTCCTCTACAGAATAGGCTGGGCCAAGACCCCTGTTCGCTGCTGGTCACTCTGGGCCGCATGGGTCAGGAATCGAGGCCGCAGGAGCCAGGCACACACCTCTGGAGGGACTTGAAGCAAGGCCTCCCCTCTCAGTTCACAGGTCACCTCATCTCTCTGGCATCGTGTTCAGATCCGGGCCCCACAAGCTCAGTGTGCAAAGAGCCCTCTAATTCTGCTATATATGTAGAACCTTAACATTCACTTTCCAAGAGAACCATAAAGCCATACAGTAGTCCCTTTGAAAACCTCAGTATCTTGCCAATCAGCGTATGTTCCCCAGATAAAAGCGCGCCATGTATGCGTGCTGGCGCTTGCACAAGAGTAAGTCTCTTAGGAAAATCCAAACTTTCTTTTCTTGAATCAGTGTTGTCTAGAAATGTCCTAGAAGAGCTTTTTGCTTGTTTTAGTCAATCTTGATTTCGCCCAAATTAGAATTTCACCAAATCCTCTCCCTGGCTGGGATAGGTGAGGAAGTAAAGGGAAGCCCAGTGCATCCAGCCTTAATCATTCCGTTTTCTTTTTTGCCTTGAAGGCATCTCGGTGCCCCAGCTGGAGGCCACACCCCACCCTCTGAAGTCCTGGCAGTCCGTCTCCTTCAGGGAGTTGTCATTGTTCTGAGCGCCCAGTCACTGAAGGCACGTCATGTCAATACCTGGAGTCCATGTGCTGGGCCTTGCGCCCCCTTCAAGCAAGTCCGTGCTTCTTAGAGCGCATCTCCCCATCAGCACCTCCCATGTCGATGGACTCGGGAAGCACTGGTTGCCCAGCATGGGAACAGAAAGAAAATGGTGATGCTGGTGTGCTGAAGTTCACACCGCAGCTGGAAGGAGCACCCTTCCAGCACTAATGTCGTCTTCGTGGTGCAAGGGGGAAATGCCTTGGAGGGGACCTGCCCAAGGTCACAGGAGAGCTCTGGGTCTGGAGATGCCTGGCTGCATGTATCCCCCAGCACAGAGCACCTCGAGGCCCCCTGGGGGACTCCTGACACGCTGAAGATAATTTCCCAAACCAAGGACGGGGCCAAGAGAAGTTTCCATCGCTGCGGAAAGAGAGAGTAGGTATTCTGATCTCAGCGTGGACACTGAGCAAAAGCTCCATCAGCTGTTGGCCAACGAACAGGAGGGCCTCTTGCTGAGTGCTCACTGGCCACGTGAGCAGACATGTGGACACGAATGGTGCCCTGGTTGGCACGTGGTGCAGGCCATGGAGGCTCGGAGGCCACGTGTGAGCCAGCGGGTCCACCCTGAGCTCAGGGGCACGGCACACCCTCACCGCCGGTGCTAAGAACCAGCTCCCCACACCCATAGCTGCCTGCCACCCATAGTCCATGCAGTCCTTCTGAGGGCTGTGTTTTTACTCTCTAATAAATGCTCCAGTTTACCGGAAATCATAACTCAAGCCCGTGAGGACGTTGGCCCATTCCTCATGAGGAAAATTAATGGCCAATAGGCCCAGTGACGAGGCTTGTGCAACACTCGAGGGGTGATTTTACGGGAAGTGCAGCTGAGCTCTGCGTCTGCAGCGCTGGAAGGGAATTTATTTACAAATCCTGCCATAAATGCTCTTTAAAATAATGTCAAGTGGCCTAAGTGCTCATTTGGAATGAATTTACTCCAACCAGAAAACTGCCAGTGGGCTGAAACCACACACAGACATGCACACACACACATACACACACACACACAAATATATATAAGCTTGGGGACACACACACACATATATACAAGCTTGGGGACACACACGGACATATATACAAGCTTGGGGACACACACACAACACACACAAATATATATAAGCTTGGGCACACACACAGACATATATACATATATATACACACACTTGGGGACACACATACATATGTACATGTATATATATATGTTTGGGGACACACACACACACACATATATACAAGCTTGGGCGGACACACACACATACATATAAACTTGGGGACACACACACACACATATATATACAAGCTTGGGCGGACACACACACATATATATAAACTTGGGGACACACACACACACATATATATATACAAGCTTGGGGACACACACACAAATGTATATAAGCTTGGGCACACACACATGCACACACACATATATATAAACTTGGGGACATATATACATACACACACACATATATATATTTATATAAGTTTGGGAAGGCACACACACATACACATGTATATATAAGCTTGAGGACACACCCGTATATATATATAAACTTGGGGACATACACACAGATATATATACACTCTTGGGGACACATAGACACATGCATATACATATACATATATATATAAGTTTGAGAATACACACAGATATATATATATATATGAGAACACGCACGCACACACACGTGCATATATGTTTGAGAAAATGCACACACACACACATATATATGTTTGAGAACACGCACACACACACGTATATATATAAGTTTGAGAACACACACACGTATATATAAGTTTGAGAACACACGCACACACACGTATATATATAATGTTTGAGAACACACACACACGTACATATAAGTTTGAGAACACGCACACACACACGTATATATATATAAGTTTGAGAACACACACACACGTATATATAAACCTGGGGAAAGAGACCCTCACAGCCTAGTAGGGACAGGATTTGCTGTTGTGTGTGTCTTTTTCAAAAAGCACAAAAAATAAGATTCTAACCACAAGACCCATGAGAAAGCTGCCTTCTGTTCTCTGAGGAAAATAACTCTGGGGAAGGACTGGCCATCCCTAGAGCCTCCGTGTGACGGGCTGGGCTGGGGTTGTAGGTCAGGACCTGCCAGTCCAGGCAAGCGGGTGGGATGTGGGAAGAGGTCCTTTCCATTCTCCTGGGGGTGGGGGGCAGCACCTCCCTGACAAAGACACGAGTTGTCCCCCCATTCTGTTTTCCTCACAGATTTGCAGTGAGCAGGTGCAAGCCCAGAGGCTGGCCTGAGACCCAGGCGCCCTCAGGGCACTCCAGGGTGAGAAGCGTGGTGCCCGAGGAGTTGGGGAGCACGGGCTCTCTTTTCCTGGACGCTCCCTGCGTGCCGTGAAGTGATGCATTATTGCAGCCTGGCAGACTTGTTAGCCATTTTCCTTCCCTGAATTAAAAAATTGAATTATACACTCAGCCTCGTTACGGACCCTGTAAAGTTTATTAAAGTTTATCGACCGTGTGTACACACGTCAGGATTTAGCTTCTGCGGCCGCTCTCAAGCTGGAACAGTGAATTAAGAGGCCGTGGCTCGGGCGGACTCCAGCCGAGCTACAGGTAGCAGAAGTCTCCTTCAATTAGACATAATCATCACTCACAGTCAATAATTGTGCTAAAGGCTGCTTTCAAATCTGTGAGGGATTCGCATTCAATGTACTGATTCAGCTTGTCTGAGCCAAATTCACTGTGTACTGAAACCAAAGCAATTTAGTTCTTGCCTACGGCCCTTCTGGCAGTTCATCTAGTGCTCGCGCTGTAAGGACTGCGAGATACAATTTAATCTGAGCCATCTGTGCAGAGACAGCCCCTCTCCAAGACGGAGGGAGACGTGGGAACGGCTAAGCTCTGGTTTTATGGGAAGAACCAGGCCTTATCTCGCCCCTGAAAAATAAAGCATTTAAGATAGAGTAAAAAGCCAAATCAAAAAAAAAATTTTTTTTTTTTTCCTTGGGTTTCTGAAATGCACACAGCAGCTCCTAACAGCTTCCCCGCTCTGACCGGCAGAAGCACTTGAGCTGTGATCCGGGGATGAGCCATTTAAGGATATTACGCTTATCACTGGCTGCAGCTGACGGAGGAGATCTTTATTAAATATGAAAGGGAAGTGTTTCATTCTTTGTGAGTCTGCGGAAATATTGAAATGCCTCTATGCACGTCTCTTGCCTTATGGTCCTGGAAAATGGTTAGACCGCTTATCATCCACCTCGGGCCTCTGCCGGAGGGTCGCGCCCTGGCTGGCCTGTGAGTGACGAGGCTGGCCTCTGTGCGTCCCACAGCGACGTCCGTGCTGCTTTGAGGCTCTCCTGATGGTTGTTGCAACGATCAGCCAGTCGGCTCCTGGGCGGCGTGAGTCAAGCTGCTGTTGCTCCAAGCAGGCCCTGTTGTTACGGCTCATAAACGCGTGAAGACCACTTTGTTTTCCAAGCAGAGTGCAATCATAGAAACACTTAAAATAGCATGCACGCAGGAGCAGAGTCGGTAGGGCTTGGGAACCTGGGCGACCAGGCTTACAAAGGGACTTTGGTCGGATCACGGAAATTAAGTAGATCCTTGTAGAACTGCGTGGTCTGCGGGACACAGCAAACCACATGAGGACAAGCCAGGGTCTGTCAGATACGGCCTGGTGAGGTGGTCTGCAGCAGGAGGAGCTCTGGGCAGCATGGGGATGACGGAGAGGACAGAGGCTAGGTGGGCACAGCCCAGAGTCAGGAAGACGTGGCTGCTTTCTGGTTCACGGGATCCGGGCAGGTCCTGGTGGACAAAGTTTGTTTGCCATTTCAGGACTGAACTCCCCATTTCACTCAGGGAGGCATCAACATAGACAAGGATGAACCCTTTGACAAGCCCCCCTGTGCGTGTGGCGGGAAGGACCCCCTGTGCGGAGAACCGGGATGGGGTCCTGGCCTGGGCAGTGAGGACCCCTGAAGGGCCTGGGTGGAGTGGGGCGCTCAGTATGAAGGACATGGGGAGGGTCCAGCCCTGCCGGTGTCTCCTCTGCTATCATCAGGAGCAGACAGCATGGGGCTGCCGCGTGCCAGCTGACACTCCAGAGACAGCCTGCCTCCTCTCACAGTCATCCTGACAGCCTGGAAAGGGGGCCCAGTCATAGGCCGGGAAACTGAGGCCGGGACAGGCCAGGGGCGTCTTCCAGGTGGTCAGGGGAGCTTGAAGTCAATGCAGTGGGGACAGGAGCACCCGGCTTCCAGGGACCCCAAAGCCTCTCACCAGTGTTCAGGTGAAAATGCCAAGAAAGGGGGACAGAGGCCCTCGGCCTTGCGGCTGGCGTCCCACCCCTGGTACAGTCACGCCCAGGGTTCAGATGTGGGAGTACTTCCATCCCGGTTAATAAACACCCACCACTCAGTACACAACACAACATACACACCTACACATTCAGGCACACAAGCATATCACACACATGCACGCATATACGTGCACACACACACAGAAACACACAGGCATATATACACACATGCATACACACATGCATATCAGGTCAGATCAGATCAGTCAGATCAGTCGCTCAGTCGTGTCTGATTCTTTGCGACCCCATGAATCGCAGCATGCCAGGCCTCCCTGTCCATCACCAACTCCCAGAGTTCACTCAGACTCACGTCCATCGAGTCAGTGATGCCATCCAGCCATCTCATCCTCTGTCGTCCCCTTCTCCTCCTGCCCACAATCCCTCCCAGCATCAGAGTCTTTTCCAATGAGTCAACTCTTCGCATGAGGTGGCCAAAGTACTGGAGTTTCAGCTTCAGCATCAGTCCTTCCAAAGAAATCCCAGGGCTGATCTCCTTCGGAATGGACTGGTTGGATCTCCTTGCAGTCCAAGGGATTCTCAAGAGTCTTCTCCAACACCACAGTTCAAAAGCATCAATTCTTCGGCGCTCAGCATTCTTCATAGTCCAACTCTCACATCCATACATGACCACAGGAAAAACCATAGCCTTGACTAGACGGACCTTTGTTGGCAAAGTAATGTCTCTGCTTTTGAATATGCTATCTAGGTTGGTCATAACTTTCCTTCCAAGGAGTAAGCGTCTTTTAATTTTATGGCTGCAGTCACCATCTCCAGTGATTTTGGAGCCCAGAAAAATAAAGTCTGACACTGTTTCCACTGTTTCCCCATCTATTTCCCATGAAGTGATGGGACCGGATACCATGATCTTCTTTTTCTGAATGTTGAGCTTTAAGGCAACTTTTTCACTCTCCTCTTTCACTTTCATCAAGACATTCAGGTACACACAAGCATATCACACACATGCACACATATGCATGCACACATACACTCATGTAAACACACAAACATTGACACACACATAAACATATAGGCATACATATACACACACACACACACATGCATACCACACACATATACACATTCAGGTACACACATAAATCACACACAGAGACACATACACTCATGTAAACACACATCCATAAACATACAGACATACATACACACATGCATATCATACATATATACACATTCAGGTACACAAGCATATCACACACATACATATACATGCACACGTACACATATGTAAACACATGTATTAACATACATACCATGCACACACAAATATTCAGGCACACAAACATATCACACACATAGACATATATAAACATGCAGGCATACACACACATGCATACATACATGCACATCACGCACACATATACACATTCAGGTACACACGCATATCACACACATGCACACATACACATATGTAAACACACATACATAAACCTGCCACCGTGTGTGCTGGGCCGTTCCTCTCCCTGAAGCTCCGGGCAGGGTAAGGACCAGAAGTGCAAACTGACGAACCCAAAATGTCCCAGAAAACCTGACTTACACTCAGCAAATCTCTGCCTGTCACATGCATATGGGCCTAGTAATTTTTACTGCAGGGCTCATTTTGGTCTTAATTGCTCATTTTAAGAGCCGGTGACAGTGGCTGTAAGGTGGTGTGTGGTAAGGATCAACTTCATTATTAACTTCATTTTTCTTAATATGTGTTATGGGTTTTATGAATCTGGCAATAACATGCAATTTCAGACAATTTCCCAGGCAGTTAATGAGCAGCTGGGGAACTCCATTCTCTAAAGACAAGTGAGCAGCCCTGGACACTTGATCCAATCCAAGAATTTATACATTTCGCACAAGATGCAGGCAATGTATTTCACAATCCTGTTCTCTTCCTATTTTCTGCATTTTTGATATCTGAAATTGCATTTGGTTAAAACCAGGACAGAAGCAGGTTTCTAGAAAAGCCTGAAAACATGTTATTGTGTGTAGTACTCATGACCATCCCTTCAAACCCTGTGACTGAGATATCAAGTTTCTCTAAAATATTAGAGAGAAATGGAAGGTCAGAAGCGCATGCATGTGTCTGCACTTGCTTATGTGGGTCCACACACGCTCCCCTCGCCTTTAAACGCCTGGTATAGACTTGAGATCTGAAGGTTGAGGTACAAGTGTGTTTAGAACACAGAGCAGCCAGTTCACGGCACGCTTCAGGATGCCGAATTGAGGATGACGGGGACAGCCACCTGCAAATGGCTATTTTAAAGAAGAGAAACACAACCATGGGAGCGTCACGGTGATGTTGTCCACAAATTTCCGGAATGATTTCACTCTTACAAAGACGCTCGTGATGGAACAAAACGTGAGAACAGCCAGAACACCGTGTATCATAATTCAGGTCTCGTGAACTTTGGTAAGCAGGCGGTGTTCCTTATCAGGCGCTCAGCCTGTACAAGGAGATCTGTCTCCGCTGTGAACGTCCCACAGCGGTGACTGGGGTTCTGTCCTTGTTGAAACGCAGAGCTCGGGTGGGGGTAGCGCCCTGAGCTCCCGTGGCAGATGAGCTTCCAGGACAGCGCTGGTCCTTGTTGGAAACGCAGAGCTCGGGTGGGGGTAGCGCCCTGACTGAGCTCCCGTGGCAGAGAAGCTTCCAGGACAGCGCTGGTCCTTGTTGGAAATGCAGAGCTCGGGTGGGGGTAGCGCCCTGACTGAGCTCCCGTGGCAGATGAGCTTCCAGGACAGCGCTGGTCCAGGAGACGCCAAAACAGCAAAACCAGCTCTTAGACATCATGTCACCTGGATCGGCCCTCGCCCAGGCGGACGTCTGTCTTGATGGAAAGCTCTGGAATCGGCCCATCGAGACTGAAGGGCACCCCTGCCCTCCTCAGACCCAGGCTGCTCTGTAGAGAAGAACCTGGAGAAGGTTCAGAGGACCCAGGACTGTTGTTTCTGCTGACTGCTGTTTCTCTGAAGTCGATGAGGCCCACGGATTTCAGTTCCTGTCACTTCACCCAGGCAGCGCATGTGCAATCAGAATTAAACATAAAAATCTCTGGTGTCAGCCTTCACTCATAGGGTAAAGATGTCTGCTTGCACAGCCCTCGCCTTTGCAGAAAGCTTGCCTGGCACTGTATCCACTCTGGAGACGAGAGCCCTCGCACTTGGGGGAGCGTTATCTCCGGGTGGTGCCTGCTTCAAGCCCTGGCTTATGTCTCCCCTTAGCCAGAGAGCAAGACAGGTGATGTTCCTCAAAACATAGGAGCCTGTCCTGCAGTGGAACTTCCTGCTCAGGAGTAAAAATACAGAGGGCATCCATGTCCCCCCAAAAGAAAAGATTTCCAGTCACCCAATATCCAGTTCCTGGGAGCTTGGGGTCCAGGTAACATACACAATACATGTGGATTAATTTAGGGAATAAATAAATGGATTAATTCATGCATGGGTGGATGGATTTTTTTAATGCTATTAAGCCATTCATGATTGTCTTCTGCTTCAAAAAATGTGAGGAGTGGCTTTAGAGCACACACTGTGTATGTGTATTTGGGTGGGTGATGGTTTCCGTCACTGCAGGATTAAGTCATGCATGAATCTGGGGGCCATCGGGATATTAAAAGACTTTGAGTGTTTCTTAGTTATTTGGGGCTCCTGCTCAGCAGATGTTTCTTTCATTAAAATAATCCATGTTGCGTGAGCTCTATTTTTATGATCAATTTCTTGATTAATGGTTTGCTTCACTTTTTATATGGGAGCCCTCCTGTGGCGAAAAATGTCCCTGTAAGGTGGCAGGCTCAGGGCCACACGCCGGAGCCAGCTTGCTGCTGCAGCTGAGGATGCTGAAACGACTTCCTCTGATAAATTCTTCGAGCCATTTTTTTGTCGCCGTCTCTGCCAGCATCACTGCATAGTTAACATTTGTCTAAAACGTCTGCTTACGGCTGGGTGCTGACCCTTTAGACGTATTTTAAGCACAGGGATGCGGAGGCCATGCACTCTGTTCCAGAGAACGTGTCGTGGGAGTGATTTTCGCTGCTCTGTTTAGCTTCCCAGGAAGGGAACATTTACTTCACTTTTATAGGAATAAAAGAATGACACCATCCACTGAATAAATCTAAGCTTTAGGGTCAAGATTATTTGCTTAGCTAGGAATGTGCACTAGAATAAAATTCACTGGATGAGGGCATTTTCAAATCTGAGCTGTATTCGCTGCGCCCGTATTTGCCTTATTTTGAAAGCAACATTGTTTGACCGTGAACGCTGCATACATATGTAAAATATTCTCTTTTTTTTCTTTTTGACTTCAGGACAGTTGTCTTATTGAAAATAATTGTGTCAAGAGTAAAATACCATTGCTGCTTGTTTGTTTTAATGAAAGATGCACACTTTTAGCTCTCACTCAGTTTTATGGCTGTTGAATTGTTTTGTGAATAAGTGACCATCATGTGCTGGCAAGAATATCATCTGGAGTGAGACCGCTAATTGTGAGGTTAAGTTTCTTCTTTCCAAAATACATAGCATCTCTGGTCTGGCTTTCAGAAAATGCTTTTGACAAAAAGGGTTTGAACCAGTTAATGGAAAAAGGAAATGAAAAGATAATGAGAAGTCAACGTTTCCAAGCCTCGTAGAGGAGGAGGCTAAAAGCCAAGCTCACCAACATACGTTGAGAAAAATGTTTTAATTAAGAAAATGCATATGAATATTTTATTTAAATGTTCTAATTGCAACAAAACATTGGAAACAACATCCATTTGAATCATTGGTTAAGGATGGTGGCCTCCGTGTAATGTATGAAGTGGTTAAGTGTAGCTTTTTCAATCCAGAAAAGAGAAAGAATGGCTGGAGGAATACTGAGGAAGAAAGAGAGAAAGGTGAGCCCTCGTGGCCCGGGTGGTGAGCTGGCCACCGGAGGCCTGGCGGATCAGGAACGTCCATGTCCATCGGTGTGGAGTCTGTCCTCCGGTGGCGGTGGCGGCCGTGTCTCTGCAGGGCTCATTTCCGTGATGCCCGACATCAGCACCAACAGCATCACGCAGCCCTGAGAGCCGGGAGCACTGACCTTCAGGTTAACTCTAATTGGGGCCTTCTCTAATTAGGGAAAGTATCAGCTGACTCTAATATGCAGCAAGATCATTTTCATTAGGTCAGCAGCTAACTAATTGATGTTTGTGTCGCATAAGATTTTAGATTACAATACACTCAGTTTAGCAAAATAAACCAGGCTGACCTGGGAAACCAAGATTGCATCATTTGGGGCATTGCTCCACAAACTATTAAGGCTTATCTGCAGGGCTTTCGCGGTTTGAGAACCAGCTCCACAGTGAGAGCGGGGGTTTTGTAGATTAAACCTCTCACCTCTGCCTTTAGGTAATCCTGGAGGTGGAACCTGATCTGAGGTCTCCTACAAGCCCATCCAACGCAAAATGTGGGTTTTCTGGAAAGTTCTCAGGGATGAAAAGTCAATAAAGCTTGTGTTTTGTTGTGTTTCTTCAGCACATTTTTTTTCATGGCAGGTAGCTATGTAATCACTATTTAAAACCTGAAATCATATAAAAATTGTTAACCATGTTTTCTCAGTTTAGGTCAGATTTCCAGCTTGTCATTTACCAAGTCTGGATATAAGCTGAGTCTGTTTTACTGACATTTGATGTGGAAAACTGCTGAGTCTGTGAAAAGGGTGGAAGGGGACTTAGATTAGGTGTACTTGAGCCCCTTCTGCTCAGAAGAGAGCAATTGTGTGGGCAGGGGAGCTGTAGGTGGGCATGGGAACCAGGGCCATGTGCTGATTTGGATGTAGCAACCACATCAGATCAGATCAGTCGCTCAGTCGTGTCCGATTCTTTGCGACCCCATGAATCGCAGCACGCCAGGCCTCCCTGTCCATCACCAACTCCCGGAGTTCACTCAGACTCACGTCCATCGAGGCAGTGATGCCATCCAGCCATCTCATCCTCTGTCGTCCCCTTCTCCTCTTGCCTTCAATCCCTCCCAGCATCAGAGTCTTTTCCAATGAGTCAACTCTTCGCATGAGGTGGCCAAAGTACTGGAGTTTCAGCTTTAGCATCATTCCTTCCAAAGAAATCCCAGGGCTGATCTCCTTCAGAATGGACTGGTTGGATCTCCTTGCAGTCCAAAGGACTCTCAAGAGTCTTCTCCAACACCACAGATCAAAAGCATCAATTCTTCAGTGCTCAGCCTTCTTCAGAGTCCAACTCTCACATCCATACATGACCACAGGAAAAACCATAGCCTTGACTAGATGGACCTTTGTTGCAACCACAAACAGCTGCAAAAATAAATAAAATAACTGATATGTGGTTGCATACTGTGAGAAGGCAGCTTGACCTGGGGGTCATCACCCGCTGTTGGATTTCTCACTCTGATTATCCATTGGTGGTTCATTGCTACCCCCAATCACTTGGAAATATTTTATATTTTGTCTTAACAAGTTGCTCATTCAATAGATATCTACTGGGTTGTTGTTGTTCACTCACTAAATCATGTCTGACTCTGCGACCCCACGGACTGCAGCACGCCAGGCTTCCCTGTCCATCACCAACTCCCAGAGCTTGCTCAAACTCATGTCCATCGAGTTGGTAATTTCATCCAACCATGTCATCCTCTGTCACCCCCTTCTCCTCCTACCTTCAGTCTTTCCTAGCATCAGAGTCTTTTCCAATTATTCAAGAGATAACTACTGTTAGGCACCAGGGGTTCTAGGATAGAATGTGTTTTGTGGGATTTATCATCTCTTGGAAAAACAAATGGCAAGTATGAAGTGATGAGCTCTGGCTGGTAGAGGGTCTCATGAGAAAGCCTGTTCAGTGTATACTATACTGGCCTGTGCTTCTGACCACACAGCAAATGTGTGGGCAGTGTGGAGCCTGGCCACAGTGACCAGCCTTGCTCATGGTGCTTGGTGCTCCAGCCAATGACCTCAGGGCTTAGGCACAGCTCAGAATGAGGCGCCAGAGGCAGGACATGGGTTTGCCGGCTTTGTGCATGATGGGGCTCACGCTCCCCCAGGCACCCTGTGCCCAGCCATCTCCATGCTCATGGTTCTACCTAAGTGGCGTTTTCACTGAGGATGCAGAGAGAGAGGGAGAGGGCAGCTGGAGCACCGCTTGAGCCCAGGAGAGGCAGCAAAGCCCCACCTGCACCTTCACCACACTCGCCTCTGGTGTAGTTGCTGGGTGGACATTAGACCGCAGCCCTGCGGCCAGAGTCACCCCACCCCCGGGGGCTCGCCTATGCCATCCACACCCCTGTCACAGTTGTTTAGTCAAAGGATATCTACTGGGCTGTTGCTGTTCACTCGCTAAATCATGCCCGACTCTGCCACCCCACAGACTGCAGCACAAAAGGCTTCCCTGTCCTTCACTATCTCCCAGAGCGCACTCAAACTCATGTCCATTGAGTGGTTGAGAGCCAGACACCAAAACGACCCAGAGCCTCCTGTGATAATGCGGCTCTGAAAGGCAAGATGCTGTTGAGGCCAGGGTTGGGGCCAGCTCTCAAGGAACCTGCCCAGGTCCAGGGTTGACTCCCTCTTGGGGAGGGTCTCGTAGGGTCAAGGCCTGGAAGCTGGGGCTCCGGAGGTGGGGCCAGCTGTTGAGGGCAGCTCCCAGCGTGGCCACGTGCTCTACCTCACAGCTCTGCTAACCCTTAGTGGGTGTAGACAGCTTGTCTTCATAGAGGGGGAACTCACAGAGCTCCAGAGCTCACAGGCTTCACACAACAAAGAAGGAATCCTCAGGTGCCTCAGCTGGCTCGGACAGGTCCTCCAAATCACTCAGTTATCAGATTTTAATTACATTTTTACAAAAGGAAAACAAAGGGTTGTCTTAGGGCTGGCAGATCTGCTTAGAAGCGAAGTGACTGTTTCGCCCAGGTGGATGCAAAGTGGGCCTGCTCACTCATGCCCAGTTGTCCTTCTTCGTGGAGGAGAAAAGGGCTGAGGAGAGGGGAGGTGTGGCTGGGGCAGAGAGACACAGGTCACAGGAGCTGGGGTCTCCAAGCCACATCTCAAAAGTGGATTTGCAGACTGTGGGCGTGTGGGGAGAGGGAGGAGGGCCTTGTGGAGGGAGATCGGTAGAGACGGAGAGAGCAAGGGAAAGAGAGACTGGGGGATTGGGGGGAGGGGATGTCTGAGCCATGAGCACGGGGGCTCCAGACATTTCTCCGGACATCACAACTGGTCAGAGGAAAGATGACTTTGGGGCTGTCTGGCGACTCACGTGTGTTGGTCTGGGTTCAGATGGCCCATTCCCAGCTGGAAGCAGCCTCACAGAGAAGATGCTCTCCTCATGGCAGGTGTCACTGCATTTCCACCTGGAAGGCACCGGATGGCAGGTGTGGGGAGCTGGGGTCCCGGGCCCCAGAGCCCAGCTACTCCCAGACGAGGCACCCCCGCGCTGGGTCCCGGAAGCAGCCGGAGGTGCAAACCCGCTCGCTGGCTGCCTGTCGCTGCTTGCCCCTCATCAGTGGAAACACCAGTAAATCCGTGCTAAGGTGCAGGACACAGGCGTTCCTTGTTCCCAGGCTGCTGACAGCACTCACATTGTCTCCAAGCGTGGGCTTGGGTGCGCAGGCTGCCGGCGAGTTAACCACCACCCAAGTGCTCAGCAGGTGACTCAGCGAAGCCACAAGGCCTCCCAGCAGCCCCCATGTGTGATGATCTGCCCTGGGCACACCCCCTTGTTAAGATCCAACACCTTTATTCCAGGTGATAATTGCTACATGTGCTCACAAAATGATTTACTGTTGACGGGACAGGCTCTGAGCATGCTTGCCAGAGGACCTCAAAGGTCACAGGTGTGCACACAGCGACGATGACAGACAGGCCTCCGCACCCGGGCCGGCCAGCTGTCATCCCACGGAGGAGAGGAGGGTGCTCCGCATCCCTGCCCCATGAGCACAGGGTGCGGAGTATCCTCAGACATGCACGAGGGTGCCAGGCAGTCATCGGGGGGTGACTGACAAAGACCCAGCTCTGATTTCAAAGAGCAGGGCAGACACCCACGCTTTGGCGCGCTTGGCACGGCTGAGTCTGTGGGGCAGGAAATTCCACATTGCTCCCTCTGAAGGACTACCTCTCCTTTTGAACTTGTTGTTCAGACAAATGGAGCCCCACCCGTCGCCTTGCAAAAGGAACGCGCCTCTTGCCTTCAGTGGCTGGCCCCCTGCCCCACGCACAGAGCTGGGATCCACTGGCCAGACCTGGGCAGGTGGATCAGAGGCACGTGTGCATGTCACAGGCCGTGAGCGAGGGCAGAACCCCCCAGAGGAAGCCAGCGCCCCTGGCAGAACACCCCAGCGTCTTTCCTTCCCAAAGACCTTCAGCCTAGCATGAATGGCTGAGTAAAACAGAAGCTGAACACGAGCCGATGACACCTGTGATGTTTACCTACTGGTATTTCTAAAGACACCCTGCTCCAGTCACTCTGAAAATGACTGCCTGAGTCTTTCCTGCCCACTCTTCAGGTGATTCAAGACAGGCGGAGATGTCTATACCGGGAGAGGTCGTGGTAGAGACTGGAATTTTGTATTTGGAAGTCAGTGTATACGCTTCCTCCCAGCCCACTGGTCTCTGTGTGAGGAGACGTCCCACCTCTTTTCTGGGGTTCACCAGTGACCAAAGGCCAGAACCAGGAAGTGGGGACTCAGGGTTCCTCCCCACTCAATGTTGCTTTTCTTTCAACATGGTAGGTGGAGGTGAACTCTCTTATGACCCACATGGAAATTATTGGTTTGTATAAGGATAAATCCACTTACATCGAAAAAATAAGTACAAATCTGAAACAATGATTTCTGTATCAAGTAAGGATGAAGTACCTGAGTTATCCTTAGTTCCCAGGACTTTAAAAGTCACTCACAGCTGAGCAGAGCCCTTCAGACCCAGGCCCTCCTGGCCTGGACTGATGCTGAGCGGTCACCATGACTACCGGCCGCTGGGTTGGCCGTGCCAACACCCTGTGCTGTGCTCAGTCACTCAGTCATGTCCGAATCTCTGGGACCCCAGGGACTGCAGCCCGCCAGGCTCCTCTGTCCATGGAACTCTCCAGGCAAGGATACTGGAGTGGGGTGCCATTTCCTTCTCCAGAAGGAAGCCGGCACCCTAGTCCTCCCTAGGTGTGAAGGATAATGACTTGCATTTCCCAACTTTTGTGTCAACTCCATCTTCATCCTTTGGCCTCCTGGAGACTAGTAGGATTCCTGGTCTGCATCTCCCCGAGGGGGAGTGGGGGCTTGGAGCAATCATGATGCTTTGAGGTCCATCATCCAGGGCAAAGGAGAGCCAGTCCTCTGACAGAGGCCTTGGGACTCACTTGAGGAGGTCACCCCGCTTCTAACTTCTGTCTGGGATCTGTTCAGGAAAGGAAGGATCCGCAGACACAGAATGGCTGTCACACCACAGTGGACACTCAGCTCCGACAGGGCAGAGGGCTCATCTAGGCCCCTGGACGCCACCCAAACCCACCCCTGGGAGGCTCAGGACCTCTCTCCAAGAATAAGAAAGGCCTCCCTGTTTCTAGAACTCACAGCTGAGGAGCAATGGCTGAGGACTCATGGGCATCATCCCAAATGTGTGAAGAGGAAAAGATGTGTGCTCCCCACAGAAGCTGCAGGGGGAACTCATGTCCGGGAAAAGTGCTCAGGCTCAACAGCTGTTCTGGCCACAGGCCCCAGTGCCCCTGCAGTCATCTGCCTTCAGACCCCTCGGCAATGTCCAGCAGAAGCTGAGGGACCAAGGGCTTCTCCTGGGTCTCCCCTTCTAGTCCCTGGGGTGGGGGCTTTGGTGCATCTAGATCACAACGCAGTCGGGTGGTCCCTACGTGAACAGGAATAGGTGGGGAGAAGGCACGGTCTGCGTGGAGGCAGACGGGAGGCCCGGGATGGCTGGGACTCCTCCACCTGGGAGAGCTGGTGTGAGGCAGAATGCCCTCCACCTGGCCCTTGGAACCTGGCCCTGCAGGGTCACCTGAGGCCTGGCCTCTTCTGTGGACACCCATCGTGCCGGGTGCTCAGTCGTGCCCGACTCTGCAGTCTCATGTATGGTAGCCCTCCAGGCTCCAGTGTCCTTAGAATTCTCCAGGCAAGAATACTGGAGTGGGTAAGCATTCCCTTCTTCAGAGGACCTTCCTAACCCAAGGACTGAACCCGGGTCTCCTGCACTGCAGGCGGATTCTTCACCATCTGAGCCACAGAGGAAGCCCAAAGCTCAGGCAAGCGCAAGAAGGCGAGGTCTGCCTGCCCTGGGAGCCTCCCTTGCCCCCCGGACCCATCCTGATCTCCACAATTCAGAAGCCCCGAGGTCCAGGGCCACGTGGAGCCATGGCACCGGCTGGTGTAAGTAGGAAGATTTATCTCTCGTGCAGGGAGACGCTCATGCAATGGTCTCATGTTCCACACTCAGATACCGGGGAGACAGCGTCTCTGGAAACAGATGGATAGGTATTTCCCGCCCCCCTCCGCCTCCCCCTCCCTGCTCTGAGCACCCAGCCCTCCTGGGTCGTGTCACTAGTCCCAACCAGAGAGCAGGTCTGGGACCAAAGTCGAGGATGATGTCCTCTGCCAGACAGATCCTCCTCCAGTGCTGCTTTGTTGAGGAACTGCCCCCCCGAAGGCCTTAGGTGACCCCCAGGGAGTATCTCCCCTGCCTTCCTAAGCTCACCCTACTGACCCCTTCAGCCCTGCATCTGGACTCTCCTCTGGGAAAGCCCCTCTGACTATGTGCCCGCCCCGTACTTCTACTCTGGAAGAACCCACCTGGCTCTTCGCTCACTCACCCCAGCTGCTCCCAGTCCTGGCTCAGTTCACCTCCCTGGAGTCATGCTTCCAGAGGCTTCCATGCGGGTCATGCGGGAGGCGCGCAGGGCATGGCAGCCCCACCAGGACGTCACGGTGATCAGATCCCACTTCCCTCCAGGGAAAGGTCTCTGCCCTTCTTCCCCAGGCACTGGGGGGCCCTAATGAACCTCCAGTTTCCTCTTGACTTCAGAAGCAAGTTGTGGGGAAAGGGCCAAAGGAGTCTGGGCAGACCCAGGCTGGAATTTGCCATCGGTTAGCTTTGCCATCGGTTAGCTGTGATAACTAGGACAAGCTTCTGAACATCTCTGAGCCTCAGCCTCTCCGTTCCATAGTGGATGTATGCATACCAACCAGGAGAAGTGAACCAGAGGGTGTAAGACAGGCAGCCCTGGGCCAGCACGGAAGGCGTTGGCTCAGTGAAGAAATGCTATATCACTCTCTTCTCCACAACTCCAGCTTCAAAAAGTTAGCCAGTGTATTTCCTCTTCAAAACTGCTCACCTGCTGGTGAGTATCAGCTGACTGTTGTTATTCAGTCGCTCAGTGGTGTCCAACTCTTTGTGACCCCATGGACTGCAATGTGCCAGGCTTCCCTGTTCTTTGCTAGCAAAGGATAAACATGTCCCAGAGTTTGCTCAAACTCATGTCCATCAAGTCGGTGATGCCATCCAACCATCTCATCCTCTGTCGTCCCCTTCTCCTGCCTTCAATCTTTCCCAGCATCAGGGTCTTTTCCAGTGAGTTGGCTCTTCGCATCATGTGGCCAAAGTATTGGAGCTTCAGCTTCAGCATCAGTCCTTCCTGTGAATATTCAGGGATGATTTCCTTTAGGATTGACTGGTTGGATCTCCTTGCAGTCCAAGGGACTCTCAAGAGTCTTCTCTAGAACAATTCAAAAGCATCAATTCTTCAGCGTTCAGCCTTCTTTATGGTCCGCTCTCACATCCATACATGACAACTGGATAAACCATAGCTTTGACTAGAGGGACTTTTATTGGCAAAGTAATGTCCCTGCTGTCTAGGATTGTCGTAGTTTTTCTACCAAGGAGCAAGTGTCTTTTAATTTCATGGCTGAAGTCACCATCTGCAGTGATTTTGGAGCCCAAGAAGATAAAGTCTGTCACTGCTCAGCTGATAGTTGAGCATATAATTATTCAGCTTATAGAGAAATTGACTGCTAGGCCATTTGCCTCACACACGGGACAATGTAGGTCCACTTGGTCTAAACCCCGCTTTGCTAAGTGACCTTGACATTTGGGGGTATCTCATGGACCAGGCTTCCCTGGTGGTTCAGACAGTAGACCTGGATTTGATCCCTGGGTCGGGAAGATCCCCTGGAGAAGGGAATGGCTA
Organism: Bos grunniens; assembly: GCF_055505025.1. Taxonomy (NCBI): domain Eukaryota; kingdom Metazoa; phylum Chordata; class Mammalia; order Artiodactyla; family Bovidae; genus Bos; species Bos grunniens. The sequence continues at coordinate 2,303,711 of NC_141184.1, read as the reverse complement.
CCCACTCCAGTATTCTTTCTTGGGGAATTCCATGGACAAAGGAGCCTAGCGGGCTACAGTCCAAGGGTTTGCAGACAGTCAGACACCACCGAGCAACTGACAGCACATGGCCAGAGCCTCCCTGCTGCAACCAGACCTCTGCCTTCTGCTCCTGAGGTCAGCTGGAATCTCTGAGTCAAGATCATCAGTTCAAAGGATCTTTCTTAAACTTCATCTTTGACGTATCTTCAGTACACATCATCAAATGCTAAAAATCCTTTTGGCTGATAGACTCTAGTTTTTCAGCCCCAAAGGCAACCCCAAGTCCTCATCCTAAAAGACGCCTCACCTTCCTAGTTTCAGACTTTGCTGGATTGGTCTGTCTGTTGTCACTATTTCTGAGGAGGTTTTGATAAATTCATCCTGTGCTTAAGACAAAGCATAACTTCTTTGTTTTGTCAAAACCACTCCTAGCAAGACAGAGGGGTCTTTGCAAGGAGATCCCTGCCCATGGGGACCTCAGAACCCGCCTCAAGTGGGAACAGTGGTCTTTCTGTGCAAGCCAGCCTCCCTCCCAAGCAGCCTCCTTTCCAAGCAGCCCCTGTGCCCACCGGGGGAGGCCGGGCAGTCTTGGAGGTGTGTCCTTCCTCCGCCCCAGGAGATTGCAAGATGGGAGCCTGCAGCCTGCAGAGGGGGAACCCACCGTGTCCGGGGCTGCCTCCCAGAGCCCAAGCCCCCTATCCCAGAGACAGCACCTCTCCAGTCTGCATTCTCATCTGGAGATGAAACCCCTCGTGATGGAGGGTCAAGCCTCACAGGAGGACACGGCCGAACCCTGCGGGTATTTATGGTTTTTGCATGGCACAGAGATGACACGTGGGATTCAGCGACAGCCACCCCTCACGTGCCATTTTCTGCTACCTCATGATATTTATAACATGAAATTGAATGGCCCCAAGGTCTTGCATCTGTTTTGATGTGCTGCTCATGGCAACACCGCCCACTGTAGTCAGCACCATGTTGCTCTGGCACTTCTAGCTCAGCCAAGAGCAGGCTGTTGGTACTTCACTTGGTGAACAATGAAGACAGGGAACGGCCAGACAGTAAAGGAGGAAAGGGACAAGTAAGGTAGTCCAGGACCGCGTCACAGCCCCTCCGGCCTGAGGGTCCTTCCCCGAGCCCCACGCCAGGGGAGGGGAGCCTGGGTACCGGCCATGAGCCTGGGCTGCTGGGGGCACTCCTCCAGAGACAGTGACTCAGCTTCCCACCCACGGTCCACCCATCAAGTCCTATTTAACACTTTTGCTCAGAGAACAAAAGAACCAGAACAACCAAGACCAAAAGATTTGTTGTTCGATCACCCAAGTCGTGTCCGACTCTCTGCGATCTCTATGGCCAGGCTGCCCTGTTGATAGGATCCCCAGGCAAGAATACTGGAGTGGGTTGCCATTTCCTTCTCCACGGGATCTTCCCGACCCAGGGATGGAACCCACATCTCCTGCATTAGCAGTTTCACTTTGCCACTGAGCCACCAGTGAAGCCCCCAAACCTTTGTAAAATAAAGTAAAAGCATACACACTTTTCAGTTGTCTACACTGCAGTAAGAATCAGCTCAGTCTTCCGTGACCCAGAGTCTGCACTGAGGCTGTGATGGGAGATGAAAAGGAAAAAACGTGATTTGGCTGAATGAATGAGAAGCCATGGGGTCTGTTGCTGAAGATTTAGAGACCACAGAATATTAACATGCATTCTTCCTTTTCTGTACATTTGTTCCCAGATAGTTTGAATAACTTTCGGAGAGATTGCAAAATATGACAACTGCCCTGAATTAAGGCATAGATTTCCCTTGGCAAGAAACATGCAAGGAAGTCAGCAATTTCTTTCCCTGGATTGGAACTGGAACAAAATCACGGTTTTGCTGGGGTTTTTTGGAATAATTTTATTTCTTCCAGGGCTCAAAATATTTTTAGGGTAAAGAGCACTGAAGAATTTATTATTATAACTCTAGCATCAAAATATGAAGAAATATCATATTTCTGAAAATTTGAGTTTATCGCATACAATGCTAATTAGGATGGAAACTGGGCTTAATGGACTCCAACTGTGTCTGGGCTGCTTTTATTTCGCAAGAGAAAAGATGCCATCAATACCATCTACCCTCATAATGGTTGTACCTTTTAGAATGTTCCTCACCTTTCAGGCAGGAGGGGCCATCGTTACATTTTGTTTTTCAGTTGCTAAGCCACGTCCAACTCTTTGCAACCCCACAGACTGCAGCACACCGGGCTTCCTTGTCCTTCACTGTCTCCTGGAGTTTGCTCGAACTAAGGTCTGTTGAGTAAGTGATGCCATCCAACCCTCTCATCCTCTGTCGGCCCCTTCTCCTGCCTTCAATCTTTCCCAGCATCAGGGACTTTTTCAATGAGTCAGTTCTTCACATCAAGTGGCCAAAGTATTGGAGCTTCAGTTTTGGCATCAGTCCTTCCAATGAACATTCAGGAATGGTTTCCTTTAGGATTGACTGGTTTGACCTCCGTGGAGTCCAAGGGACTCTCAAGAGTCTTCTCCAACATTACAATTCAAAAGCATCAATTCTTCAGTGCTCAGCCTTCTTTATGGTCCAAATCTCACATCCGTACATGACTACTGGAAAAATCACAGCTTTGACCATACAGACCTTTGTCGGTATCTTAGTAGATACATTTAAACCACAGGTGGAAAAATCAAAGGAAGAAGGAAGTAGTTTTGCTAACAGGTTTTGCTATGTCGTTGTCATCATTTAACATTTATAGTACCTTTTATAAGGAAAATATCCATGGATACAGCACCGTGTCGCTGAATTGAAGCTTCCCAAGGATGAAGAGGAGCAGGGGCTCTTTGGGGGAGGGGGCAGAGAAGGCAGAGCTCCCATCACAGACCTGAGAGCCACAGGACTGCTGGGCTTGGTGGAACCTGGAAAGGGGAGTCCTGAGATGGGAGTCCTCAGGCTTTTTCTCCATGACTAGCCTCTGTTTAGCATCAAAGTCAGAACCTGCTGGGGGTGGAAAGTGTCCCCCCAGAAATTGTGTTCAGGTCCTAACCCCAAGGCCTTATTTGGGACTGTGTCTCTGCCAGTGCAATGGGGTAGAAGGACATCATGCTGCAGTAGCCTGGGCCCTAACCCAGTGACGGGTGTCATTACAAAGAGACAACAGACATGGATGGAAGGAGAAGGGAGCAGAGGAGGATGGATGCTCTACAAGCCAAGGGATGCGAGGGAAGCTGGAGGAGGGGCCCCCCACACACCGTGCCTCAGAGAGCGTGGCCCTGCCAATGTCTGGGATTTTCATGGTTCTGACTCCAGAACCATGGAAGCAACCTCTGTTGTTTTTAGCTGACGTGGTCCTCTGTGTTAGCAGGCCTAAGACACAGACACCGCCTCGCTGGGGAAGGCTGGTGGCTGGGCTCATGTGGGCTCCTCTCCCGGAAGCTCTGCTCCCCAGGAAGAGATCTGGCAGTGCTGACGGGTGGACAACCCTGGTCCCCAGCTCCTAAGATGACTTCATGCAGCAGGGCGAGCAGCAGATTTGATATCCAAGCTGGTGGTTTCTCGCAGTGGATGAAGGCATGGGAGATAGCACAGCTGTACTGTAAGAAAGCATGTTTCTTTAAGGAAGGGCTGTGTGTCAATTTTTGTCAGCCAGAATTGGCCTCCTCACTTTGGAAATCACGTTTCAGTTTCCCTGTTTTCCTCACAACTTGAAAGGGAGTGAGAACGACCTCGTAGCACTTCCTCAGGACACGTACATGGGGCAGGGAGACAGGGGAGGCTGTGGTTCCCCTGCAATGAACACAGGTCTCCATGGCAGCGTGGTCCAGGGACACTGAGCCCAGAGTCACTGCATCCACCCACCCCGTCCCCAGAGGGACTTGAGAGGTCCTGAGGAGCCGCTGCACCCTCTCCACAGCCGGTGAGGTGGGCACTTGGGGCAGCCAGGGGTCAGGATCCAGTGGGACGGGGGGCAGGGGGCCGGCATCCAGTCCCCCGGGCAAGCCTTTCTCAGGACCCCATCCATCTTCATCCTGCAAGTAGGCTTCCCCGACGGCAAAGGAAGTGTTGCTATGAGACACACTGGCAAATCGGGCAGATTTGAGTCCCCTGTCACCAGAGCGGGAGGTCCATTGTCCCAGTGGTGTAATTGCTGATCCAGGAGGCAATAAAGCAAGCGGTGGGCACCGGGGCCCGGGACTGGAGGGGCCGCCCCTTCCAGGCACTCCCTCTCACCCTCGGGTGAACCAGTGCGTCTGGAAGGGCCCCCGACATGCCTCTTGTTTAACCTCCAGGAGGAGGGGCGCAAGAAGGAGAGGGGGGGATCAAAACTAAAGAGAATTAATGAGCCTTCACACATTGCCCTGTTTCTTTTGTGGTCAAAAAAAAAAAAATCTAGGGGAAAGCGAAGAAGTCAGGGGAGAGTGTCTGGTGGAGAACCATTAATCTGAGGCTGTAAATCCCACTAAACATTAACTTCATCCCACGGTGATCCTAGTCTCACTGGCGGAGGGACCTTTCCCCACAGGCCTGCAGGAATCAGCCCTTCCCGCTCCAGGCAGAGGTCACGCTCACAGATGTGAGGGGTCCTCACCCCCCTCATCTTTCCGATTTCCCCTTTACTGGGCATCACACTGATTGACGGCAGGAGCAAGGGGTCAAGGGCGTGGGCGTGACCCTGCCCTGCTCCCTGGTGGAACGGTACCCACCTTAAAGGTCTGTTTTTCTGCATTAGCACCGCACAGACCGCACCCGGAGCTTCACCACGGGGAAATCACAGGCTGAGGGATTCTCCTGGTTTCTCCTAACTAAGATGATGCCCAGGGAGCCGTCTCAGCCATGGCTCTGAGATTGCATTTCTTTTCTCTATTGGAAGGAGTTCAAAGTCATTGCATTTGGAGAGAAAAAAAATCAACAAATAAAATTATGCTATGCTGCATGCACACACACCACACACATGCACGCACCACATGTGTACACTCATACACATACCACACACATAGACGCACATATGCACACACAACATGCCACAGACACAACACCACACCACACACACACACACACAAAAACCATGCCACACATACATGCACACCCACACCCACAACACTACAACACACACCCTCACACACAAAAACATGCCACACATACATGACCACACACACACCACAACACACACACACCCTCACACACACACTCACCCTCACACACACACTCACCCTCTCATACACACTCCAGAGTGACTTATTAATGAGCTGCTGTTGTGCAGTCACTAAGTAACATCCGACTCTGTGACCCCATGAACTGCAGCACTCTGGGCTTCCCTGTCCTTTGCTATCTCCAGGAGTTTGCTCAAATTCATTGAGCTGGTGATGCCATCCAACCATCTCATCCTCTGTCGTCCCCTTCTCCTCCTGCCTTCAATCTTTCCCAGCATCAGGGTCTTTTCTAGTGAGTCTGCTCTTTTCATCAAGTGGCCAAAGTATTGGAGCTTCAGCTTCAGCATCAGTCCTTCCAATGAATATTCAGGATTGATTGCCTTTAGGATTGATTGGTTTGATCTCCGTGTAGTCCAAGGGACTCTCAAGAGTCTTGTACAACACCGTAGTTCAAAAGCATCAATTCTTTGGTGCTCAGTCTTCTTTATGGTCCAACTCTCGCATCCATACATGATTCCTGGAAAAACCACACTTTTGACTATGCAGACCTTTGTTGGCAAAGTAATGTCTCTGCTTTTTAATAATATGCTTATAATATTATGCTTTATCATTTTAAACAGTGACAGACTTTATTTTCTTTGGCTCCAAAATCACTGCAGATGGTGACTGCAGCCATGAAATTAATAAAATCTTGTTTCTTGGAAGAAAATCTAGGACAACCTACACAGCATATTAAAAAGCAGAGACGTCACTTTGGTGACAAAGGTTCATGTAGTCAAAGCTATGGTTTTTCCAGTAGTCATGTATGGATATGAGAGTTGGACCATAAAGGAGGCTGAGTACCAAAGAATTGATGCTTTTGAACTGTGGTGCTGGAGAAGACTCTTGAGAGTCCCTTGGACTGCAAGGAGATCCAACCAGTCAATCCTAAAGGCAATCAATCCTGAATATTCATTGGAAGGACTGATGCTGAAGCTGAAGCTCCAATACTTTGGCCACTTGATGGAAAGAGCGGACTCGCTAGAAAAGACCCTGATGCTGGGAAAGATTGAAGGCAGGAGGACAAGGGGGATGACAGAGAATGAGATGGTTAGATGGCATCACCGACTCAAGCTTGAGCAGTCTCCAGGTGATGGTGAAGGACAGGGAAACCTGGTGTGCTGCAGTCCATGGGGTTGCAAAGAGCTGGACACGACTGAGCGACTTGAAAACAACAGATGTGTGACGTGTTGTATGTGGCACAATATGTATCTGTTATATAAATAGTAATATAATTTAAATGTATCATTTATACTAAACATTTTTAATTGCTTAATTTTCTTTTTTTAAAGTTTTTATTTTATATTTGAGTCCAAAATGCAGTACTTGGATGCAATCTCAAAAACGACAGAATGATCTCTGTTCATTTCCAAAGCAAACCATTCAATATCACAGTAATCCAAGACTATGCCCCAACCAGTAATGCTGAAGAAGCTGAAGTTGAATGGTTCTATGAAGACCTACAAGACCTTTTAGAACTAACACCCAAAAAAGATGTCCTTTTCATTATAAGGGACTGGAATGCAAAAGTAGGAAGTCAAGAAACACCTGGAGTAACAGGCAAATTTGGCCTTGGAATACGGAATGAAGCAGGGCAAAGACTAATAGAGTTTTGCCAAGAAAATGCACTGGTCATAACAAATACCTTCTTCCAACAACACAAGAGAAGACTCTATACATGGACATCACTAGATGGTCAACACCGAAATCAGATTGATTATATTCTTTGCAGCCAAAGATGGAGAAGCTCTATACAGTCAGCAAAAACAAGACCAGGAGCTGACTGTGGCTCAGACCATGAACTCCTTATTATCAAATTCAGACTTAAATTGAAGAAAGTAGGGAAAACCACTAGGCCATTCAGGTATGACCTAAATCAAATCCCTTATGCTTATACAGTGGACATGAGAAATAGATTTAAGGGCCTAGATCTGATAGATACAGTGCCTGATGAGCTATGGAATGAGGTTCATAACATTGTACAGGAGACAGAGATCAAGACCATCCCCATGGAAAAGAAATGCAAAAAAGCAAAATGGCTGTCTGGGGAGGCCTTACAAATAGCTGAGAAAGAAGAGAAGCAAAAAGCAAAGGAGAAAAGGAAAGATATAAACATCTGAATGCAGAGTTCCAAAGAATAGCAAGAAGAGATAAGAAAGCCTTCTTCAGCAATCAATGCAAAGAAATAGAGGAAAACAACAGAATGGGAAAGACTAGGAATCTCTTCAAGAAAATCAGAGATACCAAAGAAACATTTCATGCAAAGATGGGCTCAATAAAGGACAGAAATGGTATGGACCTAACAGAAGCAGAAGATATTAAGAAGAGATGGCAAGAATACACAGAAGAACTGTACAAAAAAGATCTTCACGACCCAGATAATCATGATGGTGTGATCACTGACCTAGAGCCAGACATCCTGGAATGTGAAGTCAGGTGGGCCTTAGAAAGCATCACTACGAACAAAGCTAGTGGAGGTGATTGAATTCCAGTTGAGCTATTCCAAATCCTGAAAGATGATGCTGTGAAAGTGCTGCACTCAATATATCGGCAAATTTGGAAAACTCAGCAGTGGCCACAGGACTGCAAAAGGTCAGTTTTCATTCTAATCCCAAAGAAAGGCAATGCCAAAGAATGCTCAAACTACCACACAATTGCACTCATCTCACACACTAGTAAAGAAATGCTTAAAATTCTTCAAGCCAGACTTCAGCAATATGTTAACCGTGAACTTCCAGATGTTCAAGCTGGTTTTAGAAAAGGCAGAGGAACCAGAGATCAGATTGCCAACATCCGCTGGATCATGGAAAAAGCAAGAGAGTTCCAGAAAAACATCTATTTCTGCTTTATTGACTATGCCAAAGCCTTTGACTGTGTGGATCACAATAAACTGTGGAAAATCTGAAAGAGATGGGAATACCAGACCACCTGCTCTGCCTCTTGAGAAATTTGTATGCAGGTCAGGAAGCAACAGTTAGAACTGGACATGGAACAACACACTGGTTCCCAATAGGAAAAGGAGTTCGTCAAGGCTGTACATTGTCACCCTGTTTATTTAACTTATATGCAGAGTACATCATGAGAAACGCTGGACTGAAAGAAACACAAGCTGGAATCAAGATTGACAGGAGAAATATCAATAACCACAGATATGCAGATGACACCACCCTTATGGCAGAAAGTGAAGAGGAACTCAAAAGCCTCTTGATGAAAGTGAAAGTGGAGAGTGAAAAAGTTGGTTTAAAGGTCAACATTCAGAAAACGAAGATCATGGCATCCGGTCCCATCACTTCATGGGAAATAGATGGGGAAACAGTGGAAACAGTGTCAGACTTTATTTTTCTGGGCTCCAAAATCACTGGAGATGGTGACTGCAGCCATGAAATTAAAAGACGCTTACTCCTTGGAAGGAAAGTTATGACCAACCTAGATAACATATTCAAAAGCAGAGACATTGCTTTGCCAACCAAGGTTCGTCTAGCCCAGGCTATGGTTTTTCCTGTGGTAATGTATGGATGTGAGAGTTGGACTGTGAAGAAGGCTGAGCGCTGAAGAATTGATGCTTTTGAACTGTGGTGTTAGAGAAGACTCTTGAGAATCCCTTGGACTGCAAGGAGATCCAACCAGTCCATTCTGAAGGAGATCAGCCCTGGGATTTCTTTGGAAGGAATGATGCTAAAGCTGAAACTCCAGTACTTTGGCCACCTCATGCGAAGAGTTGACTCATTGGAAAAGACTCTGATGCTGGGAGGGATTGGAGGCAGGAGGAGAAGGGGACGACAGAGGATGAGATGGCTGGATGGCATCACTGCCTCGATGGACATGAGTCTGAGTGAACTCCGGGAGTTGGTGATGGACAGGGAGGCCTGGTGTGCTGCGATTCATGGGATCGCAAAGAGTCAGACATGACTGAGCGACTGATCTGATCTGATAGCTGATTCACAATGTCATATTTATTTCAGGTATGTAGCAGTGTGACTCTCTTACACATACACACGTATGTGCCCTTCAGTGTTTTCCGTTTAGGTTATTTATCACAGAATCCTGAGCAGTGTTCCCTGTACTGTGCAGTCTGTCCTTGATGGTTGTGCATTTAAAGCACACGAGTGTGTCCATGTCAATCCCAAACTCCCGATCTGTGCGTCCCCCCGCCCTTCCCTGCTGGTAACCACAGCTCCATTCTCTACGTCGGTGTCTGTTAGTGTTACGTCTGTGTCTGTGCGTCTATTTCTGTTTTGCAAATAAGTTCCTCTGTATCATTTTTTGGGGGGGGATTTCACAAATAAGCAGTACCACACCATATTTGTCTTCTTCTCTCTGAGGTTTCCTAGGTCCATCCATGTCGCTGCAAATGCCATTATTTCATTCTTTCTAGCGGGTGAGCAACAGTCCGTCGTGGAGCTGCGCGGCACCCTCTGTGTCCATTCTTCTGTCCGTGGGCGTCTAGCTTGTGTCCGCGTCTTGGTTACTGTGAACAGCACTGCAGTGGACGTCGGGGCTCATGTGCCCTTTTGGACCGTGTTTTTCTCTATTTATACGGCACAGGAAGAAAATATATCGTAACTTGGCTAATTTGTTTCCTATTTCTGGGGTATTTTCTCTGTTCTTAGGAGGCCTGCTCTCATCTGAAACCTGTGTCTCCCTTTTTTCCAGCACGTCTAAATAGCCAGAGTGGCACCGAGAAGCACTGTGAAAAGAGAGCTCTGATCTGGATGCACCAGTCCACAGCGACTGAGACCAACAAGCCACAGTCACAGCGTCACCTGCAGGAGGCAGACCAGGCGCTGTGTGACCAGCAGGCGGGGCTGAGCTTCGGAGACGAAAACACGGAGTCCATTCGTGGGGGCGGAGCTGTGAGGCCCAGAGCTGCGGCCGAAGGCTTCCGGGGCCCTGGATTGTGCTTGGTCGCTCTGTTCCTACTTTCCAAAAAGCGTATTTTACCATGCACTTGTAATGTGGGAGCCTTTCTGTATGTATGCTCTAGTCAGTACAAACTCATCTAAATGAGAAAGAAGCCAGGAATAAACTGGAGTCAGAGCCCCGTGTGCAGGGCCCTCCCCATCACTGGTCGTCAGTGCTATGGAAAAGCGGGAGACCCCAATATATTCCTGAGAATCAGCCAAGAAAAGGCAGGACAAGTGAGTAAAACACCCTTGGAATTCTCTCTCAAAAAGGAAAAGGCCCACACTCTTATTCTGACCGAGGCTGAAACATGGGGTTTCCAGAGGAGAATTCACTGAGCTTCACATTAGAAATGGGAACAGGGGTCAGTGGGTGGATTTGCAAGTCTGTTTTCGTAACACAGACCTAAAATTGTGCTGGGCCTGTCGCTTTTCACATCTGTTACTAGTGAGCCTCGATAAAAGTTTAAAACAGTCTCCATGTTTATTAAATTATCACACAGTGGGTTTCCAGAAATCACACATTTCCCAGATCGTGTGTTAAAGGAGAAGTGTTAGAATTTTGTTTTCTTTTTGACAAACCTGAGGAAATTTCTTGACCTGTCCTCAGTTAGATAAACCAATAAGCCTATATTTTTTTCCCAAGTCGAGAAACACTTCGAAGGACTGCTAACAAAATTAGTCAGGCCTAAAAGTCCACTTTGGCGCATAAGTCCTGTCTGATGCAAAGCTGAGGCTTTGCCGAGTTACACGTGTCTTTAAACTTAAGCTTTTTACCATCACTGACTGTCACGTCAGATGTGAACAGCACAATCACTGTTCACAGAAGCTCCTGTGGGCTCCATCTACCTGATGGAGTTCCATGGGGCCGTTACCCTTTTAGACGACTCACGCCTTCACATCCCAACCAAACTGCCTGTGAGAGCAAAAACACACCAGTTTTCCTAAGATTAAAAGCTTTCCGGGGGAAAAAGTGCAGGGATAAATTAGGAGTTTGAGATGAACACATACACCCAACTGTGCATTTTGTTGTTGTTCAGTCGACTCTGTGTGACCCCAGGGACTGCAGCACGCCAGGCCTCCCTGTCCATCACCAACTTCTGGGACTTACTCAAACTCATGTCCATGGAGTCAGTGATGCCCTCCCACCATCTCACCCTCTGTCGTCCCCTTCTCCTCCCGCCTTCAATGTTTCCCAGCATCAGGGTCTTTTCCAATGAGTCCGCTCTTCGCATCAGGTGGCCAGTGTTGGAGCTTCAGCTTCAGCCTCACGTGGTGTCCACGCGGTGTCTTTCCCTGTGATGGCATATGCACCTGGAAGGTGGGCCCAGGGTCTCCACACTCTGTGACCCAGCCTCTCTCAGGAGGGCACAGAGGCCCGTGACCACATGGATGTATGGAGCTCTGGGGCCAGGAGCCCCAGGATGTGACCTGTCACTCAGGGCAACAGAGCACAGCCCTCTCCGCCTAACACACATGCATGGTCAGTGGTGGGCGCGTGGTCTAAGCTGTCCCTTGTCGAAGGAGGGCTGGCTTTGCCCAGTCTCTCCTCATGGTTTCCTGGGGCCCTGGTGTTCATTGTCGACTGCCCACCAGTGAACAGTGGGCAGGCAGCAAGTCTAGAATCTGCCAAGTCAACCACTGGCCTCACTGGGTGAGAGTTGGCAACCTTCTCCTCATTAGAAAGAGTCGTCAGGCTGGGTTTGAATCCAGCTCACCAGTCATCACTGGCGCCAAAGTTGATGCCATGGAAAGTCACAAGTGTGTACCCAGCTCGACCCCTTGGACACACCCACTGGCCCCCAGGCACCATGACTCCACCTACGGAGCCTCGCAGACATCCCTGCAGATGCGTGGCCTCGGTCCAGGTGTGGAAGTTACTGCCCAAGTCTCTGGAAAAATATCTAGTGGGAAGTGCTCTAAAAACAAGGGACTGTGAAACTGTGGAGCCCGTGTGCCAACCCCTGACCACACGGACGTGAGTACACCCAGGGCTGGGTGTACACAGTGCCGTACAGCAGGGCCTGCGACCCACAGTCCGCAGCCAGGCAAAGCTCAAAGGTTCACGGAACATGCAGGGAAGCTGGACTCTGTCAGAGCACACACAGGGTGGCCCTCTGGAATCCCAAAATCAAGGGCAGAAAGACATGGCCCTATAAACCTCACTCCCACCAGAAGCGTGTGCGTCCACGGATGTGTGTGCATGCTCTGTGCGCTGCGTGTGTGCAGCTACGCCTTGAGAAGAGATACAAGTTTGGGTGGGTGAAACTGTCCGACCTTAGAGATACCTTGTTGTCCCTTTGAGAATATGCATGGACTCTGAATTCCAAAAGTCCTCACTAGACACTGAAAATACAATAAACAGAACTTGGAGTACGTTTATGATTCTTTAAAACAAACACAAGGCTTTGTGCATCTTACTGATGTCAAATCAGGGTGCCTACCAGGTACATGTGCAAACAGACACCAAGGTGACCCCGCGATGCTTGCCTCCTGGGGTCCTGAGCATGTCTGAGTAAAGCCTTGATTGTGTGTGTGCTCAGTCACTCAGTCGTGTTTGACTCTTTGAGACCCCGTGGACTGTCACTGACCAGGCTTCTCTGTCCATGGGATTTTCCAGGCAGGAAGATTGGAGTGAGTTGCCATTTCTTGCTCCGAGGGACGGTCCTGACCCAGGGATGGAACCCGTGTCTCTTGCATCTCCTACATTGGCAGGAGGATTCTTTACCACTGCACCGCCTGGGAATCCCTGGCCTGCCCGTGTGTAATTCCCTCCCCTTGACCTGCCCTGAGGCCTGGCCAGGGGTCAGGATGAGGCCTCTGGGATGCATCACATCACGGGGGACTCGGGCTGCCGCTCTAGGTTTGCTCTAGAGTCTGGTCCCCTCGCTGGCTTTGATGACACTGTGTGGAAGCCCAGGTGACAAGGAACTGAAGGTGACATCTAGTTGCTGAGACAGCTTCTGTCCAACACCAGAGAGAAGCCCGGGCCCCCAGTTCTAGAACGACGCGGAGATGAATTCTGCCAACCACCTGAGCGGGCTTGCCAGCACTCTTTCCCTAGTCCGGCCCCAGACCAGCCCTGGCCCAGACCCCAGCTGCAGCAAGCTGCACCTGGACCCCTGACCAGTGTCTGTGAAGTAGCGCAAGTGTGTTGTTGACGCTGCTAGATTTCTGGTAAATTTTCATGCAGCAATAGGCAATGAATATGCTGTCAGAATAAAACTCTCAGAAAAGCTGGATCATTAAAGAAATTCTGAGTTAAATCCTCATAGAATGTGAAAATCCGCTAAGCTCCCAAGTGTGTCTGATTTGGACATCAAGAATTTCAAATATTCGCTTTCCTAATAGAAAAATACTTTTTCCACTGGTGATGTTTATTTCTCATGGGACTTTGAAATGGCCTTAAAACCCACACTTAAACAGCTAGGATTCATGCAGAATATGATTTCTTCCTGTTATGTTTGTGAAATGGATGCAGGATACAATTTGTCTCTAGATTAACTGCACACTTCTCCTCTAAAGAAAATGAACTTGAATGTTTTGAGCATAACCATCCTTGTGTAATTATGGACGGATGGAAAGAAGGGAGGATGGAAGGAAGGAAAAAGAAAAAAGTGGAGAGGGAGGGAGGGGAGAAGGAGGAAAAAAAGAGATCGCGTCCACCCTAGGGCAATCAAGAATTTAAACATCAGTGTGTATGGAAAATTACAAGGGCGCAGAAGAGAAAGCAGCACAGTATGTGTAAGTTGCTGACTCCTCTCCTCCATTTGAAGTTCAAGAATGGCATGTCTAGAGACTTTCAGCAAAGCATGTAGGCACTTATGAACAATTATGTGCCCTGTGGTTTACTTGTGTGTGTCTGTACCTTCCCTGCATTATCTAATATGAGAACTAAATTGAGAAAACCAACTAAATTAAAGCTAATCAGAGCCTCATCGAGGTACCCAGCTCAGCAGATAATATTCCAGTGCTCCATGCAATTAAATTCTTCAATTATTCTAAGTGTTATTATGCTAATTTAAAAGGCTAGGATTATTAGAAAATGTATAAAGAATTATGCTCAGTTATAGCGTTTTATTTATGTGATTTCACGTTAAATTATTTAAGGTATGAAAATTATAAGAGTTATCAGTATGTGACTTCAGCCTGTCCCACTGGGGCAGTCGGCCACATCTAAGGGGAAATTTGTCCCATTTTATTCTCTTGGGGGGATAGACTCACAGCTTGAAGGACAATGGCTTGCACAGCTCCTGTCTGAGGGCTCATCACGGGTGTGGGGGCTGTCCCTCGACCACAGGCTCTGGGGAAGCTCTGCCCCTGGAGGGGCACATTGCCCTTTGTTTGGGATCCCTGTGCTTTGCAGGCAACCCCTAATTACAGGAAATATAAGAAGGAGAGGGGAGGTTGAGAAGAGGGACTGAGGTTTTGCAAGGCTGCACCCATACAGCCGGAGGGCACCTTGACAAACACCTGTTCCTCCTACAGCCTCAGTCAGCAGGACTTCTCTGTAGAAAAAATTGCTCGACAGTGGGGCTTTTCAACATACGGGAGATTTTCCATCAAATTCATACCCTTGTGTATCTTTCCTTTTCCCTGCTTGTTCAGTCTTCTCTCTTTCTTGAAACAGCTTCCCCCACTTGGACCCCTCTTCCCCCTCCCCCTTTCTTCCTTCAGTCCCCTTTTCTAAAACTGAAGTGTGTGTGTGTGTGTGTGTGCATGCATGCTCAGTCATGTCCGACTCTTTGCAACCCATGAACTGTAGCCCTCCAGCCTCCTCTGTCCATGGAATTCTCCAGGCAAGAATCCTGGAGTGGGTTGCCATGCTCTCCTCCAGGGGATCTTCCCGACCTGGGGATCAAACCCATGTCTCCTGCGTCTCCTGCATTGCAGTCGGATTCTTTACCACTGAGTCACTGGGAAAGCCCAAATTGAAGTAGAATTGACTTACAATGTCTTGCTGGATTCAGGCGTGCAGCAAAGTGATTCAGTTACACACATATATATACATGTACGTGTGTGCGTATTCTTTTCAGAGTCTTTTCCATCATAGATTATGACAAGGTGCTGAATACAGGTCCCTGTGCTACACAGGAGGAGCTTGGTGCTTCTCTGTTTTATATATAGTCTCGTGCATCTTAGTCCCAAGTTCCCAGGTTGTCCCTCCCCTCCTTTCCCCGTAGGTAGCCATAAGTTTCCTATGTCTGTAAGTCAATGTGTTTTATAAATAAGTTCTCTGTATCATGTTTTCAATTCTACATAGAAGTGGTATCATATGGCATTTATGTCTCTCTGTCTGACTTACTCACTTCGTATGACCTCCAGGTCGGTCCATGTTGCTGCAGGGGGCACGGCTTCATTTATCAGGGCTGAGTAATACTCCATCAGATGCACGTGCCACGTCTCCTTTGCCCGTTCCTCTGTCGGTGGGCACTTAGGTCGCTTTCACACCTAGGCTGTTATAAACAGTGCTGCAGTGAACACTGGGGTTCAGGTATCTTTCAGGACAACAGTTTTGTCTGGATATGTGCCCAGGAGTAGGGCTGCTGGATCACACGGTAGCTCGTTTTTTAGCTTTTTGAGGAAGCTCCGTACTGTTCTCCATAGTGGCTGCACCAACTCACGTTCCCACCAAGGCGTGGGAGGGTCCCCTTTTCTTCACACCGTCTCCAACAGGTATTGTTTGTGGAATTTCCTTCCTTCCTTCCTTCCTCCCTTTTTCCCCTTTCTCTCTCACTTTCTTTCCCTTTCTTTCTCATCTCTTTCTTCTTTTTTCATCTTTCGATTCCAGTACTTTGCCCTGTTTTCTTTACTTTAATCTACTTTCTTTACCTTCATTTTCAGCAATGAATAAAGCATTTATCTTCAAAAGTTTTGAAACTTAGGAAAAAACTCACACACACACACAGGGCCCTCCTCCATTCATTCCCTGCCTGCTCAGGACTTTGCAGTAGAGCGAGCATCCCTCGCCCAGCTTCTCCCAGCTCCCGGCCTGTCACCTCCCAGGCCTCCTGTGAGTCACCAGTGTCTCCTGGATCACTGCTCCTCACCTGAGGGCCCCATGAGGTCAGAGCCCTGTTCATACCAATGGGACATTGGGGTGGGCAGCAGGGCACCCCACATGCTGGGTCATCCAGACCCCCACTGTGTCCCTGTGTCCCCTCCCCCAGACTCCCACTGCAATAACCAGGAGCCCCCAGCACCAGCCACCAAGTGCCGGCCCCGCAGGCTCCTGACACAGGGCACCGTGGAGGGTCTCCAAGCAGCCAGGTCATCGTCGGTGTCAGAGGGAAGAAGGCCCACAGCCCTCATCCTGCCTGCAGAGCTGTGTAACCCCCAGAGTCCCACTTCACAACCCACTGAGTCCGCTGACATCCAACCCCCTGCCAGGGCAGTTAATAACCTTTGTGGCATCCAAACAGATGTTCCTGAAGCCTCAGGGACCCAGGAGGACTTGCCGCAGGGCCCTCATGCTGGAGTCTGGATCCCAGTGTTGGGGGTGCCGGGCACCTTCCCCAGGGCACACGGGGTCACTGAGGCAGGCTTAGTCTTGGGAGACCAGTCCCTGGCCCCTTTGAATCTGTCTGGACCTCAGAAGGGTCTGGGGTGTGACTACCCACTTCCCTCCTTCCCCTTCTTCCCTGGGGTCAGAAGGCTCCCCCAGGAGCCCCGGCCCCCTTGTATTGTTCACGTGAGCGTCTCCCCTGAACCAGATTGCAGCACGTTAACCCACCTGGCATCTGCTTCTCAGAAACCTGCCAGGTCTGACTCAGCTCCGCGGGGTCCCACACAGCTCCGTGGGGGTCTCACAGGGCTCTACAGGGGTCCCACACAGCTCCGTGGGGGTCTCACGCAGCTCTGCTGCTCTGGTGACTTGAGGTCGCAGGATTCGGGTGGGAACCTCTGGGATCCCTTGTCTCTCACCTGAGGCCCGACCTGGCAATGCTGGGATAGAGGTGATATGTATATTTCGGGCATGAGCTAGCAAAGATCTTGGTGTGGGTCAGGCAGGTGGTCACGGATTTTGCAGTTCGCTTCTCTGAGCAAAAATAATACATTCTCAGAGCGCATAACACGTGGTGTTCTTGAACTGGACAGGGACATTTGTTCTGAATTACAAACTATCTTTGGAAAAAAAGTGAAATTCGCTCAGTCGTGTCTGACTCTTTGCAACTCCATGAACTGTACAGTCCATGAAATTCTCCGCGCCAGAACACTGGAGTGGGTGGCCTTTCCCTTCTCCAGGGGATCTTCCCAACCCAGGGATCAAACCCAGGTCTCCTGCATTGCAGGCAAATTCTTTATCAGCTGAGCCACAAGGGAAGCCCAAACCATCTTTGGCTAAATAAAAAAAAGTATTGGAAAGGGCCACTTAATAGAGCATGCACACGTGCTAAGTTGCTCAGTTCTGTCTGACTCTTTGTGACGCTATGGACTGTAGCCCGCCAGGCGCCTGTCCATGGGACTCTCCAGGCGAGACTACTGGAGTGGGTTGCCTTTCCTGCTTCAGGAGATCTTCCCGACCCAGGGGTGGAACCCGAACCTCCAGTGTCTCCTACACTGCAGGTGGGCTCTTTACCACTAGCGCCACCTGGCTGTTTGGCCACTGCTCCTGTGTTTTAGCCACATCACTGTGAGAGCATCCAGAAAATGCACACGAGCTGACCCAGGAGCACCTGAACAGGCAGGGCTGAGCGGGGGCAGGCGAGGGACGGTGGTGTGGCAGGCGGCTCGGACACCTGTGCTTCCCCCCAAGCAGCAGGTGGCGGGGGGATCATCCTCTGGGCACGTGCGTCCATGCGTCTTCCTTCCTGGACTGGCTGAGGCCCATGCCTTGGGAAGGCCACTGCCAATGCCCAATAAGAGCAATGGCCGCTGGTTTCACAAGCAGAGTTGGAAGCAGGTGGCTCCCAAGAACCCAAGAAGAGGCCCAGAAAGGCATGCAGCTGCTCCATGTGGAGAAGACAGAGCTTCTCTGCAGGGCCAGACCCTTGGGGACAGGGCGGGAGTGGAGCCACCAGGCGCAGTGGGCATCTGAAACTAGCAGAAAGCTTCTGGAGACCTGGACCAGTCAGGGCAAGCTGAGCAGTGGTCACCCGAGGCAGGAGAGGCCATCCTCGATGGTGAGAAAGGCAGGAGGAAGACAGGGTCCACTCACCCCCATCCCACCTCCAGCTCACCTGGGGGCTGAGCTCTGAGGACCATGGCAGCTTCTGGAACCAGCCCTGGACCAGGATCCAGAGCTGCCGCTTCTTCTCCAGGACAGGACAGGGCTTGCTGCAGGAAGTGTCCAGGGTCCATGAGCCAGCCACGGCCCACGTCCTTCCCAGGAAGAACCATGCCAAGTGCACAGAGCCACCTGTCTCTCCACACAGGGGACAGTGTGCGCTGCCTCCTGATCTGAGAGGAACCAGGTTGAACCGTGTCCAGAGAGTGAGCCCAGAGGCCTTGTCTTTACCACCTTCACCACCGACTTCACCCCAAGCATTATATCCATGCTTAGAGCAGTTTTATTCCTTTATTTTTAAAGGGGCTGGTTGATTTTTTTTTTTTTTTTAGAAAAGTCTGCAAAGACCCTGTTTCTAAATAAAGCCACATCTCAGATCCCGGGGCTGGGTTTCCATGTGTGAGTGTGTGTGGGGCAAGGTGCACCCCTGGCCTGGTGGGCTGTGCCTGGGGGCAGGCAGCGGAGACAAGACGTCCTTGGAAAGCACTGGGGACACCAGTGCTGTCTGCATGTCTTCCTTAGGCTCCGGGGGCGGCTGCTCCGCGTGTGCGTGTGTGTGTGTGTGTGTGTGTGTGTGTGCGTGTGTGTGTGTGTGCGTGTGTGTGTGCTAGTCGCTCGGTCACGTATGACTCTTTGTGGACTGTGGCCTTTCAGGCTTCTCTGTCCATGGAATTCTCCAGGCAAGAATATTGGAGTGGGTAGCCATTCTTTTCTCCAGGGGATCATCCCGACTCAGGAATCGAATCCAGGTTTCCTGCATTGCAGGCATGTTTTTTACAGTCTGAGACACCAGGGAAGCCCCACGATGCTCTATGGTTAAACAAAACTAAGACCCAAAAGCCCCTATCAGGACGCAGGGTGGCTTTAGTCTCGCCCACTGTAAGGAATCCTGCATCATGTGGTTGGTCTTGGAAGCCTCTGGGCGCCTGGACCTGGAAGCAGGTAAAGAGGGAGACTGCAGGGCACCTCCTGCCCAGAGGGGGGTGGCCACAGGGCAGGCAGGCCACTGGGCTGTGCTCCAAGACCGCCTCTCACACACCTGTTGCCCACCTCAGGTGAGTGGAGGAAGGAGATGACACACGCCATGGGCACAGTTCCGCTGTCCTGATGGACACCTCAACCCAGGGTGTGACGGAAGACGGCACATTACGAACTGTGCTTCTTCAAGATGATCCGCTGGCAATAAAATGAAAACAGAGAAAGGAAGGTGAATTTCAACTGATGCTTTTGAACTGTGGTGTTGGAGAAGACTCTTGAGAGTCGTTGGACTGCAAGGAGATCCAACCAGTCAATCCCAAAGGAAATCAGTCCTGAATATTCATTCGAAGGACTGATGCTGAAGCTGAAGCTCCATTACTTTGGCTATCTGATGTGAAGAACTGAATCAATGGAAAAGACCCTGATGCTTGGAAAGATTGAGGGCAGGAGGAAAAGGGGATGACAGAGGATGAGATAATGGATGGTATCACTGACTTAACGGGCATGAGTTTGAGCAAGATCTGGGGGAGAGTAAAGGACAGGGAAGCCTGGTGTGCTGCAGTCCATGGATTTGCAAATGGCTGGACATAACTGAGTGACTGAACAGCAGATACAGTTAGTTCAGGTGAGCTGATGACAGCATAGGTGCAGAGCCCGTAAGACTGGTGTCCTGAAGAGGAGAGGACAGGAGACCCAGACACACCGAGGAGACACCCTGGGAAAATGGAGGCAGAGCTGAGAGTGATGCGGCTACAAGCCAACGATCACTGGCCCCCTGACAGGCAGGCAAGAGCATCCTGCTCAGGAGCCAGTAGAGGGAGCACAGCCCTGCTGACACCTGGTCTCTGACCTTTGGCCTCCAGAGCTTTGAGAGTATGAATTTCTGTTGTTTCAAGTCCCCAGCTTGTGGCACTTCGTTACAGCCCCACAGGAGACTAATGTCCTGGCTGACTCCTGTCCAGGGAGCTCAGGGCTGCTCCTGGGGGCTCTGCCCGGGCCGTGTGGCCTGTCCGAGGTACTGGGGCCTGCCTAAGGTCACAGGGGGTCCTGTGGCAGGCAGAGGTGCACCCTGGGAGCAACGGAGCCCCAAGCACATCTGGGACAGGTTCCGTCACCCCACAAAGCCTGTGGGCTCCTGGTCGTGCCTGCTTTCAGACCCAGCTCCCTGACTCAGTGCTGCCGTGTCCTGACTCCAAACAAAGCCCAGACTGACCAGCTCATTTGTTCACTAATCCACACAACGATCTGGGGGTCACCACCCTGCTCACCCTGTGTTGGGGTGGGTGGGGGGCGCTGGTTCCCGCAACAGACAGACAGAAACGGCTTGGATCTCGTGGAATGTGGAGCTGACCTGGAAGGTGGAGAAGGGCCTGTCACCTCGCTGCGTGTCTCTGAGACCGTCCTGAGAAAATCCTTGGGCCCTGTGCCCGGGAACGTCAGCATCTCCTTCTCTTCGTGCTCAGGTCCAAGCTGACGCTGCATGTCCCCAGGGGAAGCCCGAACCTGCTGGACCCTTTCTCCTGACAAAAGATGTTGCCCCGGTCCTGTGGGGACATGAACAGGTCAAACAGGCCCTTCGTCCTGCAGTGACCTCCTGAAATTCCAACATTCACCTAAAAGAGCATCCTTCTTTAAGGGTTTGCCTCGTTCCATGGAGCCTTCATCCTTTCAAAAGCTTCTCTCCCAGTGGCAAAGTTAGTTTCTTCTTTAAAACAGCTCCTTAAAATATTGTACAACAAAAGCCTTCAATGTCCTGGAGTGTGAGTGCCTGCTGAGTCACTTCAGCCGTGTCGGACTCTTTGAGACCCTGTGGACCATAGCCCACCAGGCTCCTCTATCCATGGGATTCTCCAGGCAAGGAATACTGGAGTGGGTCGCCATGCCCTCCTCCAGGGGGTCTTCCTGACTCAGTGGTTAAACCTGCATCTCTGGTAGCTCCTACACTGCAGTCATCTTCTCTATCACTGAGCCCTCAGGGAAGCCCATCCTGGAGTATGCGTCACCCTAATAAAGACCCTCAAGCCTGAAGATGGCAGAGCTGGTCACCACCTCCCGGTGCTGTCTCAGTGGCTCCTCCGAGGGTCCTACTGCGAGTGTCCCCCATCCGTGTCTCCACTGTGGTCACCGGACGTCCATCCAGGTGAAACGACTGGGGTTCTGTTGAGAAGGGGACTGTCTCTGCGTACCTGCTCAGCAGACCCGTCCAGTCCGTCCCACGGAGACTGGTTGGTGACCTGCTCTCAGCGGGGCGTGGGGTCGTTCCTCAAGGCCAGGTGATCACCTTCGCTGGCTCCCCCAGACTCTGTCTCTCTCCACAACCCCCACATGATCACGAATAAAAGCCCACCTCTGTGGGTCCGGGGCTGCAAGCAGGGGGCTCTGAGCCCTTCCTCCTATTGTCTCTCTGCTCTTGGCCAGAATCTCACAGAAGGCTTCTTCAAGGCTGCAGAGTTGTCAGAGGAGGCTTGAAGGGGGCCTGGCTAGAAGCCCGAGGACGGCAGGGCCGGGATGCAGCCAGGTGCCACCCCCCAGCCGCTGCTCCGGGGGAGCCCAGATCACACTCAGTGCCCCGCTAAGGAGCTTCCTGCATGCAGACCCTGCAGGCCACAAGGCAAAACCTCGCACAGCCCCGTCTGCCTGCCTGATCCAGCTGCCCCCTCCACACTGCACCGCTCCCCGGGGAGCCACAGAGACCTGGAATGTTCTGGGGCCACTTGTGAGTCCTGCAGACACCGTGTGCTGTTTCTGCCCCTCCAACCTGATAACAAGTGCTAGAGTAACCCAACTGAAAACTGCGTCCCTGAAGCGGGCTCAGGCTCTCGTCCTGAAGCATCTGGCAACCCAGTGTCCAGGTCTGGGGGAGGAAACTGTCGGGCAAGACTGCAGGTTTATAGCCATAGCCCCTGTAGAATGTCTTGGGGAAGCGTCAGCCTCTGAGCCTCAGAACGTGGGTCTCCATGTAAAATAAGCATAATAATTACACTCAACATAGAATTCTTTTACGGACTAAATAAACAGCACACATATACATGGACTTGTAAACCTTGTGAGTGTCCTTTTTAAATTAAGTTGGGCTTCCCAAGTGGCACCATTGGTAAAGAATCCACCTGCCAATGCAGAAAACATAAGAGACACAGGTTGGATCCTGGGGTTGGCAAGATCCCCTGGAGAAGAGAATGGCAACCCACTCCAGTATTCTTGCCTGGAGAGTCCGCCGGACAGAGGAGCCTGGTGAACTATAGTCCATGGGGTCACCAAGAGTCATGACTGAAGCAATTGAGCATGTGATAATTATTATTTTCCGTTTCCTTTTTTTTTGCAATAGCATCTTAGATCTAAAAAAACAGGATAGCAAGTATGAACCTACAGAAGGCTCCTCGTCCATCTAAAGGACGAGAGGTAGTCTCCCCCACTTCCCTATCCCTGAGCCTCTCCAAGCCTAGGACCACTTCTGAGAGCTGATGCTGTCTGACTCTGGCTGCCATGCCCAGGGAAGCCTCAGTCTTGGTTCTGGCTTCCACAGAGGCCTGGGACCCCCAGAGCAGCCTGGCTCATTCCCGCCCACTGGGGCTGTCACCACCACCTGCGTGGGGCCCAGACGTGCCTCCTGAGACCCAGAGCAGCCAGGCCCAGGGCGTCTCCCTGCAAAATAGAACATCATTAACAGCCAGCGGCTGCAGAAATTAAATACAAATAGGATCCCAAGAAGAGTGGGAGAAGAAACAGCTGCAAGCGAACCCCTCGGAGGGGCTCCCTCCACCCCCGCTGGTGAAGGTGGAGAGTCCAGACCTGACCCTTTCCTGGGGACGCCCGCTCACGTCTGGCCGTAGCCAGAGAGCCAAGGGCGGTGACGCTGGAGCAGTGCGTCCCCCAACAGCTCAGCTGGCCGAGCAGCGGACACAGCGAGGGCTTATCCGTGTTAACATAAACCCTCATTAGAGCGGATTAGGAGAGAAACAGTGACAAACAGGATGGACACTAACCCTCAGAGGGTCCCAGACAGACGCTGCGCGCTAATTACCCATTTCAATGACTTGAAAATGCCGGGCCTGCGCGTCTGTGTGTGTGGGGGCAGGGGGGCGGGGAGGCGGGTGGATGCTCCTGGGAGTGGGTTTTACAGAGAACGACCTGTTTGTATTTGTAACAGTTTTGAGTCCTGTGCCCCCATACGGACACCCTCCCGCGTTTGCACGCATGCAGGCGCACGCACACGCAGGGCCGTCTGGCCAGGGACACGGGCATCCGGGGGATGCTGAGAGGCAGCCCTTGGCCCACTCTCCCCTCTGAGCCGTGGCGAGTCTGTGCCAGAGGTGCCTCTGTCCATGGGTGCTCCCGAGGACACGAAGGGTCGGACGTCCTGGGCCTGGGCAGCTCTGTAGGCTGGATCTGCAGGGAGCCCCGTTTGGGCTCCATCTGTAGGGAAAACGCTTTTTCTAATGTCCAACGGGGTTTTCTGAGCTCCTTGAAGCCAGATTTCAGTTCAGTCACTCAGTTGTGTCCGACTCTTTGTGACCCCATGGACTGCAGCACACCTGGCCTCCTTGTCCATCACCAACTCCTGAAGTTTACTCAAACTCATGCCCATTGAGTCAGTGATACCATCCAACCATCTCATCCTCTGTCATCCCCTTCTCCTCCTGCCTTCAATCTTCCCCAGCATTAGGGTCTTTTCCAATGAGTCAATTCTTTGCATCAGGTGGCCAAAGTATTGGAGTTTCAGCTTCAGCATTAGTCCTTCCAATGAATATTCAGGATTCATCTCCTTTAGGATGGACCGGTTGGATCTCCTTGCCATCCAAGGGACTCTCAAGAGTCTTCTCCAGCACCACAAGGACAAGTCACCATACCAAACAGGTGAGTCAGCCTCAGTCTCCTGTCTGCCCCCCTCCCAAGAGGACAGCCCTGCATCCGCACTCTGGGCAGGCTGAGGGGACATCCCCTGGAGCAGGTCTCCCCTTCTCTGCCCCCACACCCCTTTCTCCTGGACACACGCCTTCCTCCCTGGCATTTGAAAGGCCCTGACTCTCAGGTCCACCTGGTCGGGGTGCAGCCTTGGGATCTGAGTTTTTAACCATCCCCTCAGGCGATTCCAACCAACGGAGTTTGAAAAGCTCACCTCACTCCCTCTGCTGCTCTGTCTGTCCTGAGGGAGCTCAGGACTGAGTCCTGTGTACAAACCCTGGGAAAGGGCCACAGATGGTCTGGGAGCAGAGATGGCAGGTCCTGTGTGGGGTGCCATGGGCCAGACAGGCAGGGGCTGGAGGTGGAAACATCTCCCTAGACTTCCAGATGGAGTCTTCAAGTCACGAATGAAACTGCCAAGCAAAAGAGTGCATCCCAGATGTAGAGGACATCAGCGTGGCCAGGAGGTGTGCCTGTCCATGTGTGTGTGCACGTGTGGCTGTGTGCCTGTGAGTGTGTGTGTGTCCATGTGTGTGTGCACGTGTGGCTGTGTGCCTGTGAGTGTGTGTGTGTCCATGTGTGTGTGCACGTGTGGCTGTGTGCCTGTGAGTGTGTGTGTCCAGGCGTGTGTGCACGTGTGGCTGTGTGCCTGTGAGTGTGTGTGTCCAGGCGTGTGTGCACGTGTGGCTGTGTGCCTATGAGTGTGTGTGTCCAGGTGTGTGTGCACGTGTGGCTGTGTGCCTGTGAGTGTGTGTGTCCAGGCGTGTGTGCACGTGTGGCTGTGTGCCTGTGAGTATATGTGTGTCTATGTGTGTGTGTGGATGTGTACCTGTGTGTGTGTGTGTGTCCAGGCATGTGTGCACATGTGGCTGTGTGCCTGTGAGTGTGTGTGTCCAGGTGTGCGTGCACATGTGGCTGTGTGCCTGTGAGTGTGTGTGTCCATGTGTGTGTGTGGATGTGTACCTGTGAGTGTGTGTGTCCAGGCGTGTGTGCACGTGTGGCTGTGTGCCTGTGAGTGTGTCCAGGCGTGTTTACATGTGTGGCTGTGTGCCCATGAGTGTGTGTGTCCAGGCGTGTGTGCACGTGTGGCTGTGTGCCTGTGAGTGTGTGTGTGTCCAGGCGTGCATGCACATGTGGCTGTGTGCCTGTGAGTATATGTGTGTCCATGTGTGTGTATGCACGTATGGCTGTGTGCCTGTGAGTATGTGTGTGTCCATGTGTGTGTATGCACGTGTGGCTGTGTGCCTGTGAGTATATGTGTGTCCATGTGTGTGTAGGCATGTGTGGCTGTGTGCCTGTGAGTATGTGTGTCCAGGCGTGTGTGCACGTGTGGCTGTGTGCCTGTGAGTGTGTGTGTGTCCATGTGTGTGTGCACGTGTGGCTGTGTGCCTGTGAGTGTGTGTGTGTCCATGTGTGTGTGCACGTGTGGCTGTGTGCCTGTGAGTGTGTGTGTGTCCATGTGTGTGCACGTGTGGCTGTGTGCCTGTGAGTGTGTGTGTCCAGGCGTGTGTGCACGTGTGGCTGTGTGCCTGTGAGTGTGTGTGTCCAGGCGTGTGTGCACGTGTGGCTGTGTGCCTGTGAGTGTGTGTCTCCAGGCGTGTGTGCACATGTGGCTGTGTGGCTGTGAGTATATGTGTGTCCATGTGTGTGTATGCATGTGTGGCTGTGTGCCTGTGAGTGTGTGTGTCCAGGCGTGTGTGCACGTGTGGCTGTGTGCCTGTGAGTGTGTGTGTGTCCAGGCATGCATGCACGTGTGGCTGTGTGCCTGTGAGTGTGTGTGTGTCCAGGCGTGCATGCACATGTGGCTGTGTGCCTGTGAGTATATGTGTGTCCATGTGTGTGTATGCACGTGTGGCTGTGTGCCTGTGAGAATGTGTGTCCAGGCGTGTGTGCACATGTGGCTGTGTGCCTGTGTGTGTGTGTCCAGGCGTGTATGCACATGTGGCTGTGTGCCTGTGAGTGCATGCATGTCTATGCACGCGTGTGCATATGGATGTGTGCAGCTGAATGTCTGGGAGGTTCTATGTGGCTTGTAAGGATTTTGAAGCAAGCAACACCAGCTGCTTACACAGCAACAGGACAGACACTCAGGCACCAAGCCCCGTCCGCTGTCCAAGCCCATGACCCAGCGAGTATCCAGCTGACCACCTGCGTTATGAGCTCCTGGGCGTGTCTGTGGCATCGCTGTGGGATGCGAGTCGTTGGGCGTTTCTTCCCCTGACAGGTGCACCTGGCCCCAAGCCCTGGAGCAGTGAGGCAGGAAGGAGCCTGCCTTGGTGGTGGGTAGGTACCCAGACTCAGCCATCAAAGAGAGTATGTCCTGTGTCCTTAGAAGAACCACTGCAGCCCTCTGAAATGCGAGTCATGCTGTCTTCCTTTTACCGACGGGGAAGCGAGGCCCAGCGGCGCCAGGCACCGTGTCGTAACTGTGAGAGCCGGGAAGTCACCCTGGAACCGGGTCTGGCAGGTGTGCATCTCAGCAGGAACGGAGCTGGCCCCGTTAAGGGAGGGTCTGAGCACCTCTGCTGGCTGTGGCCTGCAGGGCCGTCCACGTCTTCGTCACCTGCAAGTGTTCATGGCACAGAGGCTGGACCTACGACAAGAGGCGGATCTATCATTGCTGCGGAGTCACGTCCTACTCTTTGCAGCCCCGTGAACTGCAGCACGCCTGGCTTCCCTGTTCTTCACTACCTCACACAATTTACTCAAACTCATGTCTATTAAGCCAATGATGCCATGCAACAATCTCATCCTCTGTTGTCCCCCTCTCCTCCCGCCTTCAATCTTTCCCATCATCAAGGGCTTTCCCAATGAGTCATCTCTTTGCATCAGGGGGCCAGTGGATTGGGGCTTTAGCATCAGTCCTTCCAATGACTATCCAGGGTTGATTTCCTTTAGGATGGACTGGTTGGATCTCCTTGCTGTCCAAGGGACTCTCAAGAATCTTCTCCAACACCGCAGTCCAAAAGCATCAATTCTTTGGCACTCAGCTTTCTTTATGGTCTAACTCTCACTTTCATACATGATTACTGGAAAAACTACAGCTTTGACTAGATGGACCTTTGTCAGCAAAGTGGTGTCTCTGCTTTTTACTACTCTGTCCTATGATCGAACCTGTTACAATTTTGAAGTAAAGCAAACAACGGCTACCTGAGGGCTGTCTTTCATGGGTCCAGTTGTCACCTCTGGCTGCACATGAGACTCACGTGGAGCATTTAAAGCCAGTGCCTGAGCCCTGCACCAGACAAATTACAGGAGACCTCTGGGGCTGGGCACCAGTAACAGGATTCTAAACTCCCGGGTGACCGCACTGGAGAACACTGGTTCTGATGTCCCGTTTGGTTCTCTCACACAGCCCTTGTCCCATCAGTGGCATCTAGACCCACATCCTACTTCAGGTAAAGTGAGGATGTACTCCCAAGCCTTCATCCTTGGAGCGTCCCCGTGGTAGCCTAAGCAAGCCCACCTCTGCCTCCGTTTTGCTGACTGAGAGAAACATACAGTTAAAACGACTCAAGCGACATGTGAGCCTCGTTCTTTTCAGGAGAGAATTGATTCTAATCATTTCATAAATACCTTTGGCACTCGGTTGACTCATTGATGGTCTTAAAATATCATTTAAGCTTTTCAGCTGCATTTATCTCATTTTATGAAGGGGATTATACTCCATAGTGAGAGTTGCAAGTTTGGGAATTCACCAAGGTTTTGGAATGTATCTGCCATGAACGTAAAAAGTGTGGTGCATCTGAACAGCTGTTGTCTGAGGACAGAGCTGAAGTTAAAACAAGGAAATGGGTTTATTATAAACCAGAGACAGCTTCAGGAGGGTATGAAGAGGTGCAGCGCCAGAGGGTTGCAGACTCCCCTTGTGGAGTGTGTAAACATGAGGGCAGGCTGACCCAGTCTAGACGCGGGCTGGATGGAGGGCTTCTACATGCATCTGGGCAAGAAGGCCACGTGCACGGCTGGACAAACAGAGCAAGGTTGTGATGTGGTAGGAGTGCCCGTTAGCTTACCTGTCTCTGGAGCTGACAGCAGCGCATTTGTCAAGGTTATAAATGTCATTGTGTAGCGTCAAGGGAGTTGTGTGACACCAATGTGGACAGAATGAGTGAGCGTGACTCTAAACGGGACCAGAGTGAGCAGTGAGCACCTGCAGCAGCGAGGATGAGGCCCGAGATGATCACACTGAGTGAAGTGACTCCGAAAGAGAAAGACAGACTCCGTATCATGCCTCCTGCAGGCGGAATCCAAAATACAACACGACTGCGCTTATCTGTGAAACAGAAACAGAGACGCAGAAAAGAAACCTCTGGTTACCCAAGGGGTAGCTGGCTGAGGGAGGGATGGACTGGGAGTTAGGGATTAACAGATGCAAACTATTGTATGTAAGGATGGAGCAACAGCAAGACCCTCCTGTACACCATAGGGACCTATAATCAGTATTCCGTGACAAGCCACACAGGAAAGAATGTATATGTGTGTGGGGGGCGGTGGTGGGAGGGGGTTTCCCTGATGGCTCAGAGGGTAAGGAATCTGCCTGCAATGTGGGAAACCTGGGTTCAATCCCTAGGCCTGAAAGATCCCCTGGTGAAATGAATGGATACCCACTCCAGTCCTCTTGCCTGGGGAAATCCCAGGGACAGAGGGAGCCTGGCAGACTAGAGTCCACGGGGTCGGACATGACTGAGCGACTAACATGCACGTACATATGAATAACCTAATTACTTGGCTGTACAGTGGAAATTAACACAATATTGTAAATCAGCTTCATAAAAATTATTTTAAAATGTCACACAACTACAGATGGACAGACAATTCTGTTCAATAAAAATAGTCAAGGAGCTGACCCCTCCAGAACATCCTGCAGGCAAGTGAATGTCCTCAGTAGCGGTGGTGTCACGCGCCGTTCCCGGCCACGATACCACTTCTGCTCTAGGCCCAGCCCTTCCAAAGCCTTCGTGCAAACCACGAGTACACAAACGGACACGCCCGCCTCGTGGACACACCTCCAGCAGAACGTTAAAAATATTGTGCATCTCTGAGCTGGCAGTACCAAAGATGTGTGGCTTTTTTGCATCACCATATTGGATATAATTTTTGCCCTAGGAACTGGGAAAATGCTCCTTCATTGGATCAAAGGGTAGTTATATCGTTTTTGCAAGCCCTCCATTAGGTTTCCCATTAAAAATGAATGCTGCTAATAATTTCATTTATATGCATTAGTATTTTGGAAAAAAAAATACCTTCACTAAATTTGCCTTGAAATTCACAATGCTATCAGGAAGCACCATGACAAGAATAATATCATGGTATTTTCCTGATTTATCTCTATTTCTTGATTGTAATATGTCGTTATTATATGACAAAAGCATTGCCTTGGGAAAAGTACACTTTTTTTTTTAAGTTGAGCTCTTCTGTTTCCTTTAGTTTCAAGCTTAAACTAAGGGACATTTTCTGTCTACATTACAATGCACATGGCGTTTCCTTGGGTGAGTTGTTTATTTTGTGCCAAGATAATCAAATTTAGAATTAGGTGGATAAG
This sequence comes from Bos grunniens, assembly GCF_055505025.1. Classification (NCBI taxonomy): domain Eukaryota; kingdom Metazoa; phylum Chordata; class Mammalia; order Artiodactyla; family Bovidae; genus Bos; species Bos grunniens. The sequence goes on along the minus strand of NC_141184.1, from coordinate 2,273,956 downwards.
CATTATTGGTTGATACAGTTGTAGCATCGTAGTTCCCTTCCTATTAAATACATCAGAGCAGCAATGTATATAAACACTGTGTTGGCTCCAAAGGTGTGTATTTGCTGATGGAAATACCCACTCGCCACCTTTTGTCGGTCGTCTGATGGCCCTAAAGGCACTGGGGGTTAACGGGGATCTAAGCCCCTTATGCATGCATAATGTGGCAAGCTTTGCATAAATAATAATAAATAATTGGTATGTATAAATAATTTATGATTTATTTTTGCAGTAGAAGTAGAATTCTTAGACATATTTTAAACAAAGGGAACTGCAAACATGATCTCAATCAGAAAAAGAGTTAAGTCTTTCTCAAATACAACTTTCAAAGCTGTATTTTATGATTTCTTTTGTGAGAATGTATTACATCACCAAAGACTCTGAAGCATGACTCGATTCATAAAAATCTTTTTAAAATACCTCCTACATTGGAAGCTTCTTTCCAGAATAAACTGGGCAATATTTTCTATTAAGAAAATTATTGCTTCTTTTTCCTGAGCATACACCCCATCCAAATCTTAATAGTGAAGCACATTATTTGATGTGAAGATTCTAAATGTAGTTCAGTACATATTTCAGATTAGACTTGGGCATCTAAATCTGGGTATATGTCTAACGCTGAGAAGAATGATGGTAAAATTGAGAAGTGGTCACTTGAATTGAAAGCCTAGAAGTAGATGGAAGACTGAATTACTGCACCCACATACGGTTACAATGTGCCTGAGTCACACCTGGAACAGGTGCCAGCTGCCCCCCTGCACTGACCGGCACATGTGGGGATGGGACAGAGATCAGGAGATGCTTGGTCAAGGGGCGCCTGGATGCATGAGGATGGAGCGCTGCCTGGAAAAGGGTTTCTGGAAATCTCAGTTGTGTGGGGCCCTCTGGCCCTTGTCTTCCCATCAAGCGCCCCTCTACTCCCAGGATCACCTCCTGAGAAAACGCCAGCACTTTGGAGTGTTTGTAAGGGACACTTAGAATTGCTAGACCAGGAAAGACCACTCCCACTCTGATCATAAGCTTCCTATCATTAGATATAAATGCAGGATGAGTCAGCATGTCAGACCCCCAGACACTCCTCCAGACCCTGGACGTGGTCTGAGGACAAAGCAAAGCCCAAGGTGGCAACAGGGATCCAAAGAGGACCAATTTTAGGAGAGAGGCAGCCAAGCCTGGCCTCTTCCCATGACTGCATCAGAGCCCTTGGGGACATTGCCTGGACAAGCAAGCAGCCCTCCCTGCAGGGTGTGCTGGGGTGAACCATGTCCCCAGGGGGCACGTGGACACCCTAACCTGTACCTGTGAGTGTGCCTGGTTTGGAAATAGGGTCTCTGCTCAGGTGATCCAGTTCAGGTTCCTCCTGACTAGGGTGGAGCCTCATCCAGGGACAGGCTTTCCCTGTGGCTCAGAGGTGAAGATCCCTCCTGCTGGTGCAGGAGACGCAGAGGCCATGGGTTCGATCCCAGAGTCTGGAAGATTCCCCTGGAGGAGAAAGTGGCAACTGACTGCAGTATTCTTGCCTGGAAAATCCCACAGATGGCAGAGCCTGGTGAGTCCATGAAGTCGCCGAAGAGTCAGACACAACTGAGACAACAGCCACTGAGACAACTAGACAACAGCCACAAATCCAGTGGCTTGGTGTTGTACAAGACTGGAAATCTGGGCACAGAGACACAGAGAGGGGAAGACGCCCCGAGGGGAGAAATCAGCAACTGGAGGGAAGGGAGTGCGGGCCCGTGGGCCCAGGCACGCCTGGGGTCCCCGCTGCTGGGGGGGGGGCAGGAAGGACCCTCCCCTGGAGCTTCTGGGGGAAGCAGGATCCCCCAAACCTTGATTTCAGACTTCTGGTCTGCAGAGCTAGGAGATGACGCATGTCTGCTGTGTTAAGTCCTCTCCTCCCCATACCAGTTTGAGGCCCCTGGTCCTGCAGCCCTGGGACACACGCAGGGTGTGTGGACAAGGCCGGCAGTCACACTCACACCGCAGCCTGACACACACACACCCAGCCTCACTCGAGGCTGGGCTTTTAGTATTCAGGTCCCAAGGCTGCTCTTCCCCAGAGCCGGGCTTGTGTGTTTAAACGCTGTACTTTTGTCTAAGAGCCTCGGTTTTCCCTTTTAATGGAAGACGCCCATTCCCTGATCAGTGCCAGCCTTCTCCAGGGTTCCTGGACCACGGAGTACCTCAGCCCCCACCATGGCTCATCCCCCTTCATGAGCTCAGTTTGCCCCGAGGAGGGAAAACATCGGATAAAACTTCGGGAAAGCGTGTCCCTCGGGAAGAAGGAGACAACCAGATTACCCTTCTCATCAAAGTTGAACTTTCCTCTCATGGATCTCAGAAAAGGATGGCGTGATGGCTCTGCAGGAAAACAGGGTGGGGGCCCATGGAGGCCAGACATTCAGCCAGCCAGCTGGAGACACGGGCATCCACGGGTTCCGCAGGGAAGCTCACCCCCAACACACCTTGCCGGGCGGACGCCTGCACCCCGAGCCCCTTGCCGATGCTGCTCTGGCGGCACGCAGGTCGCAGGACCGCCCCGCGCTGCCCCGCACCCACCTGTGGGGATGCCGTCTCCTCTTGGCAGGGTCCCGGGTGCCTGCCGCGGCCGTCATCACTAACTTATTAGATCTTCAGGCAATTAGCTGAAACAAACCGAGGAGACAAGCCTGGTATTGAGACGTGGAAGACCAGAAGAAAATAGCCTGTGGCTGTCCATTGTTTCAAAGCCGCTTCAAAGCCGGGCGGCCCTCCCGGTGAAGAAAGAAGCGCATTGTCTCCCTGTAACGTCTATAGGAGGAGGGCTTTACCGCGTTATTTTCCTAGTGATTCGGGTTACATGCGAGCTGGCCTTGAGAGAATAGGCGGTGGAAAGCACTTTTCAGTGTCCACCTAAGCCCAGCGTGCCGTGGTTATCCAAGGATTAAAAATCCAATTAGGCTCTCCCTGAACATGAGGAACCAGATGAGGAATTTTGAGAAGTGCATTGAAAACCGGTTCCTAATATGACAGACTGTGATAACGGCTCACGAAATAGAGAACGGAGCTCCCGGGGAACCCCAGAATCTTCCCAACAGATCGGCTCCGCCATATTCCACAAAAACGTGCCTTCCTGCTATTAATTGTATTGATGGCAGACGGGATGTGTTTAAATCAATTTCCATGGGAACACGGAGAGTTTGTTCTTGTGACTGAGAACTTGGTCCTGTCAGCGGGGCTACTTTGCTCCTAGCAAGCGCCTGTGATGGTTAGATTTTGAGGCTTTTGAAAATATCATATGTAACAACACACGTAAAAGGCTTAAAAGGAAAGCTCACCACTTGCTGTAAGTTGACTTGGTTTAGTGCTGTGAACGTGCTAAGCAGGATCTTATCTGATGTGATTCCTCTTTAGTCACATGTGGTAAATATTACGAATTTTGTGAAGCAAGGGAGTCTTTGATTTTTATTTCTGAAAGAAAACTGAATTGAAAGATTTTTGAATAGTTATGTTAGTCATATCTACTCTTACCTCCTCCTTTTTTTTAAAAAAAAAGAATTCCTCTGCTATTTAACGCACAATTTGATTTACACAGACATAGATCATGTAGTTTTTTTTTTTTTTAGGTCAATCATTTTTTTTCAATCAGAATGAAATTATTTGACTTTCACAGGGCAAACTGGGCAGTTTACGATGGTCTAAGTAGGTGACCATGAATCATGAAAACTCTATTTTTAGTGTGGAGTATGTGGCTTTCTCTTGGCAGATAAAATCTGAATATACATTTTAGTTCGAAAACCGAAAATGAGCTTTCCACAAAGACTGGCGGGTAAGTTATCGAGCCCAGTCTGATCTTCCCGCTCTGCACGACACATCTTCAGCTCTTGTCCCAGTGTAGGTTTGGGGTGAGTCCCCTGAAGCCCCGAAGTGGTCTCTTGTAGGGTTTCTCCTCTCTAATGAGGCTTCCATTTTCCATCTTCCTGTCTTTTTGTGTCTAGTAAGAGCCTGGGTGAAAATTACCCAGCCGGATTAGACGCATCGGACCAGCTCCCCGGGCTGTTGCATGGGACTCTGAGATTGGGTAAAATTCTTTCCCACAAGAGGTTTCAATTTGTTCATATGCCCTCCTGGTATCTGATTTCAGGACACGACGTGCTGCTTTATCTCCACTGCCAGTCCGGGAGCCACAAAGCCTTCGCTCAGAAGATTAGACGCCGTTCTTTCAGATCAGATGAGCGGCTGCCTGTCGCTCAGTGTTGGGTGACAGCTGCTAGATAGAGCAGGCTGCCCTGACCGGAGGCATCTCTGTTCAAGCAGAGGCTTGCCACTCCATGTTCCCAGAGAGAAGACCCAGCCCTGCCATGTCTCCCCATCACTGGTCCACGATCAGGTCAGACAGAAACGAAGGGAAGCTCTGAAGACTGGACTTTATGCCCGTAGATTGGGCCCAAACCATCTCACTTTATGTTTTGTGCATGCTAAGTTGCTTCAGTCCTGTCTAACTCCGCAATTCTATGTACTACATAGCCCACCAGGCTGCTCTGTCCATGGGATTCTCCAGGCAAGAATACTGGAGTGGGCTGCCATTTCCTCCTCCCAACCTGGGGTCAAACCAGCATCTCTTATGCCTCCGCGTTGGCAGGCGGGTTCTTTACCACCGGTGCTGCCGGGGAAGCCAGAACACTCTAAGTTTTACCTTTTATTTTACACTGGGTATAGCTGATTTACTCTGTCGTGTTCATTTCAGGTGCACAGCAAAGTCATTCAGCGCACACACGCTGCTCTTTTTCAGATTTTCCCCTTTAGGTTATTGCAGAATATTGAATAGAGTTCCCTGTGCCACACAGTAGCTTCTCATTAGTCATCTGTTTTATACATAAGAGTGTATACACTTCAGTCCCAGGCTCCCAATTTTTTCCACCTCCCTCCGCCCTTGATGTCCATATATTTGTTTTCTATGACTGTATCATTATTTTCTGCTTTGCGGCATCATCCTCTGATTTTAAATGGGTGTGAAACACACAAGAAAATCTCCCATCCCACCAGCCTCTGCTGAGTTTACCTCTTTCTTAACCATGTCAGATATGACCTCAGACGGGGCCCCGAGGCCCAGTGCTCCAACCCCAACCCTGGGCAGGTTAGAGGCAGAGGCTGAAATGGCGCTCTCAGTGGGTCTCCCTGCATCTCCAGACCCAGGCCAGCATCCGCCAACTTTACCACATTCTGATTCTCTCCTGTTGCTCCCACCTGCTGGAAACGTGTCCAGATGCCTTGTTTAAGGGGAACAGCAAGCAAGCAAAACCTGAAAACAGAAAGCCGTCCATCCTCCATGAGACACACAGCTGACCCCTGGGGTATTTCAGCCACAAACTTGCCGTTCACAGGGCACACCCTCCCAGGACGGGCTTCAGGTGGGTAGCGAGTGAGGTCAGCACCTCACTGTCACCCGACCTTGGCTTCAAAGCCAGACTAGTGAGGCTAAGAGAAGGTGTTCCTTTGAGGGTTTGTCCTCCGAGCGATGTTCGTTCAGAGCATGCGCGGAAGAGGTGGGGGCAACCAGGGGAGACCTTGGTCTGTGGCTTGTCCTGCTTCCTTCTGGACTTCCGAGTGCAGCCACTGGAGTCTGGCAGCTGCTTTAGGTCCAGTTTTCCGTGCAGAGTGGATCGAGGGGATCAGAAGAGTTTATCAAAATCCCCAGCTGAATGGATCTAACCTTGGCCTTCGTGAAGGAGACGCGTTTGATGGGACGCGGGCCTCCTCCCCGGTGACGGGGGACCCTGCACACGAGTGGGGCACTCTAGCCCCTCGCGTCCAGTGCTTCATCTTTTATAGTCACGCATGTGACTGTCTGTGCTCACCTTTGACACTGGCGCTTCTCTGTGAATCAAAAGCCAGGGAGAGTTGACAGATGGAGGAACTGCTCCCTAAGTCCTCTTACAAAGTCTATTTTTTTCTGTTTTTCTGTAGAAATATCAGCCCATGCTCTCTCTTCAGCCAGGCTGTCTCACACCACCCCTCCCCCCATCTGCCCTGCCGCAAAACTACTTGGGATTTTTCAAGAATTGTAGGATTGCTCAACAAAGCATCTAAATGATATTTAACATCTAATATGTTTTTAAAAGCTGCAAACTATTTGGAGACCATCACATCTGAGTGGGTATTGATATTTATTTAATTTTGGCTTAAGGAAAGTTATGACCAACCTAGATAGTATATTGAAAAGCAGGGATACTACTTTGCCAACAAAGGTCCATCTAGTCAAGGCTATGGTTTTTCCTGTGGTCATGTATGGATGCGAGAGTTGGACTATGAAGAAAGCTGAGCGCCAAAGAATTGATGCTTTTGAACTGTGATGTTGGAGGAGACTCTTGAGAGTCCCTTGGACTGCAAGGAGATCCAACCAGTCCATTCTGATGGACATCAGCCCTGGGATTTCTTTGGAAGGAATGATGCTAAAGCTGAAACTCCAGTACTTTGGCCACCTCATGTGAAGAGTTAACTCATTGGAAAAGACCCTGATGTTGGGAGAGATTGGGGGCAGGAGGAGAAGGGGACGACAGAGGATGAGATGGCTGGATGGCATCATTGACTCAATGGACGTGAGCCTGAGTGAACTCCGAGAGTTGGTGATGGACAGGGAGGCCTGGCGTGCTGAGATTCATGGGGTCACAAAGAGTCAGACACGACTGAGCTGAACTGAACTGAAAGATAAATCATGTTTTTTCATCACCCATCAAACAACTCAGCTATTTGTGTAAGTTCAGGTGGACTCAACTGTTATTTACATCAAGGCGTATGGTCTTGAGACTTGACTGCATCCTGACTTGTACCCACCCAGCATTGTTTTCTGGAGTTTGGAGTGTGTTCCTTCTCCAGTTTGCTTCTTCTGGAGCCTGGTTGCTGGCCTCTCTCCCTAATTATTTGCAGATGAGTTCCTCCATGCTGGCGCTGTTTGCATCAAGAATAAAACACTGGAAAGAGAGATGGACTCCCGTGGGTTCCTCAGGTGCATGGACATGGAGGCTCAGGACGTTATCCACGTGTCGTCTCCCGGATGTGGGCCCTCTCCCGAGTGAATCAGGAGCGTCTTTATTTTAGCACCTGTTGGGAAATGCTCAAGGTGAGAGGAAGACCAGCCTCCCAAGCCCGCCCCCAATGATCCCACACCCGTGAATGAGAGGAAGGCACCAGCTTTACGTTCCCTGAGCGAAGGTGAAGAGGAGGAACTGGAGACAGGCACCCCAGTCTCTGCAGGAGCCCTGACGATGGAAGGTGGGCATGGGGCAGGGCAGCCGGTGGACCTTTACCCCTGGTCGTCAGAGAGCAGACAGCGCCACTCACATGCCTCTGTGGCATCTCGTCCTGCCTCAGCTGAGGAAGCCCTATTAACCCCCCACAACCAAACCCCAGAGTTTCTGCAGTGTTTCATGTGCCCGAATGGTTTCTTTCCTCTCCTCCCTCAGTCCTGCCAGCAGACCCCTTACCTCCACATCCTGCACTCAGGATGCTCAAAATTGATGGCCTGCTTCCCAAGGCTCAGTCACCTTCTCTCTCCTTTTCTTCCTTCGCACCACGGAGATTCTTAGCAGACTGTGCTACCTCTCTTCACTTACTTAGACCTTTTATTTTTTTTCCACGATGCTTTGCCACTTTCAGTGTGGACCATACATCTGCCGTGCCACACTTATGCTTAAACATTGCGTCTCTGATGCTGCCTCAGGAGTATTTTGCCATTTCTGTTTCATAATTTCCATCGCTGATTCTCTCAGGTCTTCATTCTTTCCTCTACCAGCTTCTGTCTGGACTTGATGTTCAGGCCAACTCTTTTCACACTCTAGTGAGTGTCTCCCACTGCCTGGGACAGGGTATCTGTGTCAGAACACAAACAGCCCCAGAGAGCAACCCCACCGGTCTCTAGAAGGTGTGGTGCTCCGGGCTCCCAGGGAAGACAAGTGTCTCTTTCTCCTTCCCTGGCAAGTCCCAGGAAGCCTCTGTGTGAAAGGATGTAAATTTGAGTCAGTTACAGTCTTGATATTTATGATCACTGATCTGCCTCACATGTGACTTGACTTAACCTCATTTTAATAAATTTTCTTATTTAAAATAATTGTCACTCTGCACTTTTCCTCAGACTCTCTCAGGTCTTCACAATGTGTGGTTCATGTTTTTTTATCAAGTAATAATTCTCAGAAATAAATACTGTAGGAGCATCAGCTCTGGACTATCTGGACACTCCCTACATCTGTGTCCCCCACCTGGGGAAGCTATGTCAGTCAGGCACAGAAGCAAACACATTCAAATAAGCAAGCCCTTCACTAAGACAGCAGCCCAATGAGGGCAGCAACCTGCCAACTGCCAATGATGGCAGGTGGAGTGGGAGGCAGGCCCCCCAGTGAAGGAACGTGGAGAATCAGGGGTCTGGAAATCAAGGGCCAGCATCTGGGTTCATTCGTGTGCAACAAAGGAAACAATTCTAACACCAAAGAAGAGCAGAGGAAAGGAAATTGTAGGCATATGAGCAAAAATCAGTAAAATTAAAAAAAAAAAAAAAAAACAGAAACGCAGTAAGGAAAATCAATTAAACCAAAGGCTGGTTTCTTGAGAAGATCATTAGAATGGATAAATCTCTAACAACATGATTAGAAAAAGAGAAAAGATACAAGTTAGTAACATTGTGAATGACGGAGAGGGCATCATGACTGACCCAGCAAACAACATCGAGATATACTGGAGCACTGTGGATGACTCTGCAGCAATGAGTGTGATGACTTAGACTAACGAGCCTGTTTATTGAAACACACCAAATAGTAAAGCTCACTTAAGAAGAAATTCATAACCTAAACAATCCTATATCTTTTAAAGAAATTGAACTTGTATTTAAAAGTTTTTCCATACAGAAAACTCCAGGTCCACATGGCTTTGCTGATGAAATTTTTAAAATATTAAAGAAGGAAAAAATGTCTCTTCTATACCAACTCATCTAGCATAAAATCAGCATCACTTCAATACCAAAAGCAGACAAAAGTACTAGAAATTAAAAAAAAAAACTATACTTTTCCATCATTCAAGACATTGAATAAAAATTATTTTAATAAAATTTTATAAAATCAAGTCAAAATATACAAATGTTAAAAGATCATGACTAAGTAGGGATTCAAGTTTGTTTTTTAATTTCAAAAATATTCTGTGTAATTAATGAACATTTAAAATATAGAATTATTTCAACAGATGCAGAAAAGAGTTTGAAAAAACTCAACATATTTTCATTTTACAACTTTCAGCAAAATAGAAATGGAAAAAAAGTCCTCAACCTAATAACAGAAATTTTAAAAACGAATAGCTAACTTTAACAGCAAAAAACTGAGCATTTTCTCCATTCGATCAGGAAAGGAGCAGGGACTCCGTTCTCACGTTGTAACTGAAAGTAGAGTGCAAGTACAGCTAAGTGTGAGTATCAGTCGCTCCGTTGTGCCTGACTGTTTGTGACCCCATGGACTGCAGCCCACTGGGCTCCTCTGTCCATGAGATTTTCCAGGCAAGGATACTGGAGTGGGTTTCCATTTCCTTCTTCAGACAAATATAGTTGCTCACCCTCAAAATCCATTAAAGAGGCAAGGTTGGTGGAAAGGAAAGTTTGCTTTCTTAGGGATGCTGGCAACAAATTGGGGGATGCAGACAGAGTCTTGTCCAAAGGCCAACTCTTCCCCCACCCAACTGACAACCAGTGGGCAAGAGCTTCTATATACGAAAGGAGAGGGCTACATGCAGAAACGGCATAGTCAGCTCTAACAGTCATCTTGAAAACGGTCATCAGAGGTCGAATCAGCATCATCTTGATTGTTTTAAGTACAATTAATCTTCAGTTCCAGGGTGGTTTTTCCCCATTTTCTTGGGGCCGGTTCTCAGAACTGTGGCACCTTATGTCATGGCCACAGTCTGGTTATCATGTAGTTAACTTCTTCCACCCAGCGGGGATTTCAGTATCTATACGACAACTCACAGGATATGGACGAGACTAGAATCTATAGCCCTCGAAGAGGAAATAAAGTCCTTGACTTTGCTTAATGACTAAACTATTGCTATGAATCCCCTCTGACTGTTCTCCTTTGTTTCTGCATTTGTTCACTCCTCTGATTAAACTTTTGTTAAAGTTTTTCCACAGACAGCAGGCAAGCAGAGCACACGGAGCGGGAAGCACCGTAGGGTCCGGTTTCAGCATCTTGTGCTCCACAGTGTTACAGAGAGCTTCACAGTGAAACAGGATGAAAAGCAAAATAAAGGCATGTGTACTGGGGAGGGGGATGGATAAGGAAGCAGAACTCTTTTTACTTAAAAATAGCATACTATGCAGACAATTCTAAGAAATGTACAGAAAGATATTAGGACTAATAAGTGGATTTAGCGAGACTGTAGACTTAAGGTCTACAAGACCTTAATGCAACAAGAAACATCAGAAATTGAAAAAAATAAATTTCCAGTGTGTGCTAAAAAGTATTAAAACAAAGAAGAGATGAATTTGAGAAAAGTTGTGTTATTGTGTGTACACAGAAAACCAGGAAACTTCGCTGGCAAGAAGTACAGACCTAAGTAAGCGAAGAGGTGTATACACCATGCTCATGGGTCAGAAGACTCAAGATTGCTAAGACATCATTTCCTCTCAAATTCATCATTTCATTAGCACAGATCCGGTCAAAATCTCAGCAGGCTTTTTTGTAGAATTTGACAAGTTGATTCTAAACTTATAAAGACCTGTGAAAGACCTGGAATAGTCAAAGCCATTTTGAAAAAGAACAAAGTTGGATATCTTGTGCTACCTGAAATCAAGATAGTGTGGAATCTGCATACAGGTAAATTATGAGTGAATGGAACATAATAGAGTCCAGAAAGAGATCCACACATGTATGATGAACCGATTTCAACAAAGGCACAAGAGCATTTCAATAAGGAAGGGATCATCTTCTTAACAAATGGTGCAAGACAACAAGCCTCCATTCACCTCATGCCACAGTGCAAAGGCGTCTGGACCTGTAATCTGCAAAAGTGAAATCTAGGAAACCCGTGAACAAGGACCGTGACCACAGAGTTGCACACACATCCTGATTACTATTCACATGTAGAGCAAGAAAGAATCTGTGTAACTTGTGTCATGGTGGTCCATGTGCAAATTGGAAAGGAATTTCCAGAGACAGACGTAGAGTATTTCAGAAAGGAGTGCTTATGAAGACCAAAGAGCAGAAATAGTGTGGGCACTGCGAGCACAGTGGGCTGACCTCCTGACAGACCAGGGAGAGTGAAGAGGATGCTGTCAGAATAGCGGGTCAGCTCAAGCGAGAGCAGACACTTCCTGGGTTAGCAGCCACTTATTATAGCCTCAGGTGGCTCAGTGGTGAAGCATCTACTTGCCAATGCAGGGAGCACAGAGACAAGGGTTTGATTCCTGAATCAGGAAGATTCCCTGAAGGAGAAAATGGCAACCCACTCCAGCATCCTTGCCAGGAAAATCACATGGACTTAGGAGCCTGGTGGTCGCAAAGTGTCAGACATGACTGAGTAACTGAGCACTCGGGCACACACATTACAGCTTCAAGACAAAGAAAATTCCTACTGAAAGGGTGGCACTGGGTGATTAGGTTAGGGTTCTATAGGGTGAGTATCAGGGTGGGCATTTTTACCTAATATGGGGTCAAGGAGCTGGCTGGTAAGGATCAGAGAGGGGCTCTTGGCAACTGTTACAGTGGTGCTAGTCAGCGCCGGAGGTGACCTTAGTTCTGGGCTCTGCATCTGTGACCTTGTGGTGGGACTCCACAGCGTGTGGTTTCAGAGACTCGTGTAAACTTCAGGGGAAAGAAATCATGTAAGGGAATTCTTGAAAAGTGAAAGTGAAAGCCGTTCAGTCGTGTCTGACTCTTTGCGACCCATGGAATGAATAGTCCATGGGATTCTCCAGGCCAGAATACTGGAGTGGGTAGCCTTTCCCTTCTCCAGGGGATCTTCCCAACCCAGGAATCGAACCCAGGTCTCCTGAATTGCAGGAGGATTCTTTACCAGCTGAGCCACGAGGGATCCCAATTTAAAAACTGAATCAGAAATATGAAGTGTCAAGACAAAGTTGTAAGAGAGAAAATAGCATACCCGGTGATTGTAACTATTAATGTATGTTTATAATGTAGTTATGACTATAATCCAGTGGTTAAGAAACAACTCTAGAAGTAAATTAAAATGCTTCAATTAAAAAATACCTAAAATAGCATTCCACTTTACGTCAGCACAAACAGGAGAACATCTGGGTAAAAGAGTTCTAAATGCTGCAGAGAAGAGAGGGAGGGGAACAAAGTGAGAATTTTAGCATTGAGAGAAAAGTATAAGTATAAATGTGACTTCAATAAATGTGAAAACACCTAGAGGGTGTCACAAAGTAGAATCTCCACAAACTGCCATCCAGGGTGGTAACCGTACAATCTGTAAATGATGCCATTACGGACTCCAGGCATTTAGCAACACGATAGCAAAATAGAAAAGGCAAAATCTCTAACAAAGATTCTCCAAGGAGAAGGTGATGAACTACAATGATGGGAGAAAATTGAACACCTCCTTGGAATTTCAGTGAATAATTCAGTGATCGCAACTACACAGACATACACATTTATTTCTGAATACCAATGAAAGCATTTGATTCAATAGAGATTAACGTATTAAAAACTTTGCATTCCGTAGACACAATATTTTTATTTTACTTATACACTAATGCTAATCATATGGACCATCTTGGCGAATTTCTGCAAGTATAAAGACCATAGGCTGCATTTATCACAATGCAATGAAACTGGAGTCAGTAATAAAAACAGGACAAAACACGTCTACTAAGACAGTGGAGGGCCTGCCTTCAATGCCTCTTGGGTCAAATTGGACTGAAATCTGAGATAGAAAATTATTTAGAAATCAATTAAAGTCAGAAAATTTCACTCAAAGCTTACAAAGTATGGCTATAGTCATACTCAGAGGAAAATTACAGCTTTAAATGTCTTCACTATTCAGTTAAGACATTACATACGGTACATAATTACATACACTTAAGTTTCAGAAAAAAGGCAAGATGTAAAATATGTATTTACCAGATTAGTGCTTTACTTAAACATTAAAACAACAGAACACATGGAATAAAAGAATGTGATGCAATAAAATTTTATCAGCAACTATATTTAAGTGATAGCATTTTTGTGAGCTAATTCTTTTTTCCGGAAAATTCTATAATGTTATTATGCATTATGTAGAATCAGTTCAGTTCAGTTCAGTCGCTCAGTCGTGTCCAACTCTTTGTGACTCCATGAACTGCAGCACACCAAGCCTCCCTGTCCATCACCAACTCCCAGAGTTCACTCAGACTCATGTCCATCGAGTCGGTGATGCCATCCAATGATCTCATCCTCTGTCGTCCCCTTCTCCTCCTGCCTCCAATCCTCCCAGCATCAGAGTCTTTTCCAGTGAGTCAACTCTTCTCATGAGGTGGCCAAAGTACTGGAGTTTCAGCTTTAGCATCATTCCTTCCAAAGAAATCCCAGGGCTGATCTCCTTCAGAATGGACTGGTTGGATCTCCTTGCAGTCCAAGGGACTCTCAAGAGTCTTCTCCAACACCACAGTTCAAGAGCATCAATTCTTCGGCGCTCAGCTTTCTTCACAGTCCAACTCTCATATCCATACATGACCACTGGAAAAACCATAGCCTTGACTAGACGGACCTTTGTTGGCAAAGTAATGTCTCTGCTTTTGAATATGCTATCTAGGTTGGTCATAACTTTCCTTCCAAGGAGTAAGCGTCTTTTAATTTCATGGCTGCAGTCACCATCTGCAGTGATTTTGGAGCCCCAAAAAATAAAGTCTGACACTGTTTCCCCATCTATTTCCCATGAAGTGATGGGACCAGATGCCATGATCTTCATTTTCTGAATGTTGAGCTTTAAGCCAACTTTTTCACTCTCCTCTTTCACCTTCATCAAGAGGCTTTTTAGGTCTTCACTTTCTGCCATAAGGGTGGTGTCATCTGCATATCTGAGGTTATTGATATTTCTCCCGGCAATCTTGATTCCAGCTTGTGCTTCTTCCAGTCCAGTGTTTCTCATGATGTACTCTGCATATAAGTTAAATAAGCAGGGTGACAATATACAGCCTTGACGTACTCCTTTTCCTATTTGGAACCAGTGTGTTGTTCCATGTCCAGTTCTAACTGTTGCTTCCTGACCTGCATATAGGTTTCTCAAGAGGCAGGTCAGGTGGTCTGGTATTCCCATCTCTTTCATAATTTTCCAGTTTATTGTGATCCACACAGTCAAAGGCTTTGGCATAGTCAATAAAGCAGAAATAGATGTTTTCTGGAACTCTCTTGCTTTTTCAATGATCCAGAGGATGTTGGCAATTTGGTCTCTGGTTCCTCTGCCTTTTCTAAAACCAGCTTGAACATCAGGAAGTTCACAGTTCACATATTGCTGAAGCCTGGCTTGGAGAATTTTGAGCATTACTTTACTAGCGTGTAAGATGAGTGCAATTGTGTGGTAGTTTGAGCATTCTTTGGCATTGCCTTTCTTTGGGATTGGGATGAAAACTGACCTTTTCCAGTCCTGTGGCCACTGCTGAGTTTTCCAAATTTGCTGGCATATTGAGTGCAGCACTTTCACAGCATCATCTTTCAGGATTTGGAATAGCTCAACTGGAATTCCATCACCTCCTCTAGCTTTGGTCGTAGTGATGCTTTCTAAGGCCCACTTGACTTCACATTCCAGGATATCTGGCTCTAGGTCAGTGATCACACCATTGTGATTATCTGGGTCCTGAAGATCTTTTTTGTACAGTTCTTCTGTGTATTCTTGCCACTTCTTCTTAATATCTTCTGCTTCTGTTAGGTCCATACCATTTCTGTCCTTTATTGAGCCCGTCTTTGCATGAAATGTTCCCTTGGTATTATGTAGGATACTGATATTTAAAAGAAATTAAAAATTTCTATACATTATCTATCAATTACATAATGCTGACTAGTTATCATTTTAGAATTATTTTAAAAACAAACAGATGTCAAATAATGATGATGTTAAGTTAAATTCCTAAGGTAACAAAGAGGTGAGTGTTCTTAGAATTAGGAAAAACTTCCTTGAACATTTCCATTTCTTTTATTATAATGCTGGGCCTTGTTTCCATTCATTTTACTAATTTTATGTTTGAGTGATATATTCAGAAACAGTAAGCTGTCGTTTGTCTTCAAGTCCATCTGTATGTATGTATGTAAAAGTAAGTAAAGTTGCTCAGTCATGTCCGACTCTTTGCAACCCCATGGACTGTATGTAGCCCACCAGGTTCCTCTGTGCATGGGATTCTCCAGGCAAAAATACTGGAGCGGGTTGCCGTGCCCTCCTCCAGGGGATCTTCCCGACCAGGGACTGAGCCATCGTCTCTATGTCTCCCATATTGGCAGACAGGTTCTTTACTACCACCACCACCCGGGAAGCCCATATACATACACTTGTTGAACATACATGGTTTTCGCTTCTAAGCAGTTCCTGCTGTGCTTGCGCCATTACCAAAGGCAGCATCCATGTCTTCCCTTCTTTGAAATTTCCCATTTGGCCTGTGCACCTGTTTCTTTTTACAGGTAATTACTGAGATCAGCCTTGGGTCTGATGCTGACAATGCCCACCCCAGCAGGGTGGTCAGCAAGCTGGCGCAGTTTTCCAGGTGAGAAACTGCCCGGGACAGCACCCTCTGAATGCCAGGGACCTGGGTCCACCTTGCAGGTCGGGCCCTGTGGTAGCAGCTGACCCAGAAAGGCCAGCGTCGCCAGCACAGGGCTGCTCTTCTGTTTCCAGTGGCTTTTGCGAGGCCACAGCACTCCGGGCGGTGACAGATGCAGGCGGACAGGCCATCCCCAAGTTGGCATCGCTGGTCTCTAAGGCCCACTGTCCTGTTTCCCGCTGGGGACTCAACCAGGGAGCACCATGAGACTTCCATTGGCCTCATTCCAATGGCAGGTCTCTCTCTGGCCAGTATTCCTGAAGCCTCAGATTTCTAAAGCTATTACCAGCGACAACTACAGCCAAGTCTGCAGAGCGTAGACTTGAGAATTGTGCTTTGTTCTAATGTAGCCCTTCCTGCATGGTGAGACTACCCCTAGACCAAGCTCACTTGAATTAAGTGAGGGTCACTGGTGCCTTGGGCTGTTTGGTGACCAGAGTCTGGCAGCCTAGAGGGACCCCCCGCCCTGCCAGCAGGACAGGCTCCACCCAAGCCAGGATTCTGGCCAGTGAAACTGGCCCTGGTCACCTCCTGGGTGACTGGCACCACAGCTCAGAGTTCAGGGCGCTGGGTTACCGTCTCCATAGCCTCATCCATGTCCTGCAGGTGTCTGGCATGGTGTTTGTGGGGGCGTTTCAGGGCTGCAGGTGTGGAAGAGAAAACTCTCCCCACCTCTCCTGTCACCAGGGGCCTGATATCTTGCTCAATTAGCCCCCCATCTCAAATCTTCATTGGAAGGACTGATGCTGAAGCTCCAATAATGTGGCCACCTGATGAGAAGAACCAACTCATTAGAAGAGAACCTGATGCTGGGAAAGATTGAAGGCGGGAGGAGAAGGGGACATAGAGGATGAGACGGTTGGATGGCATCACCCACTCGATGGACATGAGTTTGAGCACGCTCTGGGAATTGGTGAAGGACAGGGAGGCCTGGCGTGCTGCAGTCCCTGGGGTCAGACATGACTGAGCAACTGAACAACAGCAACCTCCCCCAACAGTCATGCAGATGAGGGAGCTTACATGGCCCTCCCAGAATGAGAAGAACCTGATGGTGGTGACGAATCAGCCTCAGAACTGGTACTTTGGGCACTGGTCTGGACAGCACGTTTGGGAGGGGGAGAAGCCAGGCTTGTGACTCTAGGAGCAGTTTCGACCCCTGCCCCCTGACTGGCTGTGGAGTCTGGGATCAGCAAAGCATGCATCCCGGCCCTCCTTGGGCACCATTGGCAGGTCTCTGGAGGCTCCTCAGGCCCTGAAGCGGTAGGTCTGAGACTGAGCACCCAGGACGTTCAGACAACAGCAGGGAGCACACCCTGGGACATCTCCAGGGCAGGGCCCCCGGAGCTGAGTCCTGCTGCGGGGTGCCTCACACCTGCTCCCGGAGCCCTGTCCTCACTGCTGGATGGGATGGAACACATCCATTTGGGAGGAAGCAGATTCATACCAGGAGTGAGGCCAGGGTGTGCTGAATGAGGAGGGAGAGAAAACGAGGCAAGGGGAGCAGCTGCAAGTTCACGGCCAGCAAACGGCAAGAGACGAGCCCCAGTCCAGAGGCCGTCTTCATGTCCAGCGCTCAGCCTCGTTTCAGCAGGGAAAGCGCTCCTCTGGTATCCTGGAGCTGGACAGGGTCCAGCTTGCTAGAGCAAGCGGAATCTAGACCAGGGGGCTCCGCCAAGACAGAAAGCTGTTTGCCTCCTGCAGCACCAGCCTGCCCTTTCTGCACATATCCTGGTCACTGTGTGCTCGTGGCCCCCTCCCTGCAGCCCCACAGCGCCAGCCATGCTTCCTACCATCCTGGGATTGTGTACTGGGAGCGTGTTCACAGGCCAGGGCTATGAGCTCCCTCAAACTACTGGAGGACTGGGAAGGTGGAGGGGGAGCCCTCTTCACGAGAGTCCTGCCTTCCCTCCCCGCTGGAGGTCAGCGGGCATGGATGCCAAGGCTTTGCATAACATAATAATATGATAACGGAGCTGCTCAGTTGTGTCTGACTCTTGGCAGCCCCATGAACTGTAGCCCTCCAGGCTCCTCTGTCCATAGGATTTCCCAGTCAAGAATATTGGAGTGGGTTGCCATTTCCTTCTCCAGGGGAGTTTTCTGACCCCGAGATTGAACCCAGGTCTTCTGCACTGCACACAGATTCTTTACCATCTGAGCCACCAGGGATGTGGAGGCTTTGATCTTCTGCAATCTGTCTGCAGATGCAGGAGAGGTCGAAGGCTGGTCACTTGCCCCGAAGGGTGTCTTGCATTGAGGGTGGATTGTCAGGGATGGTATCTTGGATGTTTCTAACCCTCGCTTTCTCTCTCCCCCTGATGAGGGCATCCTTCTGAACTAGATGATAATAAAGATCACCCTGAGGATCGACTGATGACTAGAGAGGACGGATGCCACTCTGTCCTGACACCTGAGCTGGGCCTGCCAGCCTCCTCTTCACTGTGTAAGTGTCTTGAAAATATATCCTCTTGCAACAGATCCTGTGTTCTCCATGTAAGATCGGGTGTGTTGCTGCATTGCTTATCTCATCACTCAGACAAAAGGTGGACTGTAGAGTCATTGGAGGGCCGGGTTCAGGCTTCAGAAAGAAGAACCTGTTGTCAGTGTTTCCTAAATACTCAGGAGTACATTGTGGCTGTAGCTTTCAGGCAACCATTCCTCCAGACAGGGCTTTCCCGGTGGCTCAGAGCAAAAAGAATCCCCTTGCCAATGAGGAAGATGCAGGACACTCGGGTTCAGTCCCTGAGTCAGGAAGATCCCTGAAGGAGGAAATGGCAACCCGCTCCAGTCTTCTTGCCTGGAGAATCCCACGGACAGAGGAGCCTGGAGGGCTGCAGCCCACGGGGTTGCAGAGTCGGACACGACTAAGCACGCAGGCAGCCACAGCATTCCTCCGGACAAGTTTCAACCTCTTCCTCAACGTTTTCCTTCAGGCGAGTGTGAAATTCGCTGCACAAAGGGGACCCCAAACAGCAGACCCCAGACGGGCCTGTATGCTTCTGCAGGTGGCAAAGGTCAGAAGTATGCATCCATTAAGGGAGATTGTCATTTCATGAGAAGCCAAAGGGGCTCAGACACAAGCACGTTTATGCACCGGGAGAGGGGTCACCCCGTCCCCCTCGCTGAGACAGAGCAGGCTTGGCCGCCGTGACCGGTGCTGGGGCTACAGTGGGACCGCTGGCCGCACCCGCCCGCCTGGCCCGTCTGTGCTGGCAGAGGGGCCTCGCTGCAGAAATCCCTCCCTTTGACATAAACAAACATCACGGGCAAATTGAAATCTCATTGCAACTGGTAGACAATAGGATTTTAAAAGGTCTGAGAATAGGATTAACATATTGTTATAATGTTCCACTCTGATTTAAACAATTTTGAGTTCTTATGAGGATTCCTCCTGAACTATCTATTTTATATGTAGTACAAGCCCCAGCTGAGATTTTTTTAAAGAACAACAGCAACTTGACATTACTCAAAGAGTCCTTTCTTATTAACCAACAAGAACAATTAGGAATTATTTCAAGTAACTTTAATCTCTGTGCTTGGATACACATATTGCATTTTTTCCTGTGTCAACAAGTATAGGCTGATGTTTTGAGCAGATTTCCATATGCTAATTTACCTATTTCCCTTTCTGAAAGACTATAGCTTCCTGACGGTTAATTCTGGCTGACAGGGAATGGTTTTGCTTTTCATTCTCTGCAAAACAGTGTATTGTTGCAAAGTGATTTATAATAAACAGTATCTAGGAGAGAACCACATGCTGATTGTTTTTGACAACCAAAAATGCATTATTAATGAAATAATAACATTGGCAGCATCTTAGCGGGCAAACTGATTTGCAGAGTTTTCTTTTCTTTCAGAACCAAGAGCCTCACTTTCTATTTGGAGCTCCTCGCAGTGCATGATCCTGGCAGAGAAGAATGTGGAATTGTGTGCGTGCTGCGCACAGTTCGGATTGCCCACAGGGAATACGGAGGGATGGTTTTTCCCTGAGATCGCAGCCAACGCTGTGTTTTGTTCTTTTTCAGCTTCACTTAGTTCATTTAACCTTGGTTATCATCGAATCTATACCTAATATTGGGCATTTTAAAAAAGAAATGTCCATTTCTAGAACCATAAGTGGAAGGAACAGTCAGTACTTAATGCATGGATTCCATCCATAGTTCCAAATTACAGCAAACGGAAGAGTTAAAAACAAACAAACAAAAAAAAACATCTAAAATGAAACTCCACCCTAAATCAATGTGTGTGACAGGCTCGGGCCTGGTGGGAGCAGAGATCCAGTCCTCCGTCCCAACACAATGCATAGCTTCACAACACAAACAAGGCTCCAGATTTGACTGGATTTGGTAGTAAACTATTCTACGTTTCAGGCTCCCTAATTCAACGAAGCATATTTGACTTCATCTTTTCACTCTGACTTTGTCACTTACCTCACTGAAACATCGGCACCTCCAACGGAATCTCGAGGCTTCTTTGAAAGGACTGGCCTCTGTTGTCACCGGCTCCTGTATTAATTGTGGCCTGAACTTTATTGAATTTACCCAAGTGCTTTGCTGGAGCGTCTCCAAACACTAACAGGCAAATGAAATTAAACAAAAAGGGCCAGCTCTAGTTAAGAGCATCGTGTAAGTGCTTTGGAGACCGGGCGTAATTAAGGAGGCTGTAAACTAAGACGCCAAGCACAAATGTCACCCTCACCTGAGCGTGCCCGGCGAATGGGGGACACGGGCAGAATTCATCCCGGAGCGGGACAGCAGCAGCCAGGACACAAGGCTCTTTAACGGAAGGTGGGCTTCCCAGCAAGGCTGAGCAGACGTCTGGAGAATTCTGAGTGTGCCTGTCAGGGCTGTGGAGCGGGACTCACTCATCCCCTCGCAAGGAAGCCTTCCAGCTGGACACAGGGAGCCTGGGACTCAGGCCACGTGTGGATGCGTGTCCAATGGCTTCACCCTCAGTTCCTGGTCCAGCCTGACATCAGTTTTGCCAAAAGACTTGGACACAAACCCTATAGTATGCCCCTATTTCCAGTTGCCACCCCCCGAGAACTGCCTGGAGGCAGAGGTGTCAGCCTGATCCGCCCAGGTCCCAGTTCCTAACCAACATTTAGAACATCGTCAATGCTCAGATGGCCAGAGGATGAGTGAAGGAGGAAATAAATAGCCAGAAAGCTGCAAGAAAAAAACATTTTTATGAAACAGAAAATACCTTGGTGATCAAAAATTACACCCTTTTCTCATACAAGTTTCCCTGATCACTTGGTGGTAAAAGAATCCACCTGTAACACAGGAGATACAGGTTCACAGGTCTGATTCCTGGGTCAGGAAGATGCCCTGGAGGAGGAAATGGCAACCCACTCCAGTATCCATGCCTGGAGAATCCCATGGACAGAGGAACCTGGAGGGCTACGGTCCCAAAGGGTCACAAAGAATCAGACACGACTGAGCGACTGAGCACATTCTCACTCTTTGTGTCTTCTCCTCTCTGCCGTGACTGCTCTGGAAGCAGCACCTAAGAACACCTTGTAGGGCTGCTCACAGCCTGCTGCTGCTGCTACTGCTGCTAAGTTGCTTCAGTCGTGTCTGACTCTGTGCGACCCCATAGACGGCAGCCCACCAGGCCCCGCCGTCCCTGGGATTCTCCAGGCAAGAACACTGGAGTGGGTTGCCATTTCCTTCTCCAATGCATGAAAGTGAAAAGTGAAAATGAAGTCGCTCAGTCCTGCCTAACTCTTAGCGACCCCATGGACTGCAGCCTTCCAGGCTCCTCTGTCCATGGGATTCTCCAGGCGAGAGTACTGGAGTGGGGTGCCATCGCCTTTAGGGTGCCCTTTTCAGACATCCTGTACTGGTGGGAGAAGCTGGGAGTTTTCTTCGGAGGGACAACCATGTTCTGGCCACTGGCTAACCTAGAACAGGCAGCCATCAACCGCTTCTCCTCTAAGATGCATCTTTGTTGCTCTGACAACAGGAGGCAGGTAAGTGCCTCCCGCATCAACACAAGCATGACTTACAGCTGAGGGGGCCATGGGCCCAGCCCATGGTCACTGCGTCCTCAACACCACCAGGCTCTGGGGCTGTGGAAGACGTGGAGAAGGAACGTGATGGGTGAGCATCCCAGGCTGAAGGGCCCCAGGGGGCCGCTCAGCGTGGCTGTAGGACACGACCCCAGAGCAAGCATAGGAGTCAGAAATGAAGAAAGAGCCCTTATGGACCCTAAGAGGAACAAACATATCAGGTCAGCCGGGGACAAGGACCATGACAGTGACATTTCCTCTTCAGGAAGGGTTAGAATTCTTCTTTTATATAAAAAAAATATATATACATATACACACACACATATATATATATATAATATGCATAAACATCACAGATTATACATATATATGTACAAATGTGTGTATATATCTTATTTTAAATGTTGAAACAGAATATTTCATAAAAATTCTCAGTTCTCTTTGGACCTGAAGCTCACACAGCTTCTTTGAAAGCAGCTGGGCAGCAAGTTGAGCAGAGGGGTCAGTGGGGGTGGACAGGAGGAGCCCTAGACCAGGGCAGGGGGTGGGGTGGAGCAGGGGAGCATGTGGGCTCAGGTCAACAGAAATCTTCCTTTGGACGCATCAGATCTACCAAATGCATGTCATGTGCTTGTGGGATTGACCGTGGCCTTTGCGGAAAGTACGCAAGTAGAGTGGCCTCGCAGCAGGTAGAGCTCCGAAGACCCCAGGGCTCTTTAAAACCACCATCCTGGAGCGCCCGTGAGATGTGAGCCATGGGCGGGGCCCTCACAGGTGGCCCAGAAAGTCTGGCTGGGGGACAGCTGGGGAGAGGCAAGTCCCAAGGCGAAGCTCTGGGGAGCGAGGCCTCGGAGCGGGGCCAGCTGGCTGGAGACTCTGCATTGAACTCTCAGAGGTGAGTGGCTCTTGCCCGGCCAGCATTAGGGAGTTCTAAAAAATGTCATAGCCCAGGTCCCAGTCTGGAGCAACAGTATAGAATTCATCCAGGTGAGGCCTGGTCTCTGTGATTTTAAAGCTCTCTGCCTCAGAGCTGGGGAGGCAGTCCAAGAGGGCGAAAGGGAAAAGCGTCCCCGGTGTAGGGTTTCCTGAGCCCGGGAGGAGGGAGGCAGAGAAGCCCCAACCGCTGACCCACTCAGGGAGCTGCCTTGCACACAGTGTGATGGCATAAATAAATGTGTAAGGCATGTGTGCATTAGTTGCTCAGTCATGTCCAACTCTGCGACACCAAAGGCTGTACATAGCCTGCTAGGCTCCTCTGTCCATGGGATTCTCCAGTCAAGAGTACTGGAGTGAGTTGCCATTCCTTTCTCCAGGGGATCTTCCTGACCCAGGGATTGAACTGGGTCTCCTGCATTGCAGGCAGATTCTTTACTGTCTGAGCCAACAGGGAAACCCAAAATATATGATGTATGTATAATGTATATTGTTATACATAGCAATATACATAACATGAATAGTACACATGTATAAGATATTTATATTAATATAAGCATAAACCTCATTTACATATAATGATTGATTGAAAATTGTGCAAACAATTTCCTCCTGCAAGATGCTAGACTAGTCCATGAAGGGACTTGGTCCCTGAGTGACTTCACATCCAGCCCCAGGTTGCAGGATCCATGGGTGGCGGCCTCCAATCTCGAAGGTTCCTGCAGAAGCAGCCAAGACCCCGCTGGCCAGGTGCCCCCCAGAAGGCCACTGTTTCTCTCCAGTTTTGTATGTCACATGACACTCTCGCACACGATTCCTACAATCTCGTGACTCTCTGCATGCTTTCATGCACACGATTCCTACAATCTCGTGACTCTCTGCATGCTTTCATGCACACGATTCCTACAATCTCGTGACTCTCTGCATGCTTTCATGCACACGATTCCTACAATCTCGTGACTCTCTGCATGCTTTCATGCACACGATTCCTACAATCTCGTGACTCTCTGCATGCTTTCATATGTATCTGTACTGATGCCACACTCATCTCATATACATTAACGTTGATGAATGGCAGTTTTAAAGTAATCTGTAGAATTATAAGAAGTGTCTTCCCATGGTTGACCTACCTAGTCTTTTCTGAACAATTTTCTCACACTGTTTTCTGAGCTGTATAACAAATTTAAAATGTTAATGAATCTAGTTAATCAACCCACAAGTCAGGCTGATAGAAACACACCCCCAACCCTCGCCCGTCACACCCAGTCATGCAATTTACCTTGGACAGAGCTCCACAGCTGATATCCCACTGGAGTTCAGAATTACACGAGGCTTCCCTGATGGCTCACAGGGTAAAGAATCCAGCTGCAATGCAGGAGACCCAGCCTCAACCCCTGGGTTGGGAAGATTTCCTGGAGGAAGGCAAGCCACTCCGGGATTCTTGCCTGAGAAATCCCATGGACAGAGGAGCCTGGCGGGCTAGAGTCCATGGGGTGGCAAAGAGCCAAACACAACTGAATGACTAACACGCACATGTGCACCTTGAGAGATGCCCAGGGGAGTGCTGTTCAGAGGGATGAACCGTGCAGAGGAGCAGGCGTAACGTAGCCCTGTCTTTCCTGAGCAGATACATGCTCACATATTCATAGAATGTTCTGGAAAAAGAATCAATACCATATCAAGGCTTAGGAAGATTATCTTTCACTTGTGCCTTAAATTCTTCTGTTTACATTTTCATCAACAGCACTTAATATAGCCACCTCAAATAAAAACTGGCTAATGAAAAAGCTATATTCCAAATTTGCTAGCTAACAGCAAACAAACAAAGCTTGTTGGCTTTGGGGTCTCGCTTCCCCAGTCTACTTGGGAAGCATGGATCCCGAGACCCAGGCCCTTCCCCGTTACTGAATCTGTACACACACCACGGCCCCATTGCCTCTCCTCGACCCTCTGGTGAACCAGGCGGAAGCACGTGACTTGAAGTCATTTGACAAATGAACTACAACCCAGTATTCTGTGCTATTCAAATAACATGAAACAGAGCAGGAGCTCGGCCTAACTTCCCTCCCCTGAGCTGTCACGCCCAATAGATCTCAACCATCTCATTAAAACCCGGGACCGTTGTTGTGATTTACGCCAGGCAGGCTGATGGAGCTTGTCACCTGGGGGACACGGGGTCGTGTTCAGCTGGAGAAAACCCCGGGGGTGCTCTCGAGAAGGCAGGTGTGATGCGGGGGTGCAGGGGTGCTCACCCTGTACCCCTGGGAAACGGGTGCAGGAAACACAACGCCGGCCCAGCCAAGGGGCCAGAGGCTGACCCAAGGATCTGTACACACTGCTGTCCGTGCCCGCGCTGGTGTGGCATCAATAATAAATATGTGGTTAGAGGAATGCAATTTTTCCTTTCGTTCCCCTGGAATAGAGCTGCTTCTGAATTATGTTACCATTTATTACAAGGCCCAATGGTGTACAGTCTCCCTTTCTCCTCCCGGCTCCAAAAGTGCATGCACTTTGCATGGAGAGGGCAGAACATTTTTAATCATGCGCTTTAAAAACTTGGTGCTGCCTGCGTGCACGCGAGTGGACACACAATTCTGGATAATGCCTGGGAATCACGAGTGGTTTCAGGAATGACTTGAAGCCGCCAAATCAAATGCGTTTTGCAATTGACCTATTTAGAGGAAAGAAGAGTCACTGAGCAGCAGCGAACTCCATCAAGGGTTAATAATTTTACGTGCTATTCTCTTTTGAAAAGGCTTATTTAAATGTTTATCAGTTGTGCGAAGTGGAGCCGAGCCGGTGACTCGCTGGGGAAGGCTCATCATTGCCTATGCATGGAAGCGTTGTAGGAAGATTAAAATAACATTGAGTATATTCTGTAAATGAAGGAGAGAACTAACAGAAGCCTCTGGAGTCCATTATAAATTTTAATAATACATCAAGGTAATGTAACTGAATAACCGATCTCTAAGGGAAGAAACACAACATTTGGCTAATATTACAATTTAAATTATGAAAACAAAAAGAGCTTTTAGTTAATCTTGTCTTTCTGCTTTTATTCTTCGGGCTCTTTTTTATTTTCCCTGAATCCAAAACACCATGTAAACAAATAAAAGTCGGGAGAAAATAAACAGTTTGGCATCTCAGTAGATTAATTAATGCGCTTCAGCCTTGGCACCAGTAGGCGAAAATTATGTGCATAAATAATATCACTAATTAAAAAGATGCAGATTAACATGCAAATAATGTTAATGAGAACCTGCCATTCCAGAGTGGATTCGCATAACATCAACAATTTAATGGGTTGGAAGGCTTGTGTTTGCATTACATTAATAAATTTCAAAGACCTTGCATAAAAAAGTTCTGTCTGGGCCTCTGTTTCCCACTTGTGAGTTGTAAATTCTGTGGGCAGTAGCAAGCGCACATAGGCAGATGCCAAAGTCATTATCTAAAAGACTGTTGAGAGGATGCCACGTGCCAGCGTGCCCAGCTGTTGGGAACTGGGCAGTAGGTGCTCTTCCGTGCCAATTATTCATATTATTTGGGTAGTCTTGATATTTATTTAAACTGATTAATATTTTGTGCTCTGCATCTTGATCTGGAGGGAAATCATTTTAAGCAAGCAAAGTTTAAAAAAAAAAACACGTTATCGGCCTTTGATGTGTCGTGGAAGTTGACTGCATAAAAATGGGATTGATTAAGCAGACATCATTCTGAACCACAGACGAAAACAACAGAAAGTGTCTCTAATGATGTCATATGATGCTGAAATGGAGTGTTATGCCATTAAATTCCAAGTGGGCCATAACGCATCGAGCTCTTTGAAATGAAAAGGCGTGTGCCCTGCTCCCGGCCGCGTGTGTGATGGCGTTTCTGCGGGTGGATGTCTACGAGTAAAAGCCACCAGTGAGGGTGCCCACGGCAAATGTCTTCCTAAAGTGCTCACTGCCCTCACTGGTCTCCCCCACGGTCCTGGTCCCCAGTTCCTGGCCAAGGCCCCCTGACTGATATGACAGCATCATGGCCGTGGTGTGCAGAGAGGAATCCCAGGTCAACCAGATGCCCATCTGCTGCCAGCGAGCTGCTGTCCACACCCACTCTTGTCTAGAGGGTGGGGAAATGTCCTTCCCCTGGACTAGCAGCAAGCATCCCAGGTTGTGTGGCAACAGCCCGGGTGCTGTGTAGCTGGGCCAGCGTCTGTGTGGCTGGATCAGGAGAGCATTAAACGAGGGAAGTCTCCTCGGCAGGTCAGTGCGGGGAGAGGAGCAGCTGGTGATACTCTGAGCACAGCTCTGCAAGCCCAGCCCATGAAGGCGGAAAACCTGACCTGCCTGCATTTACGTGGCCCGTCCCTAGAGCAGGACCGGGCCCACGTCGGGGCAAGCCTATGCAAGGACCACTCTCAGACACGCGTGTCCAGGGACCTCCTGTGGGTTCCCGGGAGGACACACAGGTGTGGTGCCAGGACTTCCCGCCCCACAGAAGGCTCCCTCCTCTCCTCTGCTGCCATCAGTCCAGTTCTGTGCGTCTTTGAGTGTGTACAGGCTTCCTTAGGAGACCGGGGAGCCTCCTTAGTTGCAGATGTCATCTCTGTTCTCCATCCCGCTGATAAGACACCCTCAGGGAGAGACAAACCAAAAGCTAACACTTCTACAGCTCCAAATGCAGGGCAATGTGGCTCCCCTTCTCCTCCCGCCCCACCCAGAACACTGTGGTCCCCATAGTCAGCCCACACCCTGCCTGAGACGTGAGCAACAGGAGGGGTCCCCACACCCGGGACCTTGACCCAGCTGAACACAGCTCTGCCTGTGTGCAGCCGCTGATGAAGTTTCTTCTGGAAGAAGCGATGTTCACATCTCGGTAAGGCCATGGCTGTGTCATTACTTCTCCACGGCAGGACCTCCCTGGACTGTGAACGATGGGCCAGGAAACACAGCCTCTTCATTTTGGATCCACAGCATTGAACAAGGGCCAGGCTCTTAGCATGTGCTCAGGGCACTGATGGCTGGCAAAAGGGGTCCAGCCGGAACATCATGCCTGGGACACAGTGGGCAACATCTGTAAGTCTTGACCATCTCGGCCACTCACTGAGTGTGGGCTGTGCGCCGGGCACTGGATGGGAACCTCTGAAGCATCAGCTCACAATTCCCACAGCAACATGGGGGGTACGTTTTCCCAAAACCCACAAAAACATTCGCTTACCTGGACAACCTGCTCCCTCCTCCAAGCCACACAAGCTGCTGTGACGTGGAACCTGGTGGCAAAAGCAAGAGGGGTTAAGAGCACAAGGACATAGCCCCGTGCCAGCTCCAGATAAATGTCATCCCCATGGCTGGCTAGTAGAGGTGCATCGAATCAGCCGTTTCCTAAACTTATTAAGAGAGATGCTCATTTACCTTCCATGCCCCAGATTATCAACCTGGATTTACAATTTCACACCTAATGTTCGGGAATCCTGGGCCTTTTGCCTTTGTTTCCAACTGGACATATACATTAAAGAGCCACAAATCTATAAGGGAAAATAATCTGAAAAAAAAATCAGTTCAGTTCAGTTCAGTCGCTCAGTCATGTCTGATTCTTTGCGAACCCATGGACTGCAGCACACCAGGCCTCCCTGTCCATCACCAACTCCCAAAGTTTACTCAAACTCATGTCCTTTGAGTTGGTGATGCCATCCAACCATCTCATCCTCTGTCATCCCCTTCTCCTCCTGCCTTCAATCTTTCCCAGCCTCAGGGTCTTTACCAAGGAGTCAGTTCTTCACATCAGGTGGCCAAAGTATTGGAGTTTCAGCTTCAACATCAGTCCTTCCAGTGAATATTCAGGATTGGTTTCCTTTAGGATGGACTGGTTGGCTCTCCTTGCAGTCCAAGGGACTCTCAAGAGCCTTCTCCAACACCACCGTTCAAAGGCATCAGTTCAGTTATATGTATATATGACTGAGTCACTGTACTGCTGAAACCAACAGAACCTTGTAAATCAACCCTACTTCTACAAAATAAAAGTTAAAAAGCCTCACCAAGAAAAAGAAAGGTACATGTTTTGTTTTAAAACATACAAACCATACACCCTGGTAGAAAGTCCCACACTATTTTTAAGTCTGGAGTTTAATGGTTTAGGGCTTCTCTTTGCACTTTGCAAAGGTGTAATGATGAGTTAAAGATGGATGCCATGTGCATCTACAGCCCTTTGGAAGACAAACACTTGTCCACCCTGCTGTGCATGCAGGTAGGTTTCTATCGCACCCTGTGAGCATCTGCAGAGATGGTAGAAAGCAGGCAATCCTCGTGGAAGAGCTGCTTTGCATGGAGGGGGAAACCCAGGAGAGGAGGGGGGACTGCAGACCAGGTGAGGTGGGAGGGACAGGGTGAGGGACAGTGTCGGGGGCACCGCTCCCAGTTGTATCACAGTGGGAGGCACGTGTGTCACGGGACGGCCAGCTGGTCTCTCTGTGGCTCCAGTGTCTTGCCAGTTGTGATGACTGGATCGATGGCTCTGCCCTGTCTACTCTGAGACTGTTGAGAGCAGCTGTGTTGCCCGAGCATCTCGTGCTTGGAAAGGATGATGATGAGGAAGGGACCCCTGGCCATGTCCCCCAGAACACCGGCTACCTGGCCCTTGACCTGCCCCAGCCTCCAGTGTGGCCCGACTCCCACTTCACAGGGTGCTGCCCCTGGACGTCCCACAGCAGGTGTGGAAGAAACCAGTCACTGGACCTCCATCCCCATGTCCTCCACTCACTGTTCCTCACAGGTGTCTTCTGCCCTTCCTGACTCAATACCACACGTCCAGGCGATCATGGTATGTGGACAGATGGATCCCATGGCAGAATTGCTCCCAGAAAGGCCATCTGGTCATCCGAGAGCCTGTTCTGCTCAGGGGTAGGGTCCCCGCAATGGGAGCGGCGGCCACACCTTCCTCAGCTGTCCGCACGGGAGCTGGGTGCCGGCACTCGCAGGGGAGCTGGGTGCCGGCGCTCGCAGGCACTGCCCTGCCCTGGCACCGGCCACCCCGTCTCGGGTTTTCTTCAGTAGTTCAGGAATCATGTCATCAGACCTTTGGACCTGATATCAAAAATGCTTACTAACCATATGTGTTTTGAAACACGGATGTCTCATTTTCATCCAGAAAACCCAACCAACTGGGCCAGTGATGAAAGAGTCAGAGACTTGAAAATGCCCATTTTCAAGTCAATGTCAATGACTTGACAACCTGTGAATGGGGAGAGGTAAAGGAACGCTCTTCCCACTTCAAAAACAAGTGGGTGTGATGAGGTCCTGACTAAGCTGTCGTTTATCCTGAGTGGGTTTCTGTCCATGAATCTACTTTCCAGGCTGCCCGGAAATGCCACCTCCTCAGGGAAGCCTTCCCTAGCCACCCTGTCCCTGGGCCAGGTGGCCATGCTGTGGGTGCCCATCCTGTTGCACTTCATACCTGGGGACTGGAGTGATGATTCCCCAAACAATGCCCCCGAGGCTCATGCCATTTTCCCGAAACTCATCTTTCCTTATGCACTTTTCTAAAAATAAGAACAAGAAAAAAAAAAACCCTCAGAGTAGAAAACGTCTATTGCAAATTTTGCCTGTTTTGTAGTTATCATCATCCTGCTTCTGTGTGCGCCGGTAGTGGAAAAACAAAGTTGGAAAATATCTGCTGGTCTTGAACATGAAGTGACTCAGGGTAATTAAGGACTGAAATTTCCCTTAAAGATTGAAATTATCTCAATTGGCCATCAACACCTCCTGTGTCAGCTAGATAATTCTCAACACTTCATTGCACTAACTACTTTCCAATAGGGCTTAATAAGGTTGGAGCTCTTCAAACTAGGCACTCCCCTCGATGCCAGCACCAGGCAGTGCTTCTGGGCACCGTCCCCTGCCCAGCAGTCCTGGGTACCATGGGTACCATCCACTCCATGAGCCGCTGAAACTGTTGCCAACATCCACTACTGTCGGATGGCCGGGAGCTCATCTGCTGAGAGATCCCTCCCTGGGGCCCCTCTGCCCGCTTCCTGGGGAGCCAAGTGGGACCAGTGAGGATCTGAGACAATCCCAGCCTGACTGGAGAAACAGTTCCAGACACAACGAGTGATGTTCGAAGGCCCGCTCTCTTGGTGCCATGTCAGTTCCATTGGCTGTATTTTTCCACTCCTGCTCTTGCTGCCCAGCATGGAAAGGTTGGCGGTCCCAGCAGCATACTTATAGTTCATATTAGACGATCCTGAGTTGCAGTTAGTCATAAATTGCCCTTGAAGTTAATATTACTAACGTTAACACAAGTAGCTACCATTTGTTAGCATTCCCTGAGTTCCAGCTGTGCACTAAGCATCACAGAGCCGTTGATAGCACACCTCTGAGGGTGGAGGGGTCGACTGCCTTTTAGAGATGAGAAAACATGACGGAGGGTTCCAAGGGCCCCCCAGGGAGGGTTGTGAATGGTACCTGAGGGACAGCTGGTGCTGGAAGTGACATCGGGAG
This sequence comes from Bos grunniens, assembly GCF_055505025.1. Lineage (NCBI taxonomy): Eukaryota > Metazoa > Chordata > Mammalia > Artiodactyla > Bovidae > Bos > Bos grunniens. The sequence continues at coordinate 2,242,740 of NC_141184.1, read as the reverse complement.
GAGGCAACCAGGGACTCAGTCCCAGCAGGGCTGGACTTCCAGCATTGGCTCAAGCCCTTCTGAAGCCAGCGGGCTCCAGGCAACCACAGAGAACAGGTGTCCTGCAGGGTGTAGAGAGGAGCCCTGGGTGTGCGTGTCAGCAAAGCGTCCCCGGTGCCAGCCCATGCCTGCCCCTTGACCCTCCGCCTGGAGCCAGTGCTGGTTCCAGCTGGGGCTGTTCTCCAAGTCTCTGCTCATGGCATTCACTGCAGCCGAAGCTCACATGTCCCAGCCCCTCCGGTCCCCATCCTCTCCAGCAGATGCGCCCTCATCAAAGGCCAGCCCTCCCCTGAGGCCTCAGACACACCTGGACATGACTTCTGTGTTCTGGGACTCAGCGCCTTCTCCATTACTCTGGGGCCCCGTACCGCTCTGTCTCGTCATTGTGGTCCGTCTCTCAATCCATAGCAGCAGGTATGTGCTGGGTGCCGTGGAGACAGAGGATGGAGGAAGAAGCAAGTCCAGTGGCCCAGGGCCCTCGAGTGTGAGACTGGTCATTCCAGCACACACCTGTGGTCACGGACGGCACCCCCAAGCCCTGCCACTCGTCCTCCAGGTGTGTGATGGGCGGAGCTTGCCCAAGAAAGGTTTGGCTGAGGGAGGCGAGAGTCTGCCCTAAGTATACCAGGCAAAAGCCAGGAGCCGGGAATGTGAGGGTGCTGGAGAAGGGTGTAGAACTCGGGGCTCCTGCTATCGGCCCCAGATGCATCCTGAGGGTGATAAAGGCTCTGGGGACTTTGGGGTGTCGTTCCCAAGTCAGGTTTCCATTGAAACAGTTCCCCAGTCCTGCCTTTGGTGGGGAGCCTGGGTGACTCACCTGATGGGTGGTACCAGTCTCATCCATGGAGGAATGACACCCTTCTCCCCTCAGCTGTGACCGCAGCTTCCGTCTCCACACCATCCAGTTTGGTCAAAGAGTCTGGAAAGGTGCAGCAGAGGATTCTGGGTGATGGAGGTCACCGCCTGGGCTCCCTGAAGGTCGGGCCTTCTGGCTTGCACACAAACCCCCCTAGCCCATGTTAAGCCCCCCAGCATAGTTCTCACAGGTGAGCCCCACCCCTGCGCCTTGTCCTGGGGCCAGGGGACCCCAGCCCTGTGACAGCATCTCCTCGGAGCAGGCTGGTGAGGAGCAGCAGCCCCTCCACAGGGGTCGCGGGCTGCAGACCTCGGCCTGCACGTTGGTGTCCCGTTCCACCCCCTGCTCTGGGGCCTTTGACCCCCTTCCCCCTCCCCCCGCCCCCGTTTCACCATCTGCCCTCAGACAGACGTTTCCACTCCACTTAGCCCAGCCATCCCCTTCCTGAGCTTCACCACCCATATGGCAGCCTATCAGCGCTGTCTCTCGGGGGTCTTTGTCAGGATGTTCAACGCTACTTTGTGAGACAAAGACCATATTTAGGCAAAAATCCTCCCCCAACCCAAGTTCATATTCTGCGGTAGTTGATGATGCCCCTGGGGACCGAACCCCTGCTTCAGGCTGTGCAGTTGGGTCCTGCAGGGCCTTCACCCTGCCACCCCAGGCTCGCTCAGCTCACCCCAGCGGGTGATGGGGTAGAGGGCACCTAAGGATGACATCGCATGTGTGTTTGTGTGTTTCACAAGGGAGCCTTCTCCACTTCATTGCTGTCAGGGTGAGGGCTGCTCTGAGCCAGTTCAGCTCAGTTCAGTCACTCAGTCATGCACAACTCTTCGAGACCCCTTGGACCACAGCACACCAGGTCTCCCTGTCCATCACCAACTCCCAGAGCTTACCCAAATTCATCTCCATTGAGTCGGTGATGCCATCCAACCATCTCATCCTCTGTCATCCCCTTTTCCTCCCACCTTCAGTCTTTCCCAGCATCAGGGTCTTTTCAAATGAGTCAGCCCTTTGCATCAGGAGGCCAAAGTATTGGAGTTTCAGCTTCAGCATCAATCCTTCCAATGAACACTCAGGACTGACCTCCTTTAGGATGGACTGGTTGGATCTCCTTGCAGTCCAAGTGACTCTCAAGAGTCTTCTCCAACACCACAGTTCAAAATCATCTGAGTCAGAGGTTTATTTAAAATGGTAAAATAGGGTCACATGATAGCCATGGATGGATGACACCTGGACCTCCTGGGACTCCAGGATGGAGTTGGGGAGGAGGCTCACTGCCCAGCCGATGTCTGCCCAACCAGGAGACCTCTTGGAGCCGGGTTCCATGTGGAATAGGACTTCTGGTCTGCAATCCCCCACAAAATCCCAATAAAGTCTTTTCCGCCCCTCTCACCCAGGACTAGAATACTAGAAACCCCCCAGAATTGATGCTGTGAGGGTCACCAGCAGGTCTGGGAGAGCCTGCCAGCTCAGGCAGGTGGTCTCCATGGAGGATGCATGTGGTCACTGGGAGCCTCAAACGGCCATTCTGGAGCCAGAGGCATGCAGCTGCCCAGTGTCACCCAGACACTCCCGGGAGAACGATTCAGAGCTTCCAGGTGCCCTGGGACAAAATCTGTCTTCAAGACTTCTGTTTAAAAAATACATCATCCAGGACATTTTTTCATAGCATGTACACAATTTCAAACTTCTTTCATTCAGGAAAAGTCTCTCAGTCTTGTCCAGCACTTTGCGACCCTGTGGACGATACAACCCATGGAATTCTCCAGGCCAGATACTGGAATGAGTAGCCTTGCCCTTCTCCAGGGGATCTTCCCAGCTCGGGGATGGAACCCAGGTCTCCCACACTGTAGATGGGTTCTGTACCAGCTGAGCCTCCAGGGAAGCCCAGGTCTTGCAGTACTCCTAATAATAATTCCACACGAACAACCCAGACCTTTGAACTCTTTAACTCATGTTGTAAGTAGGGAAAAAGGTATTCAGAGGAGCACCACATACACAAGCAAAATGATAATGATAATAACAGTATTCACATTTAAAATAAAAGTAAACAGTCACATAGGCAGGCAAAAAATAGTAATATTGAGATTTAAAATAAAGACAAGCAGAAAAAGTGTGTATACTTAAAGGTTGCCACATGATAGAGAACACAGCCCTGAAAACCAGAAATCCTAACTTTTTGTCTTCATGTTTCCAATGACCTGCCCTGACACTTTCCGAAAGCCAAGTTGGTCATCTGATGCATAAATTAAACAATGCATAAAATTCACTTTTTATTAATTTATATTCCATAAGTGATACAAATATTTGGAAAAAATTTCCATAGAACCCAAGCCTCTTTTCCTCTTTGTCCAGTTTTTATAAAATGAAATTCTACTCTCATCATCTTCATAATTTGTTCTGATTAATCAACAAGTTTTATTTGGACCATGGATCCCATAATCTACAGCATGACGCAATTGGAGTTTTCCTCTTTGAAAAGAGATTAAAGCTCAGACTTACGTTTGATCAAGCACAACATACAACACCTTAATGCAAACCTCAGTTTTAGGGCTCGCCACTTTGAAGTTGAATTAAGGGTAAAGATTTGCCCCTGAACCCAGTGTTGGGTGCCCACCATTGTGTGGCTGAAGCGGGCAGTCACTCCATGGGCCTGGGCGTGCTTAGCCACTTACTCACGAGGAGTACGGGGAACACCTCATCTCCTAGGCTGCTGGTCGGAGTCTGCCTGTGTCAATGTCCTTCCGTTGCTCCTGCTGAGCAGAGCGGCTTTGAAGGCAAGGTCCGAGGAAGCTTTGTGCAGACCGGTCTATGTGATACCACACTGGAGTCCTGCTCACCAACTTCTTTCCAGTGGGGACTCTGATGTCATCTGGCTGAGATTGCAGCCTCCTTGAGGTTCTCCAGGGGTGTGATGGGGCAAGGGATGGACCTCAGCTTTCGCTCGGGCTACCCCTGCCCCCTAGTAGCTCAGTTAGGAAAGAATCTGCCTGCAATGCAGGAGACCTGGGTTAAATTCCCAGGTGGGGAAGATCCCCCGAAGAAGGAAATGGCAACCCACTCCAGTATTCCTGCCTGGAGAATCCCAAGAACAGAGGAGCCTGGCAGGCTACAGTCCATGGGGTTGCAAGAGTCGGACACAACTTAGCAACTAAACCACCACCACCACCCTGGCCCCAGAACTCAGGGGAAAGGAGGGGGTCCCCCACAGAGACTGCAAAGGAGTGTTTGGGAGAGAGGCACAGTGAGCAAGCGGAGTGTCCTCACACCTGAAAAGTGTTGCCCCAGGAAGCTCCACGCACGTTTCCAGGACCCTCTGCTCTGTTGGTGAGAGAGTGAAAAGGGACCCCATCGGTCTCATGCTTGTGAAGGCGTGGTGCTTGACCTGCAGGATTTTCCCCTCTGTTGCTCGGAATGGAACCTGCTCAGATGCTGGAGAGGAGGCTGTTCATGATCCGCGGCATCGTGGGGGGCAGTCCTCTCTGTGCCAACCCCTCCTGAACTGGGTAGGACCCCAGTGACGGATGACGGCGGACATAAGACGTAAGACCCCTGGTTCCTGGAGCCATTTCCAGGACCCGTTTCTCTTCCTCTGCTGCCAAGCCAGCGGGGCTCAGTGGACCGGCATCTGCAGGGACCCCACAGCAGGGCTGGGAGCCTCTGCCCTTGGCCTTCTGCCCACCGCCCAGCTTGCCACCCTGTCTGAGCATCACAGGGAGGGAAATGGGCTGTTCCCAGGGCAGGCAGGCCAAGAGGCAGGGGTCGAGGGGGTGCTGCTCCAGTTCCCAGAAGACAGAGCCGCCAACTGGGGAGGACGTGGTGTCTCCCGTTTCAGGAAGAGTGGACACCAGGGTTGACAGCCGTGGATTCTGCAGGAGGCTACACCTGTGGACGGGGTGCTGAGAAGCCTGGCCCTCAGTGGATGGGGACCCTTGTGACTCCCCTGCCGGCAGGGACAGCAAGGGGACCCTGGTGGAGGTGGAGAAAGGACCATTTGTGACCGGGTGAAGGGTGTGTTGGAGGTTGGCCATGGGCACTCAGGGAAGGTCTTAGAGAAAGCAAAGACCCCTGGTGATGCCCGGAGCAGCAAGAGGCAGAACTGTCTTCACATGGCCTCGGGACCCCCAGACACGGAGACCAAGGATGCTTCAGAGGCCAGCTGGGCCCCTGGTCCCCAGGCCTCTCAGAAGAGATCCTTCAGGGGACACATGCCCTGAGAGGCAGCAAACCAACTTCGGGCTCCCTTGCCCCCAGAGAGCACCTCCTGGGTCAGCGGGTTGGATGGAGCAGATGTGGAAAGGCAGTGGGCTGGCTGGAGAATCCGGGGATCCATCAGCCACCTGTTGGTCAGTCCTGAACTGTGGTCAGGAGGACAGAGGAGACCCCCAGGAGGGAGAGGCCCCTGAAACCCCAACATGCACCTCGAGTGTGGCTCCAGGCAACCCTCACCTCAGCTCTGAGCCCACAGATGCCGGGGGAGCCCCGAGCTCATGTCCAGTGAGCCCAGGGTCACAAGGCATGTGCCCGTCACTGCACAAGCGCTGCCTGGACCGACCCTCCTGTGGCCCCTGCCTCACCCCTGGGGGCTCAGAGAAGAGACAGCTCTGCCTGGGACATCTGAGACTCTGGCCACGAGACCGCGAGCTGAGCAGACCAAGGGCTCCACTTGGCCTCAAAAATCAACTCTGGAGCTAAAAATAACAAACTCAAAAGTCACTCACAGTTGTTTGTCATCACATAATAAACCCTGAAACTGAAGTGAAGTTGCTCAGTCGTGTTCAACTCTTTGCGACTCCATGGACTGTAGCCCACCAGGCTCCTCTGTCCATGGGGTTTTCCAGGAAGAGTAACGGAGTGGATCGTCATGCCCCTGTCCAGGGGGTCTTCTCAACCCAGGGATTGAACCCAGGTCTCCCACATTGCAGGAAGATGCTTTACTGTCTGAGCCACCAGGGAGGCCAGACGTGGCTCACGGTTCTTCAGTGGTCCCCGAAAAAAGGGGGTTTATCGTCCAAAGTCGGGTAGACTCGGAGCCACCATCACATTATGTTCCACACCACGGAGGATTTATTACAGGACAGAGGAGATGCTTGGATGGCGTCACCGACTCAATGGACATGAGTTTGAGCAGGCTCCGGGATGGAGATGGAGATGGCGAAGGACAGGGAAGCCTGGTGTGCTGCAGTTCATGGGGTTGCCAAGGGTTGGACACAACTTAGCAGCTGAACAGCAGCAACAAGACAGAAAGCACTCCAGCAGTGTTTCCGCTCCTGACATAAAACGAGACCAGAGTCCTCAGCGCACGTGGAGCTGGCCCCTGGGCCGCTCACCTTTTCCTCCAGGCTTCTCTCACCGGGTTCTCCTCCCGGCTGCCAGGATCGGGGTGGTCTCAGGACAACACCTGCTAGAAAAGTTAGGCGCGCGAGGCCAGGGACACTGGAGCACCAGTTCGTGTTGTGCTTGGCTGGGAGGCAGGGGCCGTTGGAAGCATCGAGAAGAAGCACAACAACGTCCTCAGCGGGACACCTCGGCAGCTGCCAGGAGCCTAGTGGAGGCTCGCTCCAAGGTCCTGGGGACAGAGCAGACAGCGCTCAGAAGGATGACGGGATGATGGTGCGTGTGGGCCACAAGTCTCACTCCAGCCCTACAGAGAACGAGTATCGCGTTCATGTGTCGGGATAATCCACTGGAAGGGTGAGCAGGTGGGGTACGTTCTGAAACACTCTACACACATACCCAGAGCATGCAGAGAGAGAGGTGCAGACAGTGACCTGAGGGTCCTCTCTGGAAGCCAGAAGGATGGACCTCAATGCACAAAAACTCTGAAAAAAGATGAGGCCAATCATTGGCTTTATTATAGCAGGACCATTTGGTCAAAGGTGAACTCTAAAATAGGAGAAATAATTTCTTCTAGTTTGTATTGAATAGTCACATTCTTTCCTTCCTGTTACGAGTAATGCTTGTTAAAATAATCTGGTGGTTGGTTCTTCTTCAAATAAAATGCAATATGCAGTACAGCATGAGTGAGTACATATGGATCACTTCTTGTAACTCAGTGGTCACAGTGGAAAACGGAAAGATTTAAAAGGTAGGTTTAAAAAGATTAAAAAGGGGAAACGGATGGGATAGCTCATACTGTTGAGATTGCTGAACACCAAGGAAGCACTTACAGGATGTGCTGGCGTCTGCTCTTTCATCCAGGTGGTAACTGCTATGACCCATTGTTGAGCTGAGAAGCGAGGCCGCGGTGACGACTGTGTCAGTGGCTTCTGCCTCTGTGAGCATCGCAACTGCTGCTGAGGACCGAGGAGGTGGACCTGAGGACCCAGCCTCCCAGCAGAGGAAGCGGCAGCAGCAAGCAGCATCACTGGAGCGCCGTGAGCCTCATCGGGGACCACAGGACTCAGGGAAGGTGGGGGCTCCAGGACGCCACCCATCACGGCAGCCAGGCTCCATGGAAACTGTTTCAGCAGGTAACTGTGTCCAACATGTTGGTCATATCTGCCTGCAGAAGACAGGCTCCAGGAGGTCATGGGTCAGGAGGCCTGGGCCATCACCCAGGTGAGAGGAGTGTGAACTAAGGTGGGGGCAGGGAGACACTGAGGATAAGATAAGCCCATGTGTGAACCTCCAGGGCCCTAGATGTCTGTCTGAGAGTTATTCTGGGGTGTTTGCAGGAGTGTTTCCAGATAAGACTGGCATTTGAATAAATGGACCCAGTAAAGCTGATGGCCCTCCTGACGCTCACAATGCCTTCCCATCCGCTGGGGCCAAAGAGAACAAAAGACAGAGGAAGCGGGAGCTCACTCCTCTCTTCTGCTGACTTAAAGCTGGGACATCAGGGCGTCCGTCTCCCATCCTAGACTCAGAGGCAAGAGCGCCAGCAATCCTAGGTCTCCACCTGACTGTCAGATTGGGGGACTGTTTGTAAATGTGTGAGCCGGCTCCTCATAATAAGTAAGGTAATATGGCGTACAAGATCTATGAATCTGTATCTGCATCTGTATCTATATGCTTATGCTAAGTCATTTCAGTTATGTCCGAGTCTTTGTGATTCTGTGGACTGTAACCTGCCAGGCTCCTCTGTCCGTGGGATTCTCCAGATAAGAATACTGGAGTGGGTTGCCATGCCCTCCTCCTCCAGGGGATCTTCCCGACCCAAGTATCAAACCCATGTCTCTTATGTCTGCTACACTGGCAGGTGGGTTCTTGATCACTAACAGCATCTGGGAAGCCTATCTATATCTATATCTATTTATGCACATGTTTCTCATTAGTACTATTACTATTACTTCTCATATTTGTAAGCTTATATGATATACATAGAAATACATCTTTTATTATACATACATAGATTTGTGTACACTTTTCTCCTATTGGTTCTGTTGCTTAGGACCATCCTGACCGTCACAGGCACCGTCTTTCTCTGGTGTCTGGGGATACACAATAGGGAAAGCACTTCATGTCATAAACCAGTTTTAGTCAATGAAAGAAGTTAAACCTGTGCAGATGGAAGTGACAGGCTTGTGCAAAGCCCTCTGTTGTGAACACCGCTAGGAGGTGAACTGCAAAGAGCGGGAGGGGAATGACAGGGAAGGGAGTGGTCAGGTCAGGATGCACGAGAGAGTGGAGTCATCGTGTGGCGCCTGGGTCAGGGGGTCTCTTCCCCTGGTGCAGGCGCAGGTCTGGAGGAGGAGCTGGGAGACTCATCTGCCAAAACTCACGCCCCAAACCACCGTCCTGAGATGGGCACATGGCATAAAGGCCAAAGGGCCTGGCGGTGGGCGTGCCCAGGGCTGTGGTCTTGCGGTTTGCTATTGAAATTTCCTTTGTTGCTGTTCAGTCGCTAAGTTGTGTCTGACTCTTTGCAACTCCATGGACTGCAGCACGTCAGGTTTCCCTGACCTTCACTGTCTCCTGGCATTTGCTACCATCTAAGCATCTCGTCCTTTGCTGCCTCCTTCTCCTTTTGCCTTCATTTTCTCCCAGCATCAGGATCTTGGTTTGCTCTCCTTGCAGTCCAAGGGACTCTCAAGAGTCTTCTCTAGCATTGCACTTTGAAAGCATCAATTCTTTGGTGCTCAGCCTTCTTTATGGTCCAACTCTTACATCTGTACATGACCATGGAAAAGCCATAACTTTGACTACACGGAACTTTGTTTGCAAAGTGATGTCTCTGCTTTTTAATATGCTGTCTAGGTTTGTCATAGGGCTTCCCTGGGGCTCAGATGGAGCCTGCCTGTAATGCAAGAGGCCCGGGTTGGATCCCAGGGTTGGGAGGATCACCTGGAGAAGAGAATGTCAACCCACTCTAGCATTCTTGTCTGGAGAATTCCACAGACAGAGGAGCCTGGCAGGCCGCAGCCCATGGAGTGGCAAAGAGTCAGACTAGACTGAGTGGCTAACACTTTCACTTTCAGATTTGTCATAGCTGTCCTTCCAAGGACCAAGCATCTTTTAATTAAAATTGCTTACTTGAAGCTTAATCACAGATGTCTTGCCTGGGCTGGTGACAGTGTAGCCCCAGCCACTGAGTAGGTGAGCTGATCAGGTGCCAAGGTGGTCCGTGGAGAGAGGCCTGAGGCACCTCTGGGTGTGGACCGACCCTGCTCAGCGTCTGCATGAAGGGATACCAAGGAGACCACATCCCAGGGGAAGCAAAGTAGAAAGCCCAGCCCATGCTGTGCTGGACGCCAGCTGGGGAAATGCCTGTCCTTCGTTCTGGCCACCAGCTGAGCCTCTATGGGTGATGCCCTCATTCACAAAGAGGGGCTCCAGGGCCCCCCAGCCTTACCGGGCCTGGGTTCAAGGACATCCCGCACTGCCTGGATTCCAGGTGGCTGGAGGTAGGGCTGGGGTGCTTCCCACTGCCACACAGATCTTTCAGATCTCCCCATGAGATTAACAGGGAAGCAGCCATTTAAATATTTTTACTTAATCTGCAATGGATCCATTAAGTCATCAGGATCCAGCTGTGTGTCTCTTACTTCCAAAATGATGATGTAACATTGTTTTTTAGAAAACTGGTTTACTCGATTTTGTTTTCTGAATCCAATAATTTTCTTTTCAGGTTACTCGAGCTTACGTTAGTCCACGTGCCAGGTTTCCTATGAGGTCAATTCAATGTCGTAAAGATAAAAAATACTTCTTCCGTGCTTACGTTGTATTCTTCTCCAAGAAAACAGCATGTGAATTCTAGTCAGATCATGGATGGGAATTCTGGTATTTATTTCAATGAGGTACACTTCACAAGTAATAGTGGTAACAAGTGATGGCTTATTCCTCATCAAATGAAAGAAACACTTTTCTCCTTTTGCCGTTAGGGTTTAATTTGCAAACAACAGCAATATCTGTTTATTATATGATGTCCTACAGAAACCATAATATGGGTGATTTTAAATCAATATATTAAAACTAAATTGCATTGCGTAGGTTTTAGGAAATATTTTGCTTCTAAAAGTGTAGTTATTTAAAAATTCAATCCCCATCCCAGATCTATGAGCTCATGTAGTATTTTCCCCCAGTTTTCCTTCTTCATTATACGTCACTCCTATGATGGGAACCTCTTCTAACCCCATTTAGGGTTTCTTTTCTCATGGTTGACACTATATGGTCATCAAAATCATGCTCATAAAAAAGTGCTGATTAAACATCTTTCTGTACAAGTATTACATACAGTCACACACCTATTACTAAGAAGGCCTCCTTCCTATGACCAAAGAAAATAACCTAATTTGAACTAGAAGAACGGAACAGAATCGTTACACAATCCTTTGCATTTTAAGCTACATTTAATTAGAAACACACTTTAACCACCAAAATGATAAAAATCCAAGAGATTAAAATTTGAGTGTCAATTATCATAAAATTCATCATTGTAATTCTTATTAAAACTCGGTGTTTAGATAGGTAATGATTTTATAATATGCCAATTTGCATAAGGAGCCCGGAGATGGCTTATTATTTCGAGCCTACACAATTACAATTCTAGCTCCATACATCAGAGCTCTTAGCAATGTAAAACCACGGCGCTAATTAATAAGCCATTTCCTGACTGCAGCTAGTTACGGTGGTCCTGCAGCTGACCTCTTGGAAGACGAGCCATCTCTGAAGTGCCTGTGTGTAGCTACAAACATAATGATGTGCCAGGAGGGAATCATTAAAAATAATTTACACAAGCCTCCATTTACAAGATCTTTTGATAGCACGCTTCCCCCGGAGTTTAGATCCGCTGTGCAACCCCTACCATTTGGAAAGTGCCACGCAGGGGAGTGAAGGAGGGGACCTAAGTGGTTAATTAAGAGCCATTCGGACGCCACGAGAGCCTCCTGAAAAATCCCTCTGATGTCTGCTGTGTCAAATGTCTCTCACAGGCAGAGCCACAAGAGGCAGCAGCCATCACAGGCTAATTACTGGGGACGAGGAGCAGCTGAGAGTGGTCCTCTCCGCGAGCACCCAAGCTCAAGATTGAGCAAAGCAGCCTTTTGTGTGGCCGGACGGAGTGCGAGCCTGCTGAGACGAGCTGAACAAGGCAGAATCGCAAATGATCTGCTCTCCAGAGGGACAATGGCTGAGCGCGGGGACAACACTTGCCTCTCAGCTTCCTGAATGTCCCCCTACTCTCTTGAGAAGATAAGTGCGGGAGAGGAAATCACCTTTCAGAACAGGGTATTCAGATTCATCCTTAAGGAAATCAAGTGGACCCAACACCAAATAATGAACAAAAGCCATTGAGAACATCAGAGGCAGAGCCTTGGTGATGTATGCACATGCACGCGTGCACACACACGCGCACGGGCACACACACGCACACGCACGCACACACATGCACACGCATGCACACACGTGCACGCGCACACACACGCACACGCACACACATGCACACACACGCACACACACACACGGCACAGCAGGACAAAACAAAACAGAAAATAAAGCTCTAAAGCCCTTATGTCGGGTAAAATATGCACTGGCTGGTGTACAAGATAATCGCAGAGGATAGCTATGCAATATTGTACAAGACACAGGACCCGATTAGCAAAACCAGCCAAAGGAGTGTCTTAGAGAACAAGGTGTGCGTTGAGTACTAAATCGTCTCGGTGGTGTCCAGCTCTTTGCGACCTGTGGACCATAGCCTGGGAGGTTCCTCCTCCATGGGATTCTCCAGGCAAAATACTGGAGTGGGCTGCCATGCCCTCCTCTAGGGGATCTCCCCCACCCAGGGATCAAACCCGCGTCTCATTATGCTTCCTGCAATGGCAGGGGGGTTCTTTGCCACTAGCACCACCTGGAAACCCTAGAAAACAATAAGGAGCCATAAAAAATAGAAAGTGGTTCTTAAGAAGCAGAAAGATGGAGGCAAGGGCATCAGACTAGTTAGGATGAAGGTGCTTACACTTAGAAGCCGTCAGGAATGGTGATAAGACCAGTAGTTAGTGTCTGACCAGACGAGTTATACATAAATCACCAAACATCTCCATCCTTCACTTTAGTCTATTTACCCACGTATGAACCAGAGAGTTTAAAAGCATAACTCCTAAAAGATGCATCCTGAAATTGATAAACATTTTCATCTGATTCAGGGACTGTGTAGGGAGCCAATGTGTGGGTTTAGACAAAAGGCCAGTCAATAACCACATAGCTCCATGTGGATGATGACGTCAGTCAACATGACACTGAGTTTCAGAAGCAACACTGTTGGGATGGGGAAACCTGGGCCTCTGGAGGCTTTTAGGGTGAAGAAATTAAAAGAGTGTTGTAATAGTCTTTAAATAATGTGTGTGGACTTCTCATGCTAAACTCTAAAAGAAGGTTGTCTTGAAAATGTTGATAGCTTTACATACGTCATTAACTGTTGTGAAGTTTGTGCGAAGAATAGCTTGGGTATTTAGCTGCAGAACTTTTATGTAATCCCAGTCTTTTAACACTGGCTTTTGCTGTGGAGAAGCGATTCGTTTTAAAGCATCCTTTGAAGTCCAGGCAGTCGCCTCTAAGACAAAAAGAAACAAAACACATACCAGCCCGTAGCACGAGGGTAATTAGTGCCCCCCCCCGCAAACCTGGGACAAACTTCACAGGTAGGCCCCTTGTTCCTCTGCGGGCCCTGAGAGGTACAGTAGAGAGTGGGCATTTAATCAGTTAGTTGTGTATTCATCCTTGGAGATAACTGATAGATAGCTGCTCACCTACCTGAAGAATTTGGGGGGTGTGATACCACTTGGGTCTGGTATCAGTTTTGCAATAAAAAAATGGAGGAAAAAAAATGGGGACTTTGAGAGATGCTCTCAACTCTGTACCACTCGCCACCCAACGCAGGGTGCTGGGGAGGACACTGCTGAAGGAGACAGTCATGGCTCGAGATGCTGTCCAAGAGTTGAGACAGCCCGCCAGCCCCTCCTGACCTCGCCTGCATGGTTTCTAACACAGGAGAATGGAAAGGTGGTTCCCTCAGAAAGGCAGGTTCCATAAGGCAAACTCCTAGTGAGTGCGGACGAGAGTGAATGTCACTTCATGTGTGTGAACACCGTGCTCAATCCAGGGAGAGACTTGAACCGAAACGATTCATCCAGAAACCCAACAAAAGTAAACAAAGCCAAAGAACTGGAAATTTATGGCAGCTCATATAAATAATTTTAATTAAGATAATTCCCAAACCAGTGGACCCCCTAAGCCATGTGTCTTCTGAGAAAAATACGTTCACACTTTTTAAAAGTTGCATACTGTTTTGCTTCAAAGAGCAAATGAAATATGTAACACATTAAGGCTTCTGCCAGAATCCTAGACATCAAGGCTTCATGCTTGTCCTCAAAACCTGTTCTTGCTGGTCGTCTGATCTACAGCGTCCAGTGACTCTCACCAGCACATCTCACCAAATTCACCCAAACACTTTGATATTCTTGACAAGGGTTTGTAGGCCCACACCACAGTGCATTTTCATCACATTGAGAAATGAATTATTTACGTAAATATGAGGGTTTCCCAGGTGGCGCTAATGGTAAAAACTCCACCTTCTAATGTCCGAGATATGAGAGATGCAGGTTTGATCCCTGAGTCGGGAATCCCCAGGAGGAGGGCATGGCAACCCACAGCAGTATTGCCTGGAGAATCCCACGGACAGAGGAGCCCGGTGGGCTACAGACCATGGGGTCGCAAAGAGTCGGACATGACTGAAGCGACTTAACATACATGCGTATAAACAGGAAACCGGCCTACAAAGTGTTGAGGAAAGCTCAGTGCCTGGTGACTCTCTTCAGTGGTGGGGGTTTTACGGATAGGATTGGAAAAGCTCAGTTCGACACTTATGTGTGTGTTTTGAGCAATTGTGGGCCATGACGTCTGCTTCTATGTCATCAAAACAAGAGACGACAACACCAGCAGTGTTTGTTCAGGATTCATTTAAGGAGCCCAGTAGGGAAATCCCGAAGAACGCAATGGCACCCCACTCCAGTACTCTTGCCTGGAAAATCCCATGGATGGAGAGCCTGGTGGGCTGCAGTCCATGGGGTTGCTAAGAGTGGGACACGACTGAGTGACTTCATTTTCACTTTTCACTTTCATGCATTGGAGAAGGTAATGGCAACCCACTCCAGTGTTCTTGCCTAGAGAGTCCCAGGGACGGGGGAACCTGGTGGGCTGCCATCTGTGGGGTTGCACAAAGTCGGACACGACTGAAACGACTTAGCAGTAGGGAAATCCAGTCTGGATGAGCTGGGAGGCGCAGAACGGGGCACCTCCCCCTGGGGTCAGAGGTGAGGCCAGCCCGGAGAAGGACACTCTCTGAGACAAATTTTCTGGTTAAAGAAAATGCACAAAACCCTTCCCTCCACCCCCATCTTCCCCTCTCTCCCCACTCCCCCCCACCAGCCCACACAGGCCAGCCCGCTGCTTACCACAGGCTCTCTCTCACACAAAAAAGTGTTTCAACTCTTTTATTGGCATTTCCAGACAAGTCCATACTGAACTGTGTATTTTTTTTTCAAAAGCTGAGGTTTTGGGTTTAAAGGAAAAAGTCTTTTCCTTTCTAATGCAGCCCACGTCCATGCCCAGGCCCTCCCCAGAGGTGGTCTTCTCCAGCAGGCAGCGAAGGAGCAGTGCCCCGAGGGCCAGGCCGTGCCCTGGACCAGGAGCTCTGGGCAGGCGACCCCTGCCTCCCTGGGAGCCGGGACCACCTGAACGGCGCCTAAGACCAGGGATCCGCCATCCTCCAAGGGATGCAGACAGACTTCAAAACGTTGCAATTAAGTGGGAGCTGCCAAGATTACAGGGCGATATTAACTGTCATTAAGCGATTTCTGTGTGAAGGAGGCAAGCGGGCCTTCCCACGTCGGCCCGAAAGGGCTTCAGACCCGTGCGTCCGCAGGCCCTCGGAAAACACCAGTCCTTATTGGGTGTTTGTCTGATAGACGGGCCACATGTATCATCTTTACGAAGACATCGACATGGCTTTGCGCGGGGTTCTCAGGGTCGAGCGGCGGCCTGTCCCGCAAAACCGCCGGGCTCGCCCAGGGGGAGGGAGGAGGCGCCCCCACGGCCTGACCTCCCAGAAATTAGCTCGTTTTCCTGAAACAATAAACAGAGGCTCCTGGACTCCAAAGTCCTGTTCATCAGCAGGGGAGGGAAGCGTTTGATCTGTTGTCTCTTAGGCCCGACTCCACCCGGCAGAGGTACGGAAGGCGGCCCCCCCCCACCCACCCTGGGCAGGCCTGGCAGAGGGCACGGCGCCTGGTCCAAGGGGAGGGCCTGTGGGGCGGCCCCCTTTGACCCCTCCCGCCGCTGCCCTGCCAAGTGTGACCTCTGACCTCATCTGGGGCTTGGGTGGGGGTGCCTTCCCCGCCCAGCAGCCTCAGGGAGCACACCACACCCAGCCGGCCGTCAGATGCACCCCAGACACCCTGGGATGCCTGTCTGGGGCCAGAGAACACACGCTTATCCCTGCACTGATGTCCAACATCCTCCAAAACAATTTGATTCCACTTTTGAGAGAAACGTCAGTCTATTTACAGAACCGCGTGCCTTGCCACAGTCGTTTGGGGATTTAGATGGCTGGCTTCACGACTGGCACCAGGCACTCTGAAACTCTTCACAGCCACGAGGTCTCCTAGGTGAGGTCTTGGGACAAGGCACGGTCCCCATCCACGCACGCAGTCGTTTACCCAGCCACTAATGCAGGGTCCGGAAATCCTTGCTTTTGTGAGGAATGCAGCCAAAGAGCCACGGGCTTCCCTGGGCCACCAGGAGAAGCCGTTTTTATTTTATTTCCGTTTTCTCATTAGTATTCAATCCGCGCCCGCCTAATGAGATGAAAATGAAAGTTTCCACGTTGAATACTGTGTTCTCATGCTCGCCACGCCTCAGGAGCTTCGGTGAATAAACAGCGGTATCAATGGGTCTCCAGGAAGGGCTACCTTCGGGGGCACAGGGTTTGTTGACAAAGGTCCTCTTGCGGCCCGTCCCTGGAGACGGGAGGAGAGGCAGCCGGGCCTCGAGAGGGCCCCTGGCAGCCCCACTGTCTCCAGAAGAAAACCCAGAGCAGCCGGGGCACAGTCATCGGTCGCAGCCCCAGACTCTGCTCCTGTGATTTTCAGTGAAAATTGAAGAAGTATATTTTCAGTCCCTTAATAGCCCCGCTTTCACTGAAGAAACTGTCTAACCCAGAAGCACCAACATTACCCTATAAATCCATGATTGATTCTGGAAAAGGCACCCTTCCTCTTCAGGTGCTGCTGCTGCTGCTGCTGCTGCTGCTGCTGCTAAGGCGCTTCAGTCGTGTCCGACTCTGTGCGACCCCACAGATAGCAGCCCACCAGGCCCCTCCGTCCCTGGGATTCTCCAGGCAAGAACACTGGAGTGGGTTGCCATTTCCTTCTCCCCTTGGCCTCTGAGTCCCCATAAACAGACATGCTTGCTTTGACATCTCCGTAAAGAGGCACACAACCCCCTTCCAGCACCCACCCCCCGTGGTGGGAAAGCTATCTTTCTTGAAATTGTGTGAGTAAACCAAACCAACTTTAAAACCATTTTCTTCCTCTTCAAGTCTACATAAAATCTGTACATGGTTGAAGGAAACAGAACTGTCTGGCCACGTAAACTCAGACAAGACTTGAGATTTTGTGGTTTCATTTTCCAGGCAAGAGCTCCCACGGGAGGCCGAGAGGGAGCTGGACACAGGGACGATGGTCTGGAAGCAGAAGGTTGAGCGCGGGCAGGTGGTGGGGTGCTTCTCTCCCTAATGAGCAGGAAGCGCACTCTCGGGAGCCAGCCTCTTGCCCGGAGGCCCCGGCCGTGCTCAAGCCAGCCTCACACACCCAGCTTCCCGTTCGCTCCCTGCTTGAGAAAACCGAAAGGTCACATCCAATTATCCCAAACCTGTTTCAAACATCCGTCCATCAGTAAGACAGCCGTGCAGACAGCTGTCCATCCGCGCTCTGGTGGAGACGGGCCAGGCCTCCCCTCCTCAGCCCTGGGTCCCTCCTGTCTGTCCTGAGCTGCCTTGGCCATGACACTAGCAAGAAAAGTCAGAAGGGACACGTGGGACAGCCGTGTCGGTGACAGTTTTGCTAAAGACGAGTCTTCCTTCTTTGTAAGTTATAAAAACATCGCCAGGGTCCTCATGAGGCCCGACAACTCCCTGTGTGCACGTTCTCATGGCAGAGGCACCTTCTCTTCTTCATCCACTTGCAGAATGAACAGTTACTGATTGGGGTCGAGCGCGAGTTAGGAAATTAATACAAAGATAATGTTCTAAACTGTTGTTCTCAGTCACAGCACCACGTGCAAAAAAATGCCAGATGTTTCCCTGTGATAAGTATTTTAAGAAATGAAACTTTCAATTCTTCACGCAGATAAAAGGCATTTCTTCATCTCGGGCAGAGATGCGAAGCTAACCCAGCCACAGGGGGATGATTGCAAAGGCAGGTGAGTTTATTTAGACATGTGACGAGCTTGCGTGCTCAGTCGCATCTGACTCTGCCACCCCATGGACTGTAGCCCACCGGGCTCCTCTCTCCATGGAACTTCCCGTGGAAAGAGGCAAGAATACTGGAGTGGATTGCCACTTCCTCTTCCAGGGGATCTTCCTGACCCAGGAATTGAACCCATGTCTCTTGCATCTCCTCTATTACAAGGGATTCTTTACTGCTTGAGTCATGAGGGAAGCCCCTTATTTAGTCAAAAAGTGCACATATTTCCTGAGAATGCTGGTCTATCCAATGACTTCACATGGCATGCACAAAGTAACTGTGCTTTCTATTCCAGACAATAAAAAAGTCACTGTGTTAAAAAAAAAAATTAGAAGACTGTAAATCTGCTTTTTTTGCATTTATATAACAGCTATCTATGGAGAAGATCCCAAAAGGCCATGCCTCTGTGCTGACTGTTAGCTGAGACACAAACTTGGACAAGCTGTGTTTCCTCCCCGATCAGAACATAAACTCATATGAACACACGCACACACATGCTTATGGAACCATGTATGTGGATCATACGAGCCTGTACATGTAAGCACCAGCAGGGGTTGTTTCTGAGTTTGGAATTATGGGTGGTTTTCATTTTCTTTGTTTTCCCTTTCCTTGTTTTATTACTTTCCACAAAGAACAGTTAATAAGTCATTTGAAGGGAAAGCCCTTATGTTTTAATTGCTCACCAGCACTAGGAACCGTTAATCAACATTGCGCAGTAGTTACAGCCGATGCCGTCATGACCCAGCCCAGCACGGAACGGACCCACACACGGAACGAGGCAGATAATTATCTTGGAAACACACATAAACTGCACTGACGTACTTAACCTAGGGGACCTTTCTTTCGATGCCAGCCTGATAACTGAATTGCAGTATAGTTCTAAAAAATACTAGGACAGATTGAAATCAGTTATATCCATCAAGGGATGAGCAGAGTATGGGTGGGGAAAAAGCACATTTTAAGAGGAGAGTAAAGAGGAAAACAGCACAATAAATAGTACCTTAGGCGTGTGGTTCTGTGCCAGTGAGAGTGGGAGGCTGGAGACGCAGGCAAAGAGCGGCAGTGTGACCCGAGGCCATCGGGGTGCTGCCCAGAGACGGCATCACGGGCCCAGGGCCCATGGGAAACCACTACCAGACAGCAGAATCCTGGAGACTGGGCCTGGGTGCAAGCCAAGGGGCTCGGAGCGACGGTGACCTCGCAGAGGTGCCGAGCTAGTGAGGGCCGTCACATGCGTAGGCAATTTCTTCTTAAAACCATATTCTTCCTCCATTATCTCTGAGCCTATTGATGACTTTTTATTTTTCAATTTAACTTTCAAATGTTCCTTAAGTATTAAGTTTTTAATTTTCAAATTTTCCTTAGGTATTAAGTCCTAACAGAGAACAATGCTCACCAACTTCAGAACAAAATAACTGAAATTCCAAAACCAAATTAAAATGATCAGTCATCAAAAGTGATCTGAATAAGCTGATTCTCCTTTCTCATATTTAAGAATATTCTTAATGCACATGAGCTTCATACACTTATGCTTAAATATGTTCCTCATTTTCTTACATTTAAGTGTATTCTCTCTTTTCTCTTCTCTTTTTATCCCTCTATCTACTTGGATTCTGGAGGAAAAAAAAAAAAACTGTTTGGAGTGAAAGGCCTTGTATTTTAATTGTTCACCAACACCAGGAACTATTAATAAAGTTTGTCTAGCACTTACAGTCGAGCACATCATAACCCAGCCTGACACAGAACGGACCTACACTTAAAACAAGGCAAATGAGCCCACTTCCAGTGCCAGTGTGATGACTGAATTTCGTATAATCCTACAAGCAAGTTAGGATAAACTGAAGTCAGTTGCATCAGTCAAAGGATGAGCAGCACAGGGGGGAAAAGTGCACTTTAGGAAGAAAGTTAATGAAAAGCAGAGCTACTGTGGTATCAGAGGCTTTCAAACGTTGAGTTTGGCTAAACAACAAAAATACTCATTTTTAAAAATTTTAGTTCTAAGAAAGTACACCCTAATTTTAACCAGGTATACATGCTGACATTCATGCACAGCTTGACGTAGGTCCCTCTGTAAGACAGCTTACAGAGAGCGAAAATTATGGTCTCAAAGTAGAAATTCAAGGTACCTTTGAGATATCTGTTAAAATCTCCCTGTGGACCTGCCCTGCGGGGCCAGACTGTCAGGAAAATTCCGAAGGACAAGCTCCCTTCGTCTGGTTGCCCCTGGTGGCTTTCCTCTGCCCCGCCACCTAGGTTACTTTCAATCCAGTCAAAAGGTTTCTAATCCCTTTTACTTCTAGATGTTCTTAGAGGAAAATCACATATTTATACAAGCTTTATATAGCTTTAAAACTCAATGCATAATGCATGTTGAAATGAATAAGTTGCAATTCTACAAAAGAATACCCTAAAAGACGTATGGGGTATTTAAATGTTGTTTAATCGCAAAGTACGGTGTATTTTATGCTGTAATCTCATTTAAATCATATAATGAATGCAATAATGAAAATTAAAATCCCAGTTTGCACGACTGTGCATGTGATTTTAATCCACATGTGATTTTAAACAGTATTTCCTAGGAATCTATTCCTTCATTTGGTGAAACTTGTTTGAGGGCTCAAAGCGAAGTATTTGGTTTCATGATGTCAGATGTTTTCCTTGTTGGAAGAGGACCTATCACCGCTCCCCATTCTCACAGACTATATAAATAGTAATAATTTTTAAAGGGCAGAGATCGTGCTAATAAGTTGTGCTACATTTCTCCTTTCACATAAAAAAACTGGTTCTTGGAGTCAGGCCGAGAATAACAAAGAATAACTAAAAATAATTCTGGCAAATAAAGCTCTGGATTCAGACCAAAGTAACAAGGAAATAAACTCCTGGCCGTTTGCGTTGAGATCAGGTATCTTGCCCTGCACTCACGTTACCACTATTTTAGCCCCATTCCTGCTGGAAAACCGAGAATTACAAATTTGAGTATGAAAAAATCAACAGCAGTAAGCTTTTGGGGACCTGAGTGACCAGCCCATCCACACCTCACTAGAGGTGGAGCCATTCAAGGCCGTATTTATCATCTCTTAATTGTAAACCATTAACTGAACACCTAGCACGTTCAAATTATTTTAATAGACATCATGGAAGATTGAGGCCACCCCTTTTTCATGAGCATAAAATAAGCTGCTTATGTCAAAGAATGAACTCGAATCATGTGGTCAACAATCGAGTTACACAACTTTCAGTATTTTTCAGGCACAGAGGAAGACTGAGTCACGAATCTATGGTCTGACAACTTTGAGAAATAAAATGATGGAGTCTTTCTCTTTTGTTGTTTTTATTTTTCTTCACTTTTAAGTACACATAGCATCCACCCGTTCAGAACACAATTTCTCTCTTTTCTTCAGCTTCAGAGAATAAATAATTTCCTTTACACAAGCAGACTGGACTTTTCAGTCCCAGAGGGGAATCGGAGTCATTCTGAATGATGCTCCCAGATGAACAGAGGGGTGTCCACGCTTTATCTGCATCCTCTACATGTCCACGCAGGGCCCCACACAGCGGGCACTGGCAAAGATGCCAGCCAAGGGCACAAGGTTCAGGGAGGCGCCCTCTCCTTCCTCTCATTCTTGCAGTGGTTCCTGGCAACATCAAGGCCATTTTGGAGGAAAAAGAAAAGGAAAAAACAGAGCCAACACTTCAGAGCGTACGCTGATGCGGGCGTATAAGATTTTCAGTGTTAGCTGCACACCAGGCTGATGCTTCTAGTGAGGTTAAGCTCAGGTTTTGTTCATTTATCTTTCGTTTTAAGAACATCGGGGGGCTAGGGGTATGGGAGGTGGGCCCTGGGTAACTTGGCTGAAGGACAGTGAGTAAATAACAAAGCCTCTGATCGCCTCCTCCCGTCCCAGCCCAGTGCAAGGCACAGGAAAGAGACAGCACAGTCTCAGATCAATTCTGTGAGCTGGAGAAGAGGGAAGAAAATAAAAGTTTGACAGGAATTTATAAATACAGCTTTGGTTAAGTAGATCATCACTCATAATACCATTAAATCTATTTCAATAAACAAAAACATGCTTTCCTTATTCCAGGAATTCTTGGTGAAAGGAAAACATTATGTGAAAAATAAAGTGTTATTGCAAACACAGTTAAAATCTGGAGTGAGGTTTTGAATAAACAAATTAAATTGCAATGGAATATAGTGTGCCTTCGAGCCATTTCTTGACAAAACAGTCATCTTATTTACACGCTTCACAATACCCCACCATGGATGTCGAAGGGAAAAAAAAATAAGGAGAAAAATAATTAGCATATTAATCTTTTTTATGCCGCCATCTTTCAGATCCAGAAGACCATGGTGTAATTTAAATCTAAACGCTTTCCTGGCATTAGAATTCATTTTGGATGGGTCAATTGTTCCATAATAAAGGGATAGAAGGTGTACTTCATGCAAGAGATTTATGTTTGCCATTTGTTCATATTCATGTGCTACTGAATACCTCAATTCAAATGGTGATGGCTGCTGCTATCAGCTGAGCGCCAGCCACACAGATCACTAACCGGCAGCAATGAATTTCATTTGCAGGACAAAAAATACGGCGAAATTAACTCCAACAGTTTATTGATTTTTGCTTAACAGAAGCCAGTATAACAGCTCTATTGCCCTCATAATGATTAGTGACAAAAGTTTAATTAAGCAATTATGAAGCCAATAATAGAGTTGTCTGGCCCGCGCAGCGCCCGTCCGCACAGGACTTATCTCCCTCCTGCACATCAGAGCAGCTGGAATGTGCTTGAGGAGATTAATGCGGGAGAACACAGACGCCTACTTTAATTCTGCTTCGCGATGCCGTTTGAATGGAGACGGGAACACAAGCTCCCCTTTATCAAATTACAAGTCCGCTTTTCATGAATATGTAGTCTAAAAAAAAAATCGAGTTGTGGCTTCAAGGTGTAATTATAAAGACATACAACAAAAATGACACACAATTCTGTCTTAGTAATCCCTGCTATGAAATATGCATGATAATATACTGCTGAATAAAGACTTAACAACGTTCTAAGAGGCTTTGCCATTGTTCCGTTATCCAAACAATTGGCAGCCTTTCCCAAATGTTACGGGAGATACTGTCTGACCTTACATCTTTGTGTTTTGTTTTTTTCTTCCTCTTAAACATATTGTTTCAAGCTTATGGCCTGGTGATTCGTCCAGAATGCCATGAAACCCGTCTTATCTGTTTGTAAGGATGCCCAATTTATTATGTAGGCTTAAATATGTTAATGTAAAAATGTGAGCTCCTTGCGCATTCATCATCTTGTGAAATATACGCTCTGTCCCGGGCACCTGGAGGCCCGGATGCATCTCCGTCCGGAGACTGGTGCCTGCACCCCCTGCAAGAATCTTGCTTCATGCACATTCAGAATACCTTCACTCCAGAGAAGGAATCGTGTCCCCCCCCCCCCCCCCCCCCCCCGCCTCTGAAGCACCAAAGACTCTTGACCGATTCTCTCGGCTTTTTTCTCTTTCTCCAGAAAAAGAAAAGGCCTTGCCGGCTCCCTAAAGAAAGGAGTCACTTATCTTCACTCCCCCTCGCAGAGACTCGCTTTAGAGGTGGAAGTAAAACCAACACATAGGTATGTAGGTAAACACAGGGGCTGCAAATCCCATTTTCAGACTTTACACGTGACAACCTGCCTCGCGACAGGGCATTTAAGAAAAAGGGAAAACAAATTCACCCGTGGGTTTCTGCCACTAATAAGATGTGCCTTGTCCCCATGAAGGCGAGTGATTTGATCAACCCCCCTCCCCCCGAAAAAAGACATTCGTCTTTTTGGGAACTGCTGGCAACAGTCGCTTCCGCACACGGGCGGCCACTGGAGGAAAAGTCAGTGAAACGTTTCCGGGCCCCTCTCCCACTGCCCAGCAGCTGCCCGAGTGGACAGCCTTGGTCCCCAAGACAAGCCAGGGCCGCCCGGGGGAGCTCAGCCGTGTGGTGGGGACCCCCCACCCCCAACCCCTGAGCTCAGGGCCCAGGCACACACTGGGGCACTCCGCCCCCGCCCTGCACAAGCACACAGCAGGGATGAAGGTGCGGAGATCCCTGGGGGGCCTCCATCCCCAGGGTCTTCTCTTCCCCGAGGAAGAGCGAGTGTCTTTTATCTGCAGCAGTCATCAAGGTTGTAGTGGGGGGGCGGTGGCAGACGGCGCGAGTCTGTAAGCCCATCCAGGACGGATGGGGACCGGATGGGGACCGGAGCTCCTGGTGGCAGCCAGAGAAGGGCATCAGAGGACAGACTCCCCTTGCCCTGCAGCCCCGACCAGCCAAATCGGAGCGGTTTCCACCTCCCAGAAGATAAGCGGTTTGGAAGCTGCTCCGGGTCAGTGTGAAGCTCCCTGCCACCCTCAGAGAGGGTGTCTGTGTTTGCAGCGGCCAGTCCAAAGGTCCAAGGTAAACGCGGACCGTGCAGAACTCACCTCTGCACTTTCCACCTCCTCCCGGTGTTTAGCCAGGAGGCTTTAACCTTCCCATTCCCACTGTTACCAAAAGTGATTTTTCAGTCTGCTTCTGTCGCTCACTCCATCCCCACCTCCCAGACACGAATATCCAAAGACTTAACTGAAAAAGAAGGCTTAAAAAAAAAAAAAAAAACAAAACTGTCCCCTTGACATTCATTAAAGATGGTTCCACCTGTAAAAAAAAAAGGAATGAAAGAAAAGCCCAGGATATTAGAAAGAAAATGTTATTCTTCTGTGTGGTTAATTGCTAGAAATTTCAAAATCAGTCCCACAACGGCTGAGCCTTTGAAAGCCTAGCAGAGCCTTTTCTTAAAAAAAGGGGGGGGGGTGGAAGTATTCCCGCTGCCCACATGAAGGCCTTCCCCCAGGACAATTAGTAATAGTCCCTCACATGGATGAATTTTGGGGACAAAGGTTAAATTAATAAGCTTTGAAATCCTGCCTACTCAAAATAACTGTGGCTGCATTTTCATCTTTCTCAAAAATCGGGATATCAAGAAGGAATGGCCCTTCCGTGTCTCTAACTTTCGCCCAGCTTCCGATGGTTGGCTCTGTTCATTTGTTGGATTTGGAGAGATGAAATAATATATCTGCTTTTCTGAAGCCTGATCTGCAGCACGGTAGATCAAACTTTCCATGCTTTCTGAAGCTTCTGTGGGCTGGGGCGGCCTTGTTTTAAGCACAGTTGGCTTGCATGGCGCTGCACACACATTTCCACACCCCACCGCTGCCCCCCCCCCCCAGAATCGATGTTTAACCATTTGATAATTAGCTCAGCCCTACCTGTGACAAGTTGTGAACTGTTCAACTACAGAATGCCGTCTTAATTCTTCTTTCCTGAGAGGCCTAACGATAATTCACTTGCTCTGGAGACCCAAAATGATGTCAGTAATTAAGTCAAGGAAGCTTTCACGTGACCATGTTATTTTGACAACAATACAGAAAAGAGCAGGTGCCTGTGATGTGGAGTTTGCTGGGGGCATTTTAGGAACAAACGCGGGAGTCCTGCATGTGATGGGGAGGCACCAGGCCCTTCCCCGAGTGCCACCAAGCACACACACCATCAGGTACTAGGGCGTCAGAGCACAATTAGAAACCCAGGCGCATCCACTTCAAAATGAGATTGCCTGTCATGTGATAAAATTGTCCTTTCTTCCCGATGCATCTGTTTCTCTCTGATTTAGCTGGGAAATAGCGTGAAGGCCTTCTGCCCCACTGCTGGAATCAACAAAG
The DNA here is from genome assembly GCF_055505025.1 of Bos grunniens. Classification (NCBI taxonomy): domain Eukaryota; kingdom Metazoa; phylum Chordata; class Mammalia; order Artiodactyla; family Bovidae; genus Bos; species Bos grunniens. The sequence continues at coordinate 2,217,140 of NC_141184.1, read as the reverse complement.
AGCTCTTTCTGGCATTCTGGGTGTGGGCGAGACATCTATCTAGCGAACTTGTTCTGTGCCTGCCCGGTTTTGTCCCCCCTGCCTCTTTTTACACATACTTTTTGTTTGTTTGTTTGAGGTTTAGGGTTGCCAAGTGATGATTAATGGCAATTTGCCCTTATTAGCAAAGGCTTCTAAAAGCAGAATGACAGTTTTAATTTCACATATTCCATCCATCACTGTGCCAGATGAAATGCAAAAACCGTTCACCTTTGCATATTCACTGAATTTTGCGCCGTGTGGTTCGGATGGTAAGATGAGCTTTAAATCTGCAAATTAAATATTAGATGCCCCCTCTAGTAATACATTAAGCATGATTGGCTTAGGGGGTGCCGACAAGGATGTGACAGAAATGATATCAACCCCATATGCCTGCTCTGAGGTTTGCTTGCCCATATTTTATTGTGGAGACTCGCGGGTGAAAAATACAACCGTTTGCTAATAGGACTCTCATCCCGTTCTGGGGCCTGATTTCCCGTTTTCCGTAACTCACCGTGATTACTTTTTTAGCAGCGCTCACTTTCCAGCTGATCCTCCTCTAGTTAGGCAGCATTAATGACACTTCAGTCATCCCGGCTTTCAAGCCGAGTCCTTCCACAGCGAACAGAGAGTTGACATTTCCTGACATTTTCCCAACTAATTACAGGACAAATAATTAAGCATGTTCTCGTATGTAACAAATGAAGGCAAAAGCGTGTGTCAGGACGCGTGATTGATGACACTCCTGGAGACTTTATCTGATGGGTCCTGCCATGCAGTGGTGGGGAAGCAAATTTATTAGAATGAACAATGCAAATTCTGAGTCATCTTATCCAGTTACGCGCCAAAGCTATATCCATGTCAAGGTGAATGTGACAATGAAAGCAAAATATTTGCATTTTGTGGAGCAGGTTGAAGGGGAAATCAGAGCGGGGAGATGACAGGCCTAATTATTTTGGCTCATACAGGCTGGGACAGCTGTTTCTGGTGTCCTGAACAAGGCTGTCACACAGGTAACTAAATAGGTCTGCATATAAGTCCGTACCCAACACTACTGAGATGTCTACCACTAATGACCAGCACTAATGTTGCTGCCATCCCAGAAAAGCAGAGAATGTGTCACCGCGCACCCTCTGCGTGGCAGTCAACATTTCGCGACATAATTACTTGTTAGTGAATTAATTCCTATCTGTCAGTATCTATGCCGGTGTCATTTTTAGAGCATTACAAAATTATGCCATCACTATAGCAACTGCAAGCACAGTTAAAAGGCGAAAGAGTTCAGATACCAGGAAAAGTGCCTAGTGAGGCAGGAGATAATAATATAAACCTGAGTCCTCACGTTCCTGACCACCATCCTAATTTTCTTTATCCGGATTACGTGTTTGATCAATGGTGATGAAACAATAATTCCAGGTTTCCCGTTTTAATCCGCGATTTGCATTCTCGGTAATTAAAACCGCAGTCTGCCGGAGCAGCTCTCTGAAAGGAGGCATCTCCCCGAACTCGAGTCGATTAATTGGGCGCGCAAGGTGCCGGGGGACCCGCGTCCCAGGCGGGAGCTGTGTGCGCACGGGCACACGCGAGGGAGCAGCGTGCTCCTCCTTCCCGTCGACAAGGAGTTTCCACTGAGTCTGCATCTGGACGGCTCCCTGCTTCCTTCTGCTTGCCTTTGTGCGTGTTCCTGTGCTCCTCCGCGGCCATACTGGGCTTTCAGCTTCCTCCCCACTTAGCAATTCAAGATGCCATCACATTAGTGCAACAACTCCTGGCTTTATTCAAATCAAGACCCTACAGGATTCAGATACTGTCTGAGAACAGTCAGCCGCCTTCTGGACCCTAAATGCCCCTGGAGAAAGACATTTTGAAACACACACACAAACACACACACATACACATACACACACACACACACACACACGAGCTATTATGTAACCAACAACAAAAAAATGAAACAATTTTCTAAAACCCTTGGAATTTTAAAGAGGAAATTGTAAAATCTGAATCTACGGCCATTGACTTTCTAAAAAATTTATTTAATTAAAATGTTGCCAGGCTGAGAGTGAACAGCTCCACTAAGCTGCCCACATAAATTCATCATGTTTGTCTGGAAAACAAGGTCACTTCTGTAAAGTGCAAGTCTCTCACTGGTAAACTTGAAATGATGCATGGCAGACATACAGCTCAAAATGCCATCGCTGGGCCCCCATGATTCAGTGAGAAGGTTAAAGAGGCAAGAAGTTAACAGGCAGAAAGAGACAAATCAAGTAAGAAGTTCTTTAGACACCCTGCTCTTTTGTTAATCGACACCCTAGGTTCTCCTATGCTGTGGGCTTATTTTGAACGTCCGGTGATGCAGTGGGGCGGCAGGGATGTGTTTACTTGCATGTTACCGGGTGGATGTTAATGATACAGATGGGGAGAGATGGACAGCAGAGGGCAAGGACCGAGCTAATGTAAGGGCCAACGGCGACTCTCCAAGAGGTGAAGAAGGAGGCAGACGAGGTGGCGCATATGTGAGAGGCTGTGCCCATCAGACAAAAGACACGAACAGCATGCCAGCTCCAGCCCCGGGTAACACATGGTTCGTTCTCAGCTCTCTAAGATCCTTTCCGCAGGATGCCACGTCGCCTGGCCTCCTCTGACGTGTCGGGCAGGCCTGCAGCACTCAGGGTGCGTCTGTTAACCAGGGGGCAGTCTGACGTTCGTTGTCATCTGTCCTAAGGGGAGAGGGGAGAGGTTTGATCAGGCTCTACTTAGCAAGGTGAAGCCAGCAGTGAATCCCGAACGGGCAGAAATCAATAATTTCCCCGGAAGGGTCTCTGCAAGCACTCCCTCCCGACAGCGCCATCAACAGCGCTCAGTGCAGAGGCAACAAAGAACCGCAAGGTCTGTTTCTGCAAGAGCGTCAGGTTCTGCATCTTTGGTGGACAGGTCGGAGCACCGCAGAGCAGCAGCCTGCCTTCCTAACCCGGGGCATGGAGCCCTGAGCCCCAGAGGGTGGGCTTCAATGTGTCCAAAATGTATTTTTCTTAAATCCCACGCATAATGAGCAATCCCAAACCCATCCGTTTTAAGCAAAGCTATCTGCCATCTGTCATTTGGGCAAGAGTTGTTGGGGATGGACCTCAAGACGGTGGACACAGTTGTCCACCCTCTGATTACGTGGCGGGTTTTCGGCCATGCAAATAAAGCCGTGTCTTGATAGAGACTGTATACAAATTTGATACAAGCCACCAATGAGATAGTTTCTGCCTAATGATCCCAGTCAGTCTAATTAATGTATTCTGCTACATCACATTTTAAGAAGTGACCATTGTGTAATACACTTTGAAATATGCACAAGCTAATGGGATAAGATACAAAAATTATTATGCTGACAGTAAATCATATTACATTCCTAATAAGCATTAACTAGATAACTAGGTCAAAGCAGTATTATCTTAATTGATTTTTCAAAAGAAACCTGACAGAAAAATGTCAATGCTCGAATATTTCTTCATGCATCATTAAAACAAGATTGGCTTTTAACAAAAGAAGAACCCTTCACAGAATTGATTCTTGCTTCGGGCTGCCTGCAAGTGAGTGTATTACATAAAAATCTATACAGGATATTAAAACAACACTGCTCTGCAAGACAGTTACAATTAAAAGCTGACACCCCCCGACGTGTTGGCCACAGCGGGCTTGCCAGCGAATATGGGAAAGATTCCCTCGCCAGCGCGGCCGATGCAGGAGAAACTGACAAATCCGCTCTTGGAGGAAAGAGGCTGGTTAGAGGGGTTTCTAATTAAATCAGGACAGCCATCACTTGTCTGCTTCACAACTGCATAGTTATTAAACAGTCACACAGACGTCTTGGGGAACCCTGTCTGCTTTACCTGGGGTCTTTCGCTGGGGCATGCACCTGTGATTCTCCACCTACCCGTGCCACCTGTTACAGAGTGCCAAGCAGGGGCTGGTGGTGAGCGCTGCCTTGGACAGAAGAAACGTGCCTCCCGTGTCCTGGAGGCCAAGTTGCCCGTGGACTTTGTGGCTCATAGGGTTTGCTGTGGGAGGTGATGGCTCTTCCACGTCTCAGGCAGTAAGCAGGGACGTGCCACCCTGAGCACCCACCCTCCTCACCCCCCAGTCCTTCCCGCCTCCCTCCCCACTCCCAGTCCCTGTGGGAAGAGCCTGGTGGTGAGCCCTGCGCACCACCCTCCTCACCCCCCAGTCCTTCCCGCCTCCCTTCCCACTCCCAGTCCCCTGTGGGAAGAGCCTGGTGGTGAGCCCAGCCCAGCACTTGGGTCCGAGTAATCTGAGCTGAGATCTCACTTTGGGCAAGCTGCTTTGCCTCCCAGGAAACTGTTTCCATGTCGTTTAAAGGAGCAAAGTGGGGCTTAGCTTTAAGGATTGCTGAGGAGGGGTAGGGGTGAGGTACAGAGTGTGGGCCGTGTGGTTGGACCAGTACGTGACCCTTCCTGCTGCTTCACAGTGTGGCCCAGCGACTGCATGGATGGGGCACCACTGCCCAGCTTCACAGGGCAGAACCTCCCAGTTTACCTCCAGACTCAGTTCCACTTCTCACTTTCCCCCCTCCACCCGCTGTGCTCCTCCCAAAGCCTAGTTTGCCCATGTGCCCTCACAAGGCCCCCCACACCTAGTCTTCTCCTTGCCATTCTGGTCTGGTTCTCACTCTGTGTCAGGGAAGACTGTCCCCTAACTTCCCAATCCCCAGGTTGGATTCAGTAATGATCATTTAATAGCGATCGTTCTTTTCCTCATCAAAGAAGGAATTTGGGTCTTGTACAAACATCTACTCATCCTCAAGAGTCTGCCGGTAACAACCAGGACTCAGAGTCTGGCGAGTTCAAGCACGGGGAAATTTTGGTCCTTATTTCTCAAGGACTTCCAGGTTTTATTTCTAAGGGACTTCCAAGTTTCTTAAATGAAACTGTATTTTAAAAGCATGAAACATTTTACAAAGCTCTGTCAAGTTTAAATTTGCCTCAAGTAAAATGCAGCAGAGAAAAGTCAACTGTATTCATACTAAAAATCAAGTGAGTGAGTTATTAATTTATTTTATTTTTAAATTAATACATAGAAATATTAGCAGGTTCTTTATTCCTCAAAGCATATTTGTTGAATAGGGCTCACATATGTTTACTTGTTTTGGGTTTTATTCAATTATTTTTTAAGTTAGACTTTGAGGAACTTTTAAAAGTACTTGGACTTTAAAAAGGAAAAGGCCAATTAGAGAAAGAAGGAAATGGCAACCCATTCCAGTGTTCTTGCCTGGAGAATCCCAGGGACGGGGGAGCCTAGTGGGCTGCCATCTATGGGGTCGCACAGAGTCCGACACCACTGAAGTGACTTAGCGTAGCTTGATCACTTCTGCTTAAAGGTGTATATTTTTTAATGCATGTATTATGCACACATATTTATCATATAGTAAATGTATCTGTAGTGTATTGGATACATTATCATCAATTTATCACTCACATGAAGTCTCTTTTCCAGTAATGTAGTTTTCTAGTTTAATTTTGATTTAATGGAATACCTTCCACGTTTGTGACCACATTTCTCAGAAAGCTTCAAGAGGTTGCATACAACTACAGCTGGCCTGAGTTACTCTGCTGTCCCAGGTGATTAATTCAATATTATAAGACAAACAAGACCTCTTTTCACTAAGAAACTGAGTAGTGATATTTCTTCATATCTAATAAAATATATGGATAAATTATACTAACTTGTACCTGAGTTCACATGTCCGTTCTTGGATAATTTTTTCTCTAATTTTAATGAAAAATTTTTTCTAACTTTTTTCCGTAACTTTTCTAATTTTCATGAAGGGGATTTAACACATGAACATGAGTTGAATAGTCCTAAAAAGTAATCATTTCACCCAAGGCTAATTGTTACTTTATTTAAACACACTAGTAATCTGAAAGTCACAGCATAAAGCAAATTAGACTGATTACTTGATAGCTGATGAGTATTATGTTTGTCTTTTTCAAGATGACAATAAATATGGGAATTACTATTGATTTGATGGCAATCTCATAATAAATAGATAAAGCACATTTAGAACAATAATACATTGAAGTATTAGTTAATGTTGCATAAACATGCTCCATCAGTTCACTGGATAGTGTTACCTGTTCTAGACATAGAGTTATGATTTTCATTTATAAATAACAACATTCCCAAGTTTTAGATTTTAAGACTTCTGAGTCACATTGTGGTGAATGTTGTCCTAAAAAGTCGAAACTGGATTTTGAGAATTTAAGATTAAGTTTCAAAGGATAAATGCATAAATTTTATGAAGCAGACAATAGACTGGGGATTCTGACCAAATAAGTAGTGGAAAATGAATTGGTATCTTCTCATTTTAAACATGAAGCATGGATGAAATACAACAAGATAGACCAATAAGGCAGACCTCAAAATAGAAAAAAAGTGAGATCTCCAGGCAACACAAAGTAAATTAAAATGCAAAGCCAGAGTGACAAGTTGGAGGGGGGGGACTTTTGTGGAAGTGACCTGGGAAGGCACTAGACTCTGATACAGCTCAGACCCCAGAGCATGGACTTCACAACCGCCTCCTCTGCCATCGGCACAGGGGAAAAGCCCACTCAAAGCAGAGAGCACACTGGACAATCTGCCACTCACCCAGGACCCTGAAAGGACCACTCATTAGATGACTGGGTTGGGGAGGGAGGGGAGGACAGAACCTCCAGTTCGCTGTTTCAAGAAGGCAGCAGGGAAGCTCTTCACTGCCTCTGGAATTACTTAGAATCACTTCCTTCCCAAGGGAAAAAAAAAATTGTCACCGTGAATGAGCGGGCAGAGGGTTAAACGCTATACCAGTTTGTGCAAGGTTCCCTAACTGATCAAGTGAAAACATGTTACCTGCGGCTACAATTCCCGGAGCCCCGGGGTACACATCATGGTCCCGTAAGGATATTTCCACAACCCAAGCTGTCAGTGAGGAAAAGGAAGGTAAACTCACAGCAAAAATTATGAAACAAACAAACATGATGGCTGAAAGTCAAATGGTCCTCCAAAGTAATTAAAAGTGTCAGTAAATAAGCAGTCTGAAACAGACTGCTTCAGATGTGAAGCATTATGTGTGTATATACATACACACATAAAACACATGTATTCAAAGTTATGACAGGTATAAGAAGGGATGGAACAGTCTTGGAAAAACGGACACTAAAGAGGAAGAAATGGTTTGAAAAAACAAAACTTCTAGAAATGAAAAATATAATATTTGATAATAAAAACATAATAAAGACAACTTTAAATTAGTCCCTGAATGAACAAAGGTGACTAGGCCTCGGCCTCTCCCTGTCAAAGTAAAGAAGAAATAATCTAATGAAAAATGCAAATCACTCAGCGTCTCCACAACGGTTAACGCACAGGATCTGGTATTCACTCAGAAAGTACAAAGACTGCAGGAAATGAATGTTATGAAAGAAAAAAAAAAAAAACTTATGAAAAAAAGATTACAAGACTCAAAATTAATCAAGATCTTGAAGCTGTCATTTAGGGACTCTAAAATAAATATAAGTAACATCTTCAAGAAAATTGTAACATTGGACAAAAATATCAATAAATGGAAATTTTTACTAGAAGGTAAACTCAGATAAAAAGAAAGAAGAAATTGTATAACGAAAAGCATAATATTAATGCTATTACTGAATTGATGGGCTTAAAGCAGACTAAATGAAGAGAGTTAAATAAGTAAAAGATGGGTCGGTGGAAGTACCTGAACTAAAACTCAGAGAAAGAGGGATCTAAAAAATATAGAGAAAAATAATACAACTACAAATAAGACACAGTGACAAAGACTAACATACATGTAATTAGAGACTTAGAAAAGAAAAAAAGAGGCAAAATATACATATATTCGCAGAGATAATGACTAGCATTTTTTTTTCAAACTTAGAACAAACGTGAGCCCACATGTTCAGAACATCTAAAGACGACAGGCAGGATAAACCCGGGACGTCGTACGCGGGACACGAGAGGTGTGCTGCCACAAAGGGTTCAGAGAAAAGCCTTCCTACAGGACCTGAGGCCGACTCCTCACAGAAATGAAGGAGGAGAGACAGCTATGCAAGTGTCATCTAAACTGCCCGTCTAAATGGCTGGAAGAAGATAATTGCGAAATTAGAATTCTACAACCAACCAAAATGACCTGCACAAATCAAAATAAATATATGCACAGATAAACATAAAAAACATAGAAAATTTACTACCAACAGACATACACGAAAAGAAATACTAAGAGGAGATTCTTTTTGGTAAAAGAAATACAATCTGAAATGGGAGAATGTCAAAAAGTTTATAAATGAGATGAAATAAAATTAATATCACTGATACAATAAAAGATATTGATGATTATATTGTATATATGGTAATAGATATAGATTAACTCTCATACCCATACATGACTGGGCCCATACACCCAATCACTCTGGAAAAACCATAGGTTTGACTAGATGGACCTTTGTTGGCAACGTAATGTCTCTGCTTTGAATACACTGTCTAGATTTGTCATAGCTTTTCTTCCAAGGAGCAAACGTCTTTTAATTTCATGGCTGTAGTCACCATCTGCAGTGATTTTGGAGCCCAAGAAAGTAAAGTCTGTCATTGCTTTTGTTGTTTCCCCATCTATTTACCCTGAAGTGATGGGACTGGATACATGATTTTTGTTATTTGAATGTCAAGTTTTAAGCCTGCTTTTTCACTCTCCTCTTTCACTTTCATCAATAGGCTCTTTAGTTCGTCTTCATTTTCTGCCATAAGGGTGGTGCCATCCACATATCTGAAGTTATTGACATTTCTCCTGGCAATCTTGATTCCACCTGTGCTTCATCCAGCCCAGCATTTTGCATGATGTACTCTTCATAGAAGTTAAATAAGCAGGGTGACAATATAGAGCCTTGAAGTACTACTTTCCCGATTTGGAACCAGTCTGTTGTTCCATGTCCATTCCTAACTGTTGCTTCTTGACCTGCATACAGGTTTCCCCAGAGGCAGGTAAGGTGATCTGGTATTCCTGTCTCTTTAAAAATTTTCCACAGTTTGTTGTGATCCACATAGTCAGACTTTAGAGTAGTCAATGAAGCAGAAGTAGATGTTTTTCTGGAATTCTCTTTTTTGATGATCCAAAGGATGTTGGCAATTTGATCTCTGGTTTCTCTGCCTTTTCTAAATTCAGCTTGAACATCTGGAAGTTCTCAGTTCACATACTGTTGAAGCCTAGTTTGGAGAATTTTGAGCATTACTTTCCTATCATGTGAGATGAGTGCAATTGTGTGGTCGTTTGAACATTCTTTGGCATTGTCTTTATTTGGGATTGGAATGAAATCTGACCTTTTCCAGTCCTGTGGCCACTGCTGAGTTTTCCAAATTTGCTGGCCTATTGAGTGCAGCACTTTAACAGCATCATCTTTAGCACATCTTTTGTGGGATTTTTTAAAAAATCTCAAGATGAAATATAACTAGAAATTTTTTTTAAATCACACAAAAATAAAATTTATGCCACTTTACAATGTCATAATAACCTTCACACCAAAGCCAAAAAACAGTAAAAAAAAAATAGTACTTATCATAAAATTATTTAACTTAATAGCTTTGTAATACATACCATTTTGTTCTAACCACCTTACTTTTATCATCTCATTTGATACTGACATCTAGACAGGGATGAATACTATAATCTCTGTCTTACTTGTGAGACGACTGAAGCAGAATGTTGGAATAATTCACTCATGGTCTTATACCTGGAAAGGTGTGGAAAAAAACTGCATAGGTTAATCACTCTTGTAATATATATTCTTGCATATACTATTTTACAATATATTACCCAATATCATAGTATGTTAATATTTTATAATCCTTGATCAATATTGATAGTATCAATTTATATTGATATTACATATGTAAATATCCTAAATAAAATCTCTGCAAATACAATCTAAGAAGATATAAGGTAACCATAAGAATTTCTTGAATGAGAAAAACATATATATATATATGAATCATAGAGATTATTATTAATTAATCTGGCTTCATTATCATTTGCAACTTTGTCATGACAAAAAAGAACATAATTAAAATTAAAATATAAGCTGAGGATGTGTGTGTGTGTTCTCAGTTTTGTCCAACTCTTTGCGACCCCATGGACTCTAACCCACCAGGCTCTTCTGTTCGTGGAATTTTCAAGGCAAGAATAGTCAAGTGGGTTTCCATTTCCTCCTCCAGAGGATCTTCCCAACACAGTAATTGAACCCACATCTCTTGTATCTGCAGACAGGTTCTTTACCACTGCACCACCTGGAAAGCCTTATACTAATAGAATATATTTTATGTCCAAAAGTGTTTTAGGATTTGAAATAGTTAAGCTGGAATTCCATCACCTCCACTAGCTTTGTTCAGAGTGATGCTTGCTAAGGCCCGCTAGAGTCCAGGATGTCTGGCTCTAGGTAAGTGACCACACCATCATTGTTATATGGGTCATGAAGATCTTTTTTGTACAGTTCTTCTGCATATTCTTTCCACCTCTTCTTAATATCTTCTGCTTCTGTTAGGTCCTTTATTGTGCCCATCTTTGCATGAAATATTCCTTTGGTATCTCTAATTTTCTTGAAGAGATCTCTACTCTTTCCCATTCTATTGTTTTCCTCTATTTCTTTGCACTGATCACTGAGGAAAGCTTTACTATCTCTCCTTGCTATTCTTTAGAACTCTGCATTCAAATGGGTATATCTTCCCTTTTCTCCTTTGCCTTTCACGTATTTTCTTTTCCTCGCTATTTGTAAGGCCTCCTCAGACAATCATTTTGCCTTTTTGCATTTCTTTTTCTTGGGGGTGGTCTTGATCTCTGCCTCCTATACAATGTCACAAACCTCTGTCCATAATTCTTCAGGCACTCTGTCCATCAGATCTAATCCCTTAAATCTATTTGTCACTTCCACTGTATAATCATAAGGGATTTGATTTAGGTCATAGTTGATTGGTCTAGTGGTTTTCGCTATTTTCTTCAATTTAAGTCTGAATTTTGTAATAAGGTGTTCATGATCTGAGCCACAGTCAGCTCTTGGTCTTGTTTTTGCTGACTGTATAGAGCTTCTCCATCTTTGGCTGCAAAGAATATAATCAGTCTGATTTAGGTATTGACCATCTGGTGATGTCCATGTGTAGAGTCTTCCCTTGTGCTGTTGGAAGAGGGTGTTTGCTATGACCAGGGTGTTCTCTTGGCAAAACTGTTAGCGTTTTCCCTACTTCATTTTGTACTCCAAGGCCAAACTTGCCTATTAATCCAGGGATCTCTTGACTTCCTACTTTTGCCCTCCAGTTGCTTATGATGAAAAGGACGTCTTTTTTAGTGCTAGTTCCGTAAGGTCTTGTAGGTCACCATAGAACCTTTCAACTTCAGCTTCTTTGGCATTAGTGGTTGGGGCATAGACTTGTATTACTGTGATATTGAATGGTTTGCCTTAGAAACGAACAGAGATTGTTCTATCGTTCTTGAGATTGCATCCAAGTACTGCATTTTGGACTCTTGTTGACTTCGATGGTTACTCCATTTCTTTTAAGGGATTCTTGCCCACAGTAGTAGATATAATGGTCATCTGAATTGAATTCACCCATCCCGGTCTATTTTAGTTCACTGATTGCTAAAATGCCAATGTTCCGTCTTGCCGTCTCCTGTTTGACCACTTCCGGTTTACCTTGAAACGTGGACCTAACAGTCCCTGTCCCTGTGCAGTATTGTTCTTTACAGCATCAGACTTGGCTTCCATCACCAGTCACATTCACAACTCGGCATTGTTTTGGCTCCATCTCTTCATGCTTTCTGGAGCTATTTCTCCACTTTTCTCCAGTAGCATATTGGGCATCTATCAACCTGGGGAGTTCATCTTTCAGTGTCATATCTTTTTGCCTTTTCATACTGTTCACCAGGTTCTCAAGGCAAGAATATTTGCCATTCCCTTGTCCAGTGGACCACGTTTTGTCAGAACTCTCCCTTGTATGTTGATATGTGGCAGAAATCAAAACAATATTGTAAAGCAATCATCCTTTATTTTAAAATAAATTGAAATTAAAAATTAAAATCTTTTCAATTAATTGTCAAAATTTAAATATGTTTATATGTAGGGCTTTTATGTTTCAAATCATGTCACAGGTTTCATGTTTTAATCTCATTTAGTCTATGACTCTCTTCTCTACTTCCTAGTCTTTATTAGTTTAATCATATTTTATACTCAACCTTTTGATACACAATTTTTTTCAAGCATTATTGTTTGCATTTGCATTAATTTTGAAACCATAGTGATCATATCACTGTGCCTAGCCATTTACTCATAATTATATAAATATATTATTATTATGTTCTTAAATTTGTGATTTTGATTTTTATAATTGGAGTATTCTTTAAAAACATTTTTGCAATAATTACATAGAACTTTCTAATTCTTTAATTGGTAACAATGTATTACTTCTGTATTTGCGTGATGACTCCAGTGAGTACAGAATTCTTTAAAAAAAAAATCCCCGTCCTCGCTCACTCTCATTGTTTAGACTGTCTCCCTCCTCCCTCCCAAGGCCCTGGCTTCATACCACCCTGGTCTTCTGCCGTGGTCTGGGGAGAATTCTGAGAGCAGCCTGATTTAGGCTTTATTTTTAATTTTCTCTGAAAGTTCATAGGATTTTTCTCTGTATACTTGAAAATAAAAGGGCAGAAAATGATGAGACCTAAACTTAATCCTTTTTCCTTTGACACAATTATCCTGAGGAGAGATCTGGAGTGAAGACCTCTCAGCAAGGCCACAGACGTGGAGCTCAGAACCAAGGTCACCTCTGGAACTGACCAAGACCCACTGTAAAGGTTGCCAAGAGCCTCCCTGCTCCTTACCTGTCAGCTTCCTGACCCCACATCAGGCAAAAATACCCAGCCCGGTGCTCACTCTATAGCACCCTAACCGGTCACCTAATGCCGCCCTTCCTGCAAGAATTTTCTTTGTCTTGAAGCTATATAAACTGGCTACTAACCCATGGAAAGTGTCAGCTGCCGCTGGCCTGTCAGGAGGTCAGCCCAGTGTGCTTGCAGGCTCCCATTATCTCTGCTCTTTGTTCTTCATAAACTCACTCCTTTCTGAAATGCTCTTTGTTTGGAAAATCTTTTCCAACCCACACTCAGACTGTTTCAACAATAGAGAGAAACTTCTTTCAGCCCAGGGACGTTTTCTAGGTAGTTTGCTGAGTGTTGCCGTCGGTGTTGTCAACAGTGAGCGTGCTTGGCTGCCTCTGCTGCGCCTGACTCCGTGCAGCCCTGCAGGCTGTAGCCCGCCAGGCTCCTCTGTCCACGGGACTCTGGGGCAAGAACACCTGAGCAGGTGACCACCTTCTATGCAGGGGATCGCCCTGACCCGGGGATCCAACCTGGGTCTTCTGCACTGCAGGTGCGTCCTTTAATGCTGGGCCAGCAGAAGCCCTGTGAATACTGATATGTTGGTAATTTACTCTGCTCTGTTAGGTGTGACTTCTAATAGTCACAGGGGCTCGCGTGGTAGAAACGCTTGCTGTGTCCTTGTCATCCATTGTCTCCCAGGTCTTTGGGGTTTTTTCCTGGACGTCCTGAAAGAATCCTAAGTCTCTCCTTCAGATCACTGATTCAGCATTCTGCCCTAGGAGCTTTCTTTTTCATGTGTTGAATAGGAATTTAATTGCATGATTAGTTTGAGGGTTTTTTTATATTTCCTCCTTCAGTTTAGATTTTTTCATACATATTTGTCCACCTGGCCTCTCTCTTCCTGCGGCAGCCTGCCCCATCCCTCAGCAACTGTAGTCTTTGCCTGCTCCCAGAGGAGATGGACAAATCAGGGGGAAGGACATTTTCTATCTTGTCTTTCGCTCCCTGCAAAAAAAAAAAAAATTGTTTTAGAGGTGGCTTTTCCTCTAAAAAATGGAACATTTTTGTGAGAATACAGTCTGCCCACTATTGGGAGCATGTGTTGACCTCTTGTTGGGTTTATTCACCCTTGAGCACTGGTGGGTAGGTTGAAGACTGCTGTCTGCAGCCGCAGGGGGCACCGTATAATTCCGTCCCTTCTGTCCTTGAGCACCCTTCACACTCAATCCAGAATGGAGGCAGATAAGCATCGTAGTGCCTTAAAGGTACTCTCTCCCACGGGGCCTTAGTGGCCGGAAGTGAAATCTATTCCTACTCGCATGCGTTTCTCTTCTGACTCTGGAGAATCGTGTACCTGGACACGTGGTGCACAAAGAACCACGCCTCCCTCTGCCTGACCCCACCCGCGGCACGCATGGCAAGGCTGATCTCGTCCTGTATGCCCAGATTCCCTGCCGGCCTTGGGGTGTCGGGGCAGGGAGGGCAGGACCCTGGCTGCCCCAGGGCACAGCCCTAGGAGAAGGGAGGGCTGGACAGCCACCTGTCTTCTGAGCAGGGCTGCGTCCAGGAACCAGGGCTCAGAGGAGGTGTTTGGGTGAGTGCAGCCCTTCAGGTTGCTCTGGGTAAGAAGTTTGAATCTGTGTTCAGGACAGGGTGGCATAAGGCCGTGTGGCCAATGACACAGCTCTGGAAACTTCTGCAGAATGGGCTTGCAGTCTCCCTTCATTTTAACTGCCTCCTTGTATATCATCTTGATGACTTCGGTAGCATTTTAGAAAAATTTAGAAAAATTTTAGAAAAAATTTAGAAAAGAAAACAAAATATCAGGCTCTGATAGTTGAATGCCAAATTTATTCATCTTTTTTCTTCTTACTTTTCCTAACAGCAACAGAAATTCTTTTGGAGGAGCCTCTGTATGTTTAATGGAGAAGGCAATGGCACCCCACTCCAGTACTCTTGCCTGGCAAATCCCATGGACGGAGGAGCCTGGTAGGCTGCAGTGCATGGGGTCGATAAGAGTCAGACATGACTGAGCGACTTCACTTTCACTTTTCCTTGCCTGCATTGGAGAAGGAAATAGCAACCCACTCCAGTGTTCTTGCCTGGAGAATCCCAGGGACGGGGGAGCCTGGTGGGCTGCCATCTATGGGGTCCCACAGAGTCGGACACGACTGAAGCGACTTAGCAGCAGCAGCAGCAGCTGTATGTTTAAATAGATCACCCCATCATTTCCCAGGTTACTATCCTGACTTTATTTCTTACAAATAAAATACCAACAAAAACGTGAAATCATTATTTCAGAAGCACAAAAGTGGAAACGCACTAGCTAAGCAAGGGTGCTGCAACTTGGGAGAATTTCTCATGCCTCCCGGCGCGGCACCCAGCCCCGCTCCCGTCAGTCACTCGCTCCCAGCACGCGCGCTCTGAGACTGCCCCATTCCTGGCGGTGCTGCGGCAAGACCACTGCCAAGACGCCTCGTCTCTCCGAGACGCAGTCCACCAGCGTCAGCCTGGCCGGGTCCCTGTTGCCTGGCTTCAGCGTCCTGAGGGTCAGAAACAGATTCTCGGGGCCAGATCACACATATTGTTTCGTTAGTTTTGTCAGCCCATGTATTACATCCAAGTCTGCAAATGCGCTGGATTTCTGACCACCCCGGCCTTTGTGTTGGTACAAACGAGAACCTCTCCCACTGAAGCCCCCGGCTCATCTGGAGCCCCGAGGATAAAGCTGAGTGTATGCCCCAACAGCTGGTCTCCCACCAGCAGCTTCTGAAATTGTAATTTTCCCCCTAAAATTATTGACCCATTATTTTAATCTCCTTTGCTTAACTTTCTCTTGGAAATCCAGAGCCATCCTATGTGAGGCATCTCATGGAAGCCTCAGTGGTGGGGTGTTTGGCTATTAGTCATGGAATAAGATGTAATTTCTATCCTTCTGTAAAAAAAAATACATATACATATATGTAGAGTGAACAATATGTCATAAAATTGCATATACAACTTTAGTTTGTGTAATATCTGAGTGTATAAGTCATAGTTCTATATGAATATATTTAAGGGACTATTATTGAAATCCTTCTAAATCAATCATTGTAAATCAAAGATTTATTTTAAAAATATAATTTTCTAAATATGTATGTACAGTGAAGTACATTCTGTAGAAATCAACAAGTGAAAATTTATGCCCTCAATATATACTACTTATAAATTATATTCATCTACATATTGAGATAATAAAATGTGAATAGGGCTTCATTATCAGTGATTTATTTAGCCAAGTCAAATGTCATAACAGCTTTTGAATAAAACTATTTTTTGTAATTTAATTATTGTAATTCTAGGTCTTTCCCCAGAATGACCAGACTGCTCTGCTACTAATGTGGCAGCAAGCGCCAAACTCCACATTCCCAGCATCACTGGGAATCTGTGTCTCCCATGTGTGTGTGCCTGTTTTATAACCTGAATCTCAGGGCTTTCTTTCCTAAAGAGACATCCCGTGTGAGGAGGAGTCTCTTTGAGTTAGAGTATCTGTGTGGGTGACTTCAGCCTTTACTCACCCCTGTATGCCTGCCTTATAAATCCTCCATGAAAAAGTAGATTCATAGCAGTGCTGTTTAGAATACCCACGACATGGAAGCAACCTAAATGTCCATTAACAGAGGAATGGATAGAGAAGATGTGGTAAGTATGTACAATGGAATATTACTCAGCAGTGAAAAAGAATGAAATATTGTCAATTGCAGCAACATGGATGTACCTAGAGATATCACACTAAGTGAAGTTAAGTCAGAGAAGGACAAATATCATAGAATATTGCTTATATGTGGAATCTTAAAAAGGGTGCAAATGGATTTATCTATAAGACAAAAATAGAGTCACAGATGTAGAAAACAAACGTGGTTCCTGGGGAGACGGGGGGAGAAACAGATTGGCAGCCTGGGGTTGGCATGCATGCACTGCTACACTTAGAATAGGTAGCTAATAAGGACCTGCTTTATAAGCACCGGGACTCCACTCGATACTTTGTGATGACCTACATGGGAAAGAAATCTAAAGAAGAGTGGATATAAGTGTATGCATCTCTGAGTCACGTTGCTGTACAGCAGAAACTAACACAGTAAATCAATAGTCCAAGAAAAATTAATGGAAAATGGAGTGGGGCCTCTTCCCCTGCTCCCAGTTCAGCATCTGAGTTACTTGGCTGATGGTATGCGAGGTGACGGATGCAGGGGTCTGAAAAGCGCAGGTGGTGGGAGGTGTTGGGAGAAGAGCGCCGGGTTCCTGTCCGCTCCTGCAGGAAGAACACGCCCGCGGGGGCTAGCTAGCGGACGGAACACAGGCAGCAGAGCCAAGTCACCCACACTCCAGCCAGGCCACCCTAGAACAGCCTACTGGTGGGCAAGCCCAGTCCAGAATGGTAACACCACTTAACCACGTGACCCTGACCAGAGACGCCCATGCCAGCAAGATTGGGGCTCCCTAGTCTGGTCAGACTCAGGACTCAGGACCGAGTTACTGTTGCCTGTCTGCCCCGAGGATCTGGGGGTGATCCGTGCAGCACACCATATAGAGATGACCAGGACACCTCCTCGCCCAGTATGCAGTCTCATCGGTCACTCGGTGAGCGCACACAAAGCAAGTCCCCTGTGCTCTCCTGCAGGGACCTGAGTCCTGGGTGGAGTCTGCAAGGACAGTAAATGCAGCAAGGCTATCCAACCAGTCCATCCTAAAGGAAGCCAGTCCTGAATATTCACTGAAGGACTGATGCTGAAGCTGAAACTCCAATACTTTGGCCACTTGATGCAAACAGCTGACTTATTGGAAAAGACCCTGACACTGGGGAAGACTGAGGACAGAAGGAGAAAGGGGCGACAGAGGATGACATGGTTGGAGGGCATCACTGATTCAAGGGACAGGAGTCTCATCAAATGACGGGATATCATGAAGGAGGGGAAATCCTGATGTGTTGCAGTTTATGGGCTCTCAAAGAGTCACAGGTGAACAACAAAAACTTCCTGTGGGTTTGCACTTTACCAATTGCGTTAAACAATTCTGTGGTGTAAGCAATCGAGCTTCACTGAAACAATGTTTTTTCTCTAACTCCCCACTGACCCAAGGTACAAGACAGAAGTTGGAAGATTCGGTTCAGTTCAGTCACTCAGTCATGTGTGACTCTTTGCAACCCCATGGACTGCAGCACACCAGGCCTCCCTGTCCATCACCAACTCACACTCATTGAGTCGGTGATGCCATCCAGCCGTCTCATCCTCTGCTGTCCCCTTCTCCTCCCACCTTCAATCTTTCCCAGCATCAGGGTCTTTTCCAATGAGTCAGTTCTTCACATCAGGTGACCAAAGTATTTGAGTTTCAGCTTCAGCATCAGTCCTTCCAGTGAATATTCAGGACCAGTTTCCTTTAGGATGGACTGGTTGGATCTTCTTGCAGTCCAAAGGGCTTTCGAGAGTCTTCTCCAACACCACAGTTCAAAAGCATCAATTCTTCAGTGCTCAGCTTTCTTTATAGTCCAAATCTCACATCCATGCATGACTACTGGAAAAACCATAGCTTTGACTAGATGGACCTTTGTTGGCAAAGTAACGTCTCTATTTTTTAATGTGCTGTCTAGGTTGGTCATAACTTTTCTTCCAAGGAGCAAGTGCCTTTAAATTCCATAGCTGCAATTACCATGATTTTGGAGCCCCCAGAAATAAAATCTGTCACTGTTTCCACTGTTTCCCCATCTATTTGCTTTGAGGTGATGGGACCAGATGCCATGATCTTAGTTTTCTGAATGTTGAGTTTTAAGCCAACTTTTTCACTCTCCTCTTTCACTTTCATCAAGAGGCTATTTAGCTCTTCTTCACTTTCTGCCATAAGGGTTGTGTCATCTGCATATCTGAGGTTATTGATATTTCTCCTGGCAATCTTGATTCCAGTTTGTGGTTCATCCAGTCCAGCATTTTGCATGATGCACTCTACATATAAGTTAAATAAGCAGGGTGACAATATACAGCCTTGACGTACTCCTTTTCCTATTTGGAACCAGTCTGTTGTTCCATGTCCAGTTCTAACTGTTGCTTCTTGACCTGCATACAGGTTTCTCAAGAGGCAGGTCAGGTGGTCTGGTATTCCCATCTCTTTAAGAATTTTCCACAGTTTGTTGTGATCCATGCAGTCAAAGGCTTTGGTGTAGTCAATAAAGCAAAGTAGATGCTTTTCTGGAACTCTCTCTCCTTTTCGATGATCCAACGGAGGTTGGCAATTTGATCTCTGATTCCTCTGCCTTTTCTAAAACCAGCTTGAACATTAGGAAGTTCACGGTTCACATATTGCTGAAGCCTGGCTTGGAGAATTTTGAGCATTACTTTGCTAGCATGTGAGATGGGTGCAATTGTGCGGTAGTTTGAGCATTCTTTGGCATTGCCTTTCTTTGGGATTGGAATGAAAACAGACCTTTTCCAGTCCTGCAGCCACTGCTGAGTTTTCCAAATTTGCTGGCATATTGAGTGCAGCACTTTCACAGCATCATCTTTCAGGATTTGAAATAGCTCAACTGGAATTCCATCACCTCCACTAACTTTGTTCATAGTGATGCTTCCTGAGGTCCACTTGACTTCACATTCCAGGATGTCTGGCTCTAGGTGAGCGATCACATCATTGTGGCTATCTGGGTCCTGAAGATCTTTTTTGTACAGTTCTTCTGTGTATTCTTGCCACCTCTTCTTAATATCTTCTGCTTCTGTTAGGTCCATACCATTTCTGTCCTTTATTGTGCCCATCTTTGCATGAAGTGTTCCCTTGGTATCTCTAATTTTCTTGAAGAGATCTCTAGTCTTTCCCATTCTGTGGTTTTCCTCTGTTGTTTTTTTTTCCCCCCACATTGATTGCTGAGGAAGGCTTTCTTATCTCTCCTTGCTATTCCTTGGAACTCTCCA
Source organism: Bos grunniens (assembly GCF_055505025.1). Lineage (NCBI taxonomy): Eukaryota > Metazoa > Chordata > Mammalia > Artiodactyla > Bovidae > Bos > Bos grunniens. The sequence goes on along the minus strand of NC_141184.1, from coordinate 2,197,277 downwards.
TCAAATGGATATATCTTTCTTTTTCTCCTTTGCCTTTCACTTCTCTCCTTTTCATAGCTATTTGTAAGTCTTCCTAGGACAATCATTTTGCCTTTTTGTATTTCTTTTTCTTGGGGATGGTCTTGATCACTGCCTTCTGTACAATGTAATGAACCTCCATCCATAGTTCTTCAGACCCTGTCTATCAGATCTAATCCCTTAAATCTATTTGTCACTTCCACTGTATGATCATAAGTGATTTGATTTAGGTCATATCTGAATGCTCTAGTGGTTTTCCTTACTTCCTCCCATTTAAGTCTGAACAGTATGAAAAGGCAAAATAAGACACTGAAAGATGAACTCCCTAGGTCAGTAGGTGCCCAATATGCTACTGGAGAATAATGGAGAAATAACTCCAGAAAGAATGAAGAGACGGAGCCAAAGCAAAAACATCACCTAGTTGTGGATGTGACTGGTGAAAGAAGAAAGGTCCAATGCTGTAAAGAGCAATATTGCATAGGAACCTGGAAAGTTAGGTCCATGAATCAAGGCAAATTAGAAGTCGTCAAACAGGAGGTGGCAAGAGTGAACATCAATATTTTAGGAATCAGTGAACTGAAATGAGTGAATTTAACTCAGATGACCATTATATCTACTACTGTGGGCAAGAATCCCTTAGAAGAAATGGAGTAGCTTTCATAGTCAACAGAAGAGTCTGAAATGCTGTACATGGGTACAATCTCAAAAATGACTGAATGATTGCTGTTCGTTTCCAAGGCAAACCATTCAATATCACAGTAATCCATGTCTATGCCCCGACCAGTAATGCTGAAGCTGAAGTTGAATGGTTCTAGGAAGATCCACAAGACCTTCTAGAACTAACACCCCAAAAAAGATGTCCTTTTCATTATAGGGGACAGGAATGCAAAAGTAGAACATCAAGAAATAACTGGAGTAACGGGCAAATTTGGCCTTGGCATACAGAATGAATGAAGCAGGGCAAAAGTTAACAGTTTTGTCAAGAGAACACACTCGTCATAGCAAACACTCTCTTCCAACAATACAAGAGATGACTCTACACACGGACATCACCAGATGGTCAACACTGAAATCAGAGTAATTATATTCTTTGCAGCCAAAGATGGAGAAACCCTATACAGTCAGCAAAAACAGGACTGGGAGCTGACTGTGGCTCAGATCATGAACTCATTGCCAAATTCAGACTTAAACTGAAGAAAGTAGTGAAAACCACTAGACCATTCAGATATGACCTAAATCGAGTCGAAAGATTATTGAGCACCAATGGTGCTTAATGAGTCCTCACCACCCAGACTGCAAGGTAATCCCAACAGCTGCCAGTCAGCAGGACTTGCACTCTGCTTGTTGGTGCATCAGGCATGTTGGAAATGGTGGTGGATGCTGGCTGTTTCTCTACTGATTTGGCTCCAGGAGTGGACTTGCAATAGACAGACTGAGTCCATTCTGGCCCCTCCATGGGGGACAGAGCTCACTTTTCACCATCAGACTGTAATGTTCCTTCAGTTACACAACCAATGTATGTAAATAAATTCTGTATTCTCTGTTTTATGTATGATACATATTATGCATTTTATGTATAATAGACATGTACTTTTGCTTCCAAGGGTCATCTTATTTGCATATCATGGGATAAGTTGTGATTTATGTAAATATTTCCCCAACTTATCCAATGATATGCAAATAATAGGACCCTTAGGAACAAAATTATATGCTTATTCTACACGGGCTACTTCAGAGACAATATGGAAAATGGCCAGTAGGATCCATTAGGAGATGATCAGCATTTCTTTTCTTATTAAATCCAATTTCTTGTATTTTGACTTTTCTACTTGATCTTTCATTCAAAATATGCCCTTTCTGCATCAGATTTTAATCTTCTACACAGTGTTCTTCAGGGATTCTAGAAGGGTGCTTCTGTAACTTGTAGAAAAGTTTTCATTTTTAAGATGGTGAAGTGCCTAGCATTAGGATAGTAATAAATCTACAAAGTCGTCACTGTAACCTGATTTAGGGCCCAGGGAGGTCAGTCCTATAAGTAACCCAGGATAGCCGGAAGAGTAACAAGGAGCAAACGTGACAGGCCGCAGACACAATCGCCCTTTACATTTTCACTCGTGGTGTTAGCTCAAATCTCATGACTCCTTTACTCCTCTCCAAATTCATGTGGATTTCAGAAAACTGTCTGATTTGTTGCCTCTTTGCATTATGACCAAAGATTTAAAATGCAACTTTAAGTTGTGTAAAAAGGTAGAAAATAGAACCTATGAATGTACTAAACCTTTATAGTTTATAGGTGTGTGTGTATTTATTTATGTCACATGAATGTCTTACGCTTATACATTTTTGTGTATTTAAAATGACCTGGGGGTGAGAACGTGGGTTGATTGAGACAGACCACAAGGAAATCTGGGGGGATGGCAATGCTCTAAGTCTTCTTTATAGTAATTATCTGGGTTTAAACATTTGTCAAAACTCATCAAAGTGTACACTTAAAATGAGTACATTTTATTATGTACAAATTATAGCTCAAGAGGGCTTCCCTGATAGCTCAGTTGGTAAAGAATCCACCTGCAATGCAGGAGACCCCGGTTTGATCCCTGGGTTGGAAAGATCCCCTGGAGAAGGGATGGGCTACCCACTCCAGTATTCCTGGGCTTCCCTAGTGGCTCAGCTGGTGAACAATCCGCCTGTAATGCAGGAGACCTGGGTTCGATCCCTGGGTTGGGAAGATCCCCTGGAGAAGGAAACGGCTACCCACTGCAGTATTCTGGCCTGGGGAATTCCATGGACAGTCCAGGGGATCACAAAGAGTCGGACACGACTGAGTGACTTTCACTTCTACTTTCACTTTTCACAGTTCAAGATGTTGATTTTTAAAAGTCTCAATGGCTATCGAGTTGATTTTTGAAAATTACCAGAAGTAATTTTAGAAAAGACTTTCTAAATTTTAGAAAATTTAGCCAAACTCAGTTTTGTTTTTTTCCTAAGGAAAACTTTACTTTGAGTTTAAAAGTCCACTCATGAGATGGAGTCATCTTTATCAACAGCATTTGGCATTTCCTGCACTGGCTCCATGCCCCGAAGAGGGGGAGAAGGGCTGCAGAGAATCACCTCTGATGAGAATACCTCCTGTTTGGTCTGCAAATGCCTGCCTTCCACGGCCCCGTAGAGGTCAGAAAATCTGGCTTTCCCATCAGATGCAGAGAACGATGCTCTGAAGGGGTGAGTCACAGCACGGCCTCTGTCACCAGGGTGAGGCGGGAGCACTAGACCGTGGGGGAGGGGTGGCAGCGGCAGACCAGGCCGTGGGCCTGGGAGCTGGTGCTCTTGAACTCAGGGTCCGGACACCACCTCCACCGCATGCCTCTGCACCCCCTGCCCCCCAACGCCCTCCCCGACCCAGGGAAGCAGGCGTCCATCCTTGGGCCTGGCCTTCTGCTTCCGAGATGCTTTCCTGACCTGGACACCGAGCACCCTCTGGCTCAAGTTCTGCTTGACCTTGACTGACCCCCAGCCACCGACTTTTACTAACCCTGGCCTCACATAACCCAACTGCCGTCACATGCCGACTGACAGCTGAGCTTCTGAAAGGTGTCCGGAGTTTGTCCTGACCTGGCACAGGGAAGCCGAGGCATCGCCCGTCAAGCTTATCCGGGTGAGGGGGCAGGAGGGCAGTGCCTGTCTCCCCTATTCTTCGGCACGTCAGACTGACCTCCTTGCCCTCACCCTGGCCTGAGTCACCACCTCCCCTGGCTTGGATGAACAGCCTTCTAAGCTGCTTTCTCTGCTTTTGCCAACATGGCTTCCCTTCTTCTCCAGGCCCCGACTAGAGAGGCATTTTCAGGATGAAGGTCTGAGCTTTCCTTTTTCTTGCTTAAAATTCTTCCACAGGCCTTGGGAAAAGCTAAAATTCTGGGCTGACCATCAGCTGGCCTTGGGAGATCTCCTTCTCACCTCTCTTGTCTCATCTCAAGTCACTCCCCACCTTAGCTGATAGCTCAGTTTCATGACCCCTTTCCCACCTGCCCTGCACCTGGTCAAGGTCCCTGGGCCTCAGGGCCTTTGTACATGCCTTCCCCTCTTCCTGGGTGGCTGTCACAACCCTCAGAATTTGGCAGAAAACAGCAAAAGTCTGTAAAGCAATTATCCTTCAATTAATAAATAAATTAATTAATTTTTTTAAAAGAGGGGGTTGGTTTCTCATCCTCCAGGCCTCAGTTTGACTATCAGGTCATCAGGGAACCTTCTCGGTTCCCAAGCAGGAACCAGGCCCCAGTGAGCCTTCGTCACGGCCTTCACTGAGGCGCCATGCACAGCGACACCTCATTCACCGTGTGGGTGACTGTGGTCTCCCCACCTGTCTGTCCCGGGGTAAATGCCTCCACAGGAGTCCTTCCCCTGATGTCCAGAGGCCGAGTGGGCTACTTCTTAGAATCTGTTGAATCGGTAGAGTATGCCATTTCTTTTGCAACAACACTTGAAGTTTGGCTAGTCTCTTGAACATTTTGGTCAGTTTTAGTGAGCCCTGATGCAGGGAAGATTGAAGGCAGGAGGAGAAGGGGATGAAAGAGGATGAGATGGTCGGATGGCATCACCGACTCAACGGCTATGAGTTTGAGGCAGCTCCGGGAGACGGTGAAGGAAAGGGAAGCCTGGCGTGCGGCAGTCCACGGGGTTGCAAAGAGTCGGATGTGACAGCAGTTGAACAACAGCATGAGTTTTTTTGCTACTTTTGCAGAGTTTTATTAGTTTCCTGATACAGAAATACTTGATGCTTTATTCCGTTTGGTGGCTGAATGCAAAAGAGAAAAAAGACCTCACAGGCTGATTGCTGCTCAAAACTGGAATTTCTCGGAATTCCCTGGGGACAGACTTCCCAGCTGCCCACCGCTGTCACTTGGGGCTGGGTCACTTGTCCTGGGGGCTGCTCTGCTGCGAGAGGGCACCTCATAGCAGCTGTGATTCCCACCCACTCGATGCCAGTGGGAGTGTGAGCGTGTCAGTTACCCCGTGGATCCCGTGGGGTCCACCAGGCTCCTCTGTCCATGGGATTTCCCAGCCAAGTTGCCATTTCCTTCTGCAGGAGATCTTTCCGACCCAGGGGTCAAACCCATGTCTCCTTCACTGCAGGCAGATTCTTTACCAGGGAAGTCTGATGCCAGTGGTCACCAGCAAAATATCTCCATTCAGGCAGTGCCAAGGCTCCCCAGGGGGGCAGAGCTGCCCTGGGAAGAGAACCACCAGCGTGGAATTCCATCCTAACAGTTCTGCCTCGGGCACCAAGCCCTGCACCTCTCCTGCCTGCTCAGAATTGACATACCTGTCCGCACGGCATGCACAGATGCACACGTTTTAACCATCACCCTGTTGGACTTTCTGTGCTCCTGCTAAATATTAGGGTTATACCTTGTATGTTTTTCTTGCTGGGGTATTTGAATGCTTCTAAATTTACACAGCTTGGAAACTCATATCCTGAAGGAGCCAGTAAGTCCTTCCCCTGAGGTGACTGGTGTTGTTGTGTCTACACGGACGTGGATTTCCCTGTTTCCCCAACGGCCCGAGAACTTTCAAACTTCTCTATCAGCGCTGTTTCACCTCCTTGATTATCCAAAATGACTCCCTGAACCTTGCGGGGTTCTACACTTGTTTGGAAAGGAAGGGGTTTAAGGAGATAAAACCTTCAAATTAATAAAGGATGGGGGGTGGTGAGAGACGCAGGCGGGCCCAGAGGAGGGGCCTGTAGGGCAGTTTGATAAATGGGGGGCTCAGGGGGCTGAGCTGTTTGTTTAGGGCTCTTGTTCTGCTTCAGCTGCACACAAAACCGGCACTGACGTGTCTGCCCTGCAAACACAGCACAGCCCGGCCGCGGTCAGCCTGCAGGCCCGGCCCAGGGAAAGCCTCGCTGTTCCTCCGGGCCTGGGACCCGAACCATCCTGAGAGGGGCTGCCGAGCAAAGCCTGGTGAGACTGCAGGACGGGGAGGAGCTGGCAGCTTCCCATCTGTCCGGGCCTGAGCGTCAGGTTGGGACCTCAGCCTGGTGCCCTCAGCCTGCACCTCAGTCCTCCTTTCTCCTCCTGAAGCCCTGGGAAGGTGCCCAGACCTTACTAACCTGCCCCTGTGGGTCTGAAACACCTGGCACACCTCTGTGCCTGCTCATTTAGAGTCTGCACATGTGGCATAAGAACTCCATTTTCCCGAGGCCGGGAATGACCACAACCTTGCTCACAGCTGGCCTTTAGGCGTTCAGGTTATACCAGCTCCCCAAGCCCAAGACTGTCTGCCCATGATCTTAAAGTGCACTTTCTACTCCTAAGGAGAAGGAACATTGCAAATGTCACTAAAGATGCTATGTATGCATGCTAAGTCACTTCAGTCGTGTCTGACTCTTTGCCATCTCATGGGCTGCAGCCTCTGTCCATGGGATTCTCCAGGCAAGGATACTGGAGTGGGTTGTCATGTCCTCTTCCAGGGGCTCTTCCCCACCCAGGGATCAAACTCGCATCTCTTAAGTTTCATGCATTAAGCTGGTTCTTTACCACAAGTGCCACCTGGGAAGTCCATCACTAAAGATACTTCATTAATTTATATTTTAAACAGAGGCAACTAGGAAAATTAATGTTAAATTACTGCATGAGATGCCAATCAGAAGATTGAAGATTTTTGCGGATAAACAATACGTTGGACCTTCATGGATTTTAGGAAATTTTACTCTGCGATCATCCTGTGTTTGGATTGTGACTAGATTATATGAATGTATCAGTACTCAATTTCCCATCACTTTCAACACCATTTCCCCCTCTTATGAATTTTTATGACCTTGACATCTTTATTATTATTAATCCTGGTAAAATACACAAGACATAAAATGTACCCCTTTAAAACCATTTACCCATGCACACATCAGGAGTATTTGGTGTATTCACACTGCTGGACAGCCATCACTCCCTCTGTCTCCAGAACTCACTTCATTTTGCACAGTTGAAACTCTGCCCCACTGTTAAGATTTTCTATTTTCTCCCCAACTTGTTTCAAAGATGCTTTTAATTGCTGAAGCAATGTTACAATGACTGCTCTAAAATATTCGTCAGATAATTCTAGCATCTCTATCATTTATCTTGAAACTGGGATCTGTTGGTTATAGTTTTCATTGAGTCAGGGGCTCTCCTCGTCCTGGGTGTGATCAGTGAGTGTTGATTGAAGCCTGAGCATTTGAGTGTTCTGTTATGAGGCTTAGATAAGCCCCCGAGGTGGGAAGTGGATTTTTCTGACACGGGGCAGGGCGGGCTCCACATTGGCTCTGCCCGGTGGGGGCCATCCAGCTTCCGCACTTGGTCTGCAAGGGCATGTGGGGTGGTGGCCCCGCGTGGGAGTCCTGGGCCCCCTAGGGCCCCCCAGTGCCTCCTCGTCGAGGAAGCAGTGCCTCACTGCCGCCCTCACTGGTCCCCACCAACATGGGGGGGTCACCACCCCTGCAGGGGGCAGTCTGGGCTTGGCCACCACCACCTCGTTTCAGGCTCCCGGGTTCTGACCTTTGCCCATGTAGCTGAGATGGGGCCACAGCTTTGTTACTGTATCGTGTCTGGCCGGATGGAGTGATTATTATCTCCATGTGGTCTCTCCTGCTAAGGTGCTCCTCTCCTGGATCTGTGACCAGAGACAGCAGGTTTTTGCTGAGTTTTCTTTGTCTGCTGCCCCTGGGATTTCCATCCTGAGCACCTCTATCCCCAAGCCTGGGGTGTTTGAGACCGAAGGACATCTGGAGAGCTCACCCCTGGGTCCATCTTTTATCCCCAGGACTCAAGCTGGATTGCAATCTTCTGTGGATTGTGTCTTCCAGAATCTTCTTGTTAGTCTTATACATGATGCACAGGGTTTTTAGTTGTGTTTCGGGGAATAGGACGAAGTGTATCTCTTCCATGATTCTGGAAGCAAAACAGAGATTTTATGGTTGTTTCATAATGCCCATTTCTTCTAAGCCCTTCATACACTTTCTGCAGATTCACTGGGTGTCCACATTTTGCCTCATTTGTTTTATCTTCTCTATTTGCAGATGTGCATTTCTTGTCCTGAACTATGCATGAGTGAGTTGGAGATATTTTGATCTTTTACTCAAAATGCTTCAATGTCTATTTCCTATTCTGTTGCAAAAACCACAGGGTATTTTTCAAAATCAAAAAAATAACATGGATACAATGCTAGAATTTAATCTTAATTTATATTAAAATTTCACTCATTGTCTGAATTATGTCCTTTATAGCTTTTAAAACTATTTTTTTTTAAAGAACAAGATATTCTTGAGAGTGAAAGGGCGCGCAAAAAAGTCATAAACAAGAATCATCAAGGCAAACTCAGATGTCAAGTGCCCCCTGATTCAGGGCCCAGGAGGGAACAATAGCTAGAAGGAGAAAGTCCATCCTGGGCCAAGAAGAAGAGTGGAGAAGGAGATGTGATGCTTACAGCCTGGAGAGTTTGGTGGTGGGAGGGCACAGTCACTCTTCTTTCTGCTCAGATTTTCTTAGAAACACAAGAAGCAAGGTGATCACTGGGAGAGGAGCAGGTCAGGAGGTCTGAGGAAGATACAGAAGGTTGTCTAGGGGATGGAGGGTTCCCTAGAAAGTCTGGCATGGCATCAGAACCCTTTATCTTTTCTTTCTGAAATCATTAAGCATTTTCAAGCAGAACTAGCATGGTAAAATTTTCCACTAATTAATTCATCTTGCTGGGCCTCAAATCCAGCTATCAACTTGAATTTGTCTCAGGTTTTAAAAAATCCTTTTTCCACTGTCACTGAATGCCTGGTCTGTGTCTGGTACCCTGGGCACACCAGCCCACAGAACTGACCAAGCCCTGGTACCCAGGGTGCACCAGCCCACAGAACTGACCAAGCCCTGGTACCCAGGCTGTGCCAGCCCACAGAACTGACCAAGCCCTGGTACCCAGGGCGCACCAGCCTGCAGAACTGACCAAGTCCTGGTACCCAGGGCACACTAGCCCGCAGAACTGACCAAGCCCTGGTACCCAGGCTGCACCAGTCCACAGAACTGACCAAGCCCTGGTACCCAGGGCGCACCAGCCCGCAGAACTGACCAAGCCCTGCCCTCAGTGAGCTAATCGTCTGCAAGAAGAGCCATGACACCAGCAAGAAACAAATAAGATCAATAAACAATGTCCAAGGAAGAGCATGGCAAGTGCTCTGGAGAAAACCAGAGCAGCACTGAGGTGGTGAGGAGGGGAATTTGATTGCAATTTTAACTGGCTGGGCAGGGAAGAGTTTCTGGAAATGATGGTGTGTGAGAGCAAAGCTGAAGCAGGAGAGGGCATGAGTCAGGCTCACAAGTCTTCTCTGTGTGGAGTACTCCTGGCAGAGGGAATGGCCAGGGCAAAGACCCCGAGGTGGGAACATGTCTGGCATGTTGGAAAAACCACGGAGCCAGAGTGACTGGCAAGGAGCGAGGTGGGAAGACGAGGTCAGGGAGGAAGTCAGACTGGCAGTTCCCCTGGGAGCAGACGGCCACTGCGGGCTGTGGGAACCTTGAGCAGGGCAGGGCAGCCTGGCTTATGTGTAGAAGGTCACAGCTGATGGGTCACTGGGAGACAGGCCATCACGAGGGGACCTTGCCCAGATAGGGAAGCCAGGCCACTGGTTAGGGCAGAGAAATCATCAGTCCAGGTGGCAAGAGTGGAGGGCAGATAGCAGCAGTTGGCTTCTGAAACATCCTGGACATAAAGCTGAGAGAATATGTTGAGAAATTATGTGGGGTTTTGGGATTTAACATGAGCCACAAAGGGTATGATTTTCACCTCTGAGGTGGAGGCCTGAACTGGTCCAGGCAGGGTCCCAAGGGGCTGGTTAGACATCCACGAGGGCAGCTGGGACTGAGAAGGGAGGTCTGGGCTAAACAGATGCATTTGGGAGTCACGAGCATGTGGACAGCACTTACGAGCGTAAGCCGGGGGTGGGACTGTTGTCCCAGCCAACAGGTGTGTACAGCAGCACAGCCTCACCTGGGAGCCTGTTAGAAGTCTGGAATGAACAGATACACACTACTACATATAAGATACATACAGTAATATGTAGTAGTACTGCATATAAGATAACAAACAAGGGTCCACTGTAATATTCTGTGACACCCTAAGATCATGGCATCTGCTCCCATCACTTCATGGCAAATAGATGCTGAAAACAGAGTGACAGACTTTACTGTAGGGGCTCCAGAATCGCTGCCAGGTGCCATTTATTGTAGGGGCTCCAGAATCGCTGCCGAGTGCCATAAAGAGAGCTGAGCACCAAAGACTTCATGCTTGTGAACTGTGCTGTTGCAGAAGAGTCTTGAAAGCGCCTTGGACTGCAAAGAAATCCAACCAGTCAATCCTATAGGAAATCGGTCCAGAATATTCACTGGAAGGACTGATGCTGAAGCTGAAACTCCAATACTTAGGACACCTGATGTGAAGAACTGACTCCTTGGAAAAGACCCTGATGCTGGGAAAGATTGAAGGCAGGAGGAGAAGGGGATGACAGAGGATGAGATGGTTGGATGGCATCACTGACTCAATGGGCATGAGTTTGAGCAAGCTCCAGGAATTGTGATGGACAGGGATGCCTGGTGTGCTGCAGTCAATGGGGTCGCAAAGAGTCACACACAACTGAGCAACTGGACTGAACTGACTGAAAAAATCACTGCAGATGGCCAGTGCGTCCATAAAATTAAAAGACACTTGCTCCTTGGAAGAAAAGCCATAACAAATGTAGACAGTATATTAAAAGGTATGCTGCTGACAAAGGTCCATATAGTCAAAACTATAGTTTTTCCAGTAGTCATGTACGGATGTGACAGTTGGACCATAAAGATGGCTGAGCACTAAAGATTTGATGCTTTCGAATTGTGGTGCTCTGGAAGACTCTTGAGAGTCCCTTGGACAGCAAAGAGATCAAACCAGTCAATCCTAAAGAAAATCAACCCTGAATACTCATTGAAAGTACTGATGCTGAAACTCAGCAAGAGATTGAGGGCAGGTGGAGAAGAGGGTGACAGAGGATGAGATAGTTGAATGGCATTATTGACTCAATGGACACATGTTGAGCAAACTCTGAAAGATAGCAAAAGGTGAAGCCTGGTGTGCTGCAGTACATGGAGTGCACAGAGTCAGACACGACTTAGTGACTGAACAACAATATATGTACAGTGGAATCACTTTGCTATACACCTGAAACGAACACAGCATTGTAAATCAACTATATCCCAAAATAATAAAAAGTTTTTTAAAAGTTTGCATAAAAAGAGAAAAAAAAAAAAGAAATACAGGACATCAGCATCACCCCACCAGGTCAGAACTCACGTGTTAACAAGCTCCCTGCCCTGGTTGAGGCTTCTGTGTAGACAGAAGAGAAGAGGACCCTTCAACTTTCCAAGCTCAAGAGAAGACCGAGCAGGAATGTGGGAGATTGTGAAGGAATGTTTCACATGATTGGGAAAAAACATAACTAAAAACAAAACCATGGGAGCAGAGTCCTTGCAGCCAACAAGACAGTGTGGGTGAGGCCAAGGCAGGACAAGTATGAGGGCTGCTATTTCCAGGATGAAGGACAGGAGATTTAAGATTTGGGGGGTGAGGCAACACTGCAGGAGGGAAGAAAACTTGGAGACCGGTATAGACCACCCCTGGAGAAGTCTGGCTGCAGGATGAAGCAGAAAAATGGAGTGGAGGCTGGTGGGCCAAGTGAAATCCACGGAGATTCTTTTCACATTTGGTATGTTTTATTTTAGGATGAGGAAGGCAGGGTGTGTCTAGGCTGATGGAATGACCCCGTAGAGAGAGGAAAAGGGAAGCTGCCTGTCTGCCCTGTGTCCCACGTCAGGGTCACTGGTGTGCCTATGCTGCACGACTCTGACAGTGGGCACTGTGGTGCCAAGCTCTGACTCCTCGGAGAAGCTCACGGGAAGCAGTCCATGAATGTTTGTGGGGTTCCATTAAAACCATCTGGTCCCATGGCATGTGGCCCCATCACTTCATGGCAAACAGAAGGGGAAAAAATAAAAGCACTGACAGATTTTATTTTCTTGGGCTCCAAAATCACTGAGGATGGTGGCTGCAGTTACGAAATTAAAAGGTGCTTGCTCCTTAGAAGAAAAGCTATGACAAACCTAGACAGCGTATTAGAAAGCAAAGACATCACTTTGCCAGTAAAGGTCTATATAGTCAAAGCTATAGTTTTTCCAGTAGTCATGTATGGATGCAAATGTTGGGCTATAAAGAAGGCTGAGTGTGGAAGAATTGATTCTTTTGAACTATGGTGCTGGAGAAGACTCTTGAGAGCCCCTTGGACTGCAAGGAAATCCAACCAGTCGATCCTATAAAAAATCAGCCCTGAATATTCATTGGAAGGACTGATGTTGAAGCTGAAACTCCAATACTTTGGCCACCTGATGTGAACAGCTGACTCATTTGAAAAGACCCTGATGCTAGGGAAGATTGAAGGCAGGAGGAGAAGGGGATGACAGAGGATGAGATGGTTGGATGGCATCACCAACTCAACTGACATGAGTTTGAGTAAACTCTGGGAGTTGGCGAAGGACAGGGAGGCTTGGCATGCTGCAGTCCATGGGGTCCCAAAGAGTCGGACACGACTGAGACTGAACTGGACTGAAAGAACCCCTCCTCCTCTTGGAGAATTCTTTGGCCCGAGGGACAAGGTCTTGCCTTTGGAAAATTCATTTTATTCCTCCTCAGCCATAGCAGCATGTCCTCAGAACGGGCTCCAGGGAGGGTCTACTGGTCTTGTGCGTTGTGACAAGTTCATGAAAAAAGTCGTTAGCCGGCCGTCCTTCCCCTGTCTCTGTCTTGGAATTGTGTGGTAAATATCGTCACCAGTCCAGGGGGAGAGCCGTCCATCCGGCGGCCCCCACTTCCTGTCTGGGGCCATATTTACATGTGCACTTCCGGTTGCTGACAGAAGTTGAGCTGCTCGCATGGAGATCAGAGGGTTCCTGGGCTCAGTCCAGAGACAAACCGTGAGCTGGCGCGTCTGAACGTGTGTCTACCTCCGCCTGATGGAGCAACCACGCCAGAACTGACAGCACCAACCACCCAGGGGGCAGGTGGGCAGGTCCGCAGCATCCCCTCTGCTTGCTGCGTTTTGTTGAGACGCTACTGTGGGTGTGGTCTCCTTCTGGTTGCTCACCGGTGAAGACCTTCTGGGGTGGGAGAGGCTTTCAGTCTCTGACCAGGGGGTTCTCTGCTCAAAGATGCCTGTCATGGCACCTTCTCATGGGGGTTTGTGTTCTTTCTGTCGCATTTGTCAGTGCCCACTGGCAATCAGGAGAGATTTTTCTGGTCAGTGGTTCTTCTTTGGATTCAATTCAGTGGGCTCACTGGGCCCATGCTCACAGTCTCCTGAATGGAGCTCACACTTTGACCCTGTTTTTTTGTAGAAAACTCAAAGTGGGAAAGACACAAATGACGTCAAACTAGGAAGCAAGGTGTAGCGTAACTGTTGATCTAAGGTTTTTTTTATAAGATTAGAAGATGAAGTCCTTTTTCAATTAGTCGAGCATCATCAAGACCGAGATTTCATGGGCTTCTCTGTTGGTAAACACGATCATGCACACACGTGCACATTCATCCAGCCGTTATTCATCTTTTCCTGGTAACCAACCCCAGTCTGTGATGACTTACCTTGAATGCCTTTATATCATTTTAGTAGCTCAGAAATTACTTTGATCCCTTTGAAAATAATGTAATCCTCAAGCATCAGTCTTGTTCATGATTTCTGTTCATAACAACAATGGCACGCTTAGGCAGTTTCACTGTAACGTCATAAAAATGGGAGAAAGTAACCATCTAATTTTTAAAAAACTGAGCCTCAAAAGCCTATATAATTTTTGTTAGTGGTATTTATCTTGGTTCGACAATGTGGAGCAACTCCAATTTAGCTTCCATGGCAAGTTGGACCAAAATTGAATATAGATCAGATCTCGAGCTTGGCAGTGGAACAAATCGGTCTGATTATGTGGGATTACATGGTGCATGAATTTTTAAATTAAATAGTTTCTTGCCCTATTAAATAATGTCAACAGTATTGTTGTGGGGTCTTATTTTCATTTCTTGTCTACTTTCACATATAAATATCTTTTTCTTTTATTAACCAATATTCCTTTATTTAAATTTAATAACACCCAGGACGTCCCTCTCTCCCTGGAGAGTCTATTCATGTTGAGTAAAATTTCAGAGTAAATTCATTTGTTCCCTTTTGGTATGTTTTAGCATATATTATGCCTTGGAATTCTTTGCTAGAAAGTCAAATTGTGTCTTTTTACTGGAGCAAATCAATGCAGAGCCTTTCTCCTTTGGGGCTCCTGGTAATATTTACTGACCATTTTTTGTCTGTGGTCCAGCTTCAACTGATGCCCTATTTGCTACTGTGTTCCCAGGGCTCATGTCCAGCCAGGAGTCTGAGATTCTGAGAGCCAGGGACAGCGGGCTCCCGACCAGGAACAGCCACGGGTGGGGTCGTGTCCATGCGAGAGCCTGGGTAGCATGCTCTCCCTGTGGCCACAGGAGGCTTCAAAGGCCCAGACACACAGTCTTGAGCCCTGGGCTATCAGCTGGGGTCTTATCCTTCTGCGGGTGGAAACACAGTTTGGCAAAGCTACACATGCTTTAACTTCAGTATATTCAGAGTGAGTATCCGGAGGAAACGGCTTAACTCAGCAGGGCCGTGGTCAGCCTCCACCATCGCTGATAAAGGTCTTTATTGCCTTAAGGAAATGGCAACCCCCTCCAGTACTCTTGCCTGGAAAATGCCATGGACGGAGGAGCCTGGTAGGTTACAGTCTATGGGGTCACAAAGAGTTGGACACGACTAAATGACTTCACTTTCTTTCTTTTCTTTCTTTCCTTGCTTTCCCTCTTGTTTGTGAGCACATTTCAGTAACAGCGCTCCAGCTCATTTTCAATTGGCATATGCCATTGCAGAGTCTAAGTACCGTGGTGATACTTTAGTCCATGAACTTCCAGGGAACACCTCATGAAAATGGTTACTTGGGGCTGCATGGGGTGCCTCTCAGTCTTTGTGGGGGTCAGCGGCTGCTCCCCCTGGAGGGACGTGGTCAAGCTGCAACTGAGGAGTCCCACTGACCAGGGGGTGGCCCTTGGCAATCAGACTCCAGTTCTGTGTTCTCTGGGGTTTGGGACTCGCCTCAGACTCCTGACCTGTCAGCCACCCGGGACACCCCAGGCACTGGTAGGCCTGGGAGATCGTCACGGTGTCGCCCACACAGAGTGACACCAGCCTTGGTCCAGCGGCCTTCCCTGCCAGCTCCACCTTGCACCTGGGTCTTCAGGACTGAGCCCCATGCCCTTGGTGGGATCCCCGTCCCTGTCCCCACTGCCTCCTCTGTACCCACATCTCACGTCTGCCAGGGTGACGACAACACAATAACCACGGCGCCTGAGCAGAGCTGAGCCTGGCGTGTCCTGCATCCCCGCCACGGCTCCAGTGTCTGGTCCTTGAAGGTGTCTCATACCCACAGCCCACGACACACAGCCCACTCTGCGAGCCCACCAAGACCAAAGTGGACCCCCCCTCCTCAGGGCAAGAGCCTTCATTCTGACTTTCTTGTTCTCATGGCAGGCACGTGACTGGAACTTCGGTGTTTGTCACGTTACTTAAGCGTGGAGGTCACTGAATGCTGTGTGTAGGACGATAGGGGTTTAGGGAAGAGCAGCTTCCAGAATTTCCATGTAGACACGATTTCATGATCACAGTTTGCTCAGCATAATTATGGGGGAATTAGTCGTAAAACTTTTCATATTAGTTAGCACATTCCTTTTAAGAAGTTTGCTTCCTTATTTCAGTTGGCTTGAAGAAAAGAATGCAAAGATAGGCAAACGTAATTTAGAAATTGTGTGTGTGTGTTTAGTTGGAGTTAATATAGATATTATTAATTATACTAACAAACTTCCCCACTGGCTCAGAGGTAAAGAATCCTCCTGCAATGCAGGAAACGCAGGAGACTCTGGTTCAATCCCTGGATCGGGAAGATCCCCTGGGGGAGGAAATGGCAACCCTCTCCAGTACTCTTGCCTGGAGAATCCCATGGACAGAGGCGCCTGGCGGTCTATAGCCTGTAGGGGTCACAAATAGTTGGACAGGACTGAGCACGCATGTGTGCAATTGCACTAACACACGTGCTTTTTAGAATGGGTACTGAAGTATGGACTGAAAAATCTACGTCATCGAGAGTTGTTTCTCTTTTTCGGACCACGTGATTTGTCCTCAGTAAGGAGATGGACGAGGACGTCTCCTGGAAAGACATGGAGAGACCCTTCTCTTTGCTGCATCTACCAAGGACATCAGCCCTTGTGATGTCCGCCTCTGCCAGCATCTCCTAAGCACAGTTTCTGCCTGGCTGCCTCTCCCCTCGTCCGTTCTGCCCACAGTGCTCAGGTGCAGTGAACATACAGACGGTGAGTGTCTGGTGCTGTGAGTCTCGACCACTTTGCGCCTGTGTGACGCACACTTCAGTCGAGAAAAGGGCTGGTTTCATCATCTAAGAATAGAATTGCTGGTTCACGAAGGAAGTAGACGTTTGCTTTCGATTTTTAAATGCCAAATGATTTTCCAAAGTGGAAAGTATGCGAATTTCAAAAATATTGGAGAGTTTGACTGTTCCACGTGTCCTCACGTTAGCCGGCTTGGTGGTGGTGGAAGTCTTCTTCAACTTACCTGCTCCACTGGGTCTGAAGTGGCTTCTTGTTACGCACATGATTAGAATTTTCCCCGTAACTGTTGAACACCGTTGCATGTCCTTATTGGCTGTTCACATATCCGCCTCTTTGAAGTGTATCTTCGAGTTATTTGCCCCCTTGTATTAGGCTGTGCGTCTGCTTAGTATTAAGTTGAAAAGTTGGTGTGTACGTTTTGCATGCTAGTCACTAGGCAGATATAGGGGTCTGTTCTGCACTGTAACTTGCTTTTGATTTTCTTAATGATGTTTTCAATATCACACATTTTTAATTTTGATAAAAGCAGTTTGTCAGGTTTTTTTTCTTTATGGTTAATACACTTTGTGTCTCATCCAAGAAATCTTTACCAACCTCACAGCTGTGAAGATTTCCTTCTGTATTTCCTTCCAAAACCTTGGTAGATTTAGCTATTATACTTATTATATCTAGCTATTATAGCCATCTCAAATGATTATTAAGTATGGTGGGAGGTAAGGGGTGGGTTGTTTTTTTTCTCCCATATGTATATGCAGTTGTTTCAACATCATTCCCTGAAAAGACTTTCCTTCATCTATTGAATTCCCTTGGCACCACTGTAGAAAATCAACTTTCACTGTTCAGATTGAGGGACTATTTCAGGACTCTCTCCTAATCTTTTCATCTGTTAGACTCCCATTACTTCTACATCACACTGCCTTGGTTACTGCAGACTTAGAGACAGCTCTAAAATTTAAAGAAAAAAAAGTGTAAATCCCACAGCTGTATTCTTCTAGTTCAAATTTGTCTTGGCCAATTTAGGTTCTTTCCATTTCTGTATATATTTCAGAATCAACTTGTCAACTTCTGCATAAAAACCTGCTGGGTTTTTCATTCTGTATATAAATTCACCTTTTTGTTAATAATATTCTACTATGTTAGAGATACCAAGTGAAAATTTCATGCAAAGATGGGCTCGATAAAGACAGAAATGGTATGGACCTAACAGAAGCAGAAGATATTAAGAAGAAGTGGCAAAAATACACAGAAGAAACTGTACAAAAAAGATCTTCATGACCCAGATAATCACTATGGTGTGATCACTCACCTAGAGCCAAACATCCTGGAATGTGAAGTCAAGTGGGCCTTAGAAAGCATCACTACAAACAAAGCTAGTGGAGGTGATGGAATTCCAGTTGAGCTATTTCAAATCTAAAAGATGATGCTGTGAAAGTGCTGTACTCAATATGCCAGCAAATTTGGAAAACTCAGCAGTGGCCAAAGGACTGGAAAAGGTCAGTTTTCATTCCAATCCCAAAGAAAGGCAATGCCAAAGAATGCTCAAACTACCACACAATTGCACTCATCTCACACGCTAGTAAAGTAATGCTCAAAATTCTCCAAGCCAGGCTTCAGCAATACGTGAACTGTGAGCTTCCAGATGTTCAAGCTGGTTTTAGAAAAGGCAGAGGAACCAGAGATCAAATTGCCAACATCTGCTGGATCATAAAAAAAGCAAGAGAATTCCAAAAAAACATCTATTTCTGCTTTATTGACTATGCCAAAGCCTTTGACTGTGTGGATCACAAAAAACTGTGGAAAATTCTGAAAGATGGAAATACCAGAACACCTGACCTGCCTCTTGAGAAATCTGTATGCAGGTCAAGAAGCAACAGTTAGAACTGGACATGGAACAACAGACTGGTTCCAAATAGGAAAAGGAGTGCGTCAAAGCTGTATATTGTCACCCTGTTTGTTTAACTTATATGCAGAGTACATCATGAGAAACACTGGGCTGGAAGAAGCACAAGCTGGAATCAAGATTGCTGGGAGAAATATCAATAATCTCAGATATGCAGATTACACCACCCTTATGGCAGAAAGTGAAGAGGAACTCAAAAGCCTCTTGATGAAAGTGAAAGAGGAGAGTGAAAAAGTTGGCTTAAAGCTCAACATTCAGAAAACTAAGATCATGGCATCTGGTCCCATCACTTCATGGCAAATAGATGGGGAAACAATGGAAACAGTGTCAGACTTTATTTTTGGGGGGCTCCAAAATCACTGCAGATGGTGACTGCAGCCATGAAATTAAAAGACGCTTAAGGGAGAGGGTGGGGAGATTTGGGAGAATGGCATTGAAACATGTATAATATCATGTATGAAACGAGTCACCAATCCAGGTTCGATGCATGATACTGGATGCTTGGGGCTGGTGCACTGGGGCGACCCAGAGGGAGGGTATGGGGAGGGAGGAGGGAGGAGGGTTCAGGATGGGGAACACAGGTATACCTGTGGCAGATTCATTTCAATATTTGGCAAAACTAATACAATATTGTAAAGTTTAAAAATAAAATAAAATTTAAAAAAAGACGCTTACTCCTTGGAAGCAAAGTTATGACCAATCTAGATAGCATATTAAAAAGCAGAGACATTACTTTGCCAACAAAGGTCTGTCTAGTCACGGCTAGGTTTTTCCAGTGGTCTTGTATGGATGTGAAAGTTGGACTGTGAAGAAAGCTGAGTGCCAAAGAATTGATGCTTTTGAATTGTGGTGTTGGAGAAGACTCCTGAGAGTCCCTTGGACTGCAAGGAGATCCAACCGGTCCATTCTGAAGAAGATCAGCCCTGGGTGTTCATTGGAAGGGCTGATGCTAAAGCTGAAACTCCAATACTTTGGCTACCTCATGTGAAGAGTTGACCCATTGGAAAAGACTCTGATGCTGGGAAGGATTGGGGGCAGGAGGAGAAGGGGATGACAGAGGATAAGATGGCTGGATGGCATCACCGACTCAATGGACATGCGTTTGAGTGAACTCCGGGAGTTGGTGATGAACAGGGATGCCTGACGTGCTATGATTCATGGGGTCACAAAGAGTCGGACACAAGTGAGCGACTGAACTGAACTGATGTTGTTCTAGTGTCTCACCAAACGTATACAGCATCCCCTTATCTCTGAGCTGGCCCAGCTAGAATTCAATATGGTCCACAATTTGCAGCCACAATGCTGCTGTTCCAGAGCGGCTGTTTTGTCATTGCCTCTATTCAGGTATACTATTACACAAGTGTGTGGTTTCCACTCTGTGTGTTTCTCCCTCCCCGACTGCCCTTCATATCATAGCTTCAGAAAAAGACCTTCTCTCAAGGGTGGCATCTAGTCTTTGCTCCTCCCCACTGGTCCTCACTCACTGAGGGCCACCTTTCAGCCCACTTTCCCGCTGTAACTGGAACAGTCTCGTCCATCCGTCACGAAGATGATCCACATTTTGCTTTCCTGTGGCCATGGCTCACCCTGAAGTGATATTTTAAACTACCAAAGTCAAGGTAACATATTTTAACAGAACAGTGCTTCCCAAACTTAGAAAAGATAGGTCACAGATGCATGTGTGCTAAGTCACTTCAGTCGTGTCTGACTCTGTGTGACCCCTGGACCGTAGCCCGCCAGGCTCCTCTGTCCATGGGATTCTCCAGGCAAGAATACTGGAGTGGGTTGCCATGCCCTCCTCCAGGGGATCTTCTCAACCCAGGGATTGAACCTGAGTCCCTTATGTCTCAGGTGGGGTCTTTACCAGTAGGGCCACCTGAGAAGCCCATAGGAAATGTTAAATATGTAGACAGTGAACTTACATGATGTCTGTGGATTTAAAATACTTGTTACTTGTCTGTGAAATACTTGTTACTTTAAAAAATTATAAAAAAGAAATAATAGCTTACTAGATAGCGGATCACATTTGGATTTGCATATAGCTTTGCATATAACTTCAAATAGAATTCTTTTCTTTCTGTGGTAATGAGATATTTGTTGTTATTTTCAGTAAACATATTTTTAAAATCAAGTTTCTTGCTTGAAATGGCTACCTGCTATTTATTTTCATGACCTGGTGATGTGTTTCTCAGATTGTTCTCTGTCATTAAGGAGAAATTTGCTTTGCACAATAGGTACACAATTTTGAAAATTAAATTTTTGAAAACTACCACTCAAATTTACAATAGTTGAAATGACATCTGAAGTATAGAAGCCTCCCCTTCGTGGATAAATGTAACTAGATTCTGTTTTGAGATGATGAAAGTCTCTCATGACTGTCTTTCATTGCAGCATCTGCCGGGCACTCTCCCCTCACAGGGGGTGTGTGCACTGCAGGTGGGGAGGCACCCAGCATGGGCAGCTCACCTGGGCCCTGGCCGACGGTGGGCAGCATGGTGCTTGTAGCAGCTTCAGGACAAAGGCAGCCAGGGGGGTGGACTGGGGGGAGAGTGCAAGGCTGGGAGGGCAGAGCTGTCCTCAGGCCCAGCACACTTGGCCATCAGGCTGACCCAGCCTGGACCTGCTGACCTGCAGTCTGTGGTGTCTTAACCAGCAACCCAGGGCACTCAGCCCCCTGCAGATCAGGGGGAAGCTCTGTCCAGGGGACCTGGAACCAAGTTGTCCCGTACAAAACAGCCACTGACTGATGAGTGCATATTTTCAGCGAAAGTAGGAGGGAGAGGAGAGGAAGGGGAGGTCTCTGTCTTCATCCAGGTTCAGAATCAGGCTTTGCTTCTCTTTCTGTCGGCGATGCCCAGGCAGGTGCTGTCCTGCCCACAGGAGGTGAACAGGCATGCTACGGAGTTGATGGGCTCCCCATTTTCCCTGCAGCCTTCCTGTCCCTGGGAGCACGGCAGGTTCCTGTTTGTCACTCTTGACGGAGTCGTGGAACTCGGGGTTGACTGTAGACTGTCCACCGGACCAGGCTTGGGACCTTCTGGGGTCAGAAAGATGTGTACATGCTCATTGGTGCCAGGGCTTTCTTCTCTCTCTGGTTGGATGGGGAAGCATCATTCGAGTAGGGAAATTGCAGTCTGGATCTCTCCTCTCATGCACAGAAGGGGAGGCTGTTGGTGTTAGATGGTCTGAATCTGAGCAGCTCAGGGCGTTCCTAAGGTGAAATGCTGGCTGTTCCATGTTGAGATAATTGATGTGACTCTTGGCACGTTTCTCAGCTCCTCCTCATCGGTGAACACCCACATCAAAAGGTATTTATGACCATCGAATGCACCAAAGTCCAGAAGCATTTCTCAGTTGGACACAAAGTCAGAACTTGAAAAATATTAACTGTGATAAAGATAGAAATGTTAAAATTAAAAAGACACAATATTTGGAATAACTAAGCTGCTACATACTGTGTGTGTATGTGTGTGTGTGTGTTTTGTGTGTGTGTTTGTGTTTTTGTGTGTGTTCTTGTGTACCTTTATGTGTGTGTATCTCTGAATGTGTACCTTCTGCACATAGAATGACTATATTAATGCAGTGTGGATAGAACCATATTTTCAAGAGCCAGGCTTCCAGAAGCTGAGCTTTTGATGATAATTTTTTTTTTTAGTTTTTGAGATTTATCTTATGGAACACAACCTTACCTTCACTCAATATATACTGAGGATTACAGATGGGGTGATGGATAGATTTCTTATCTTTTATAGATGTCATCAGACATGTGGCTTCAGCCTCCATGGCATCAGCCACAGAGATGGAGACAGAAGCCGTTCAATAAATAGTTACGGTGTTGGTTCGAGTCGATTGCCATTTGCCAGAGAAAGAATGAATTCAGATCACTTTAGACACGAGAATCTCTCTGCTGGTGATCTTCCTCCATCAATCATGCAAACACGGCGAGAATGTGCTCGCTCTTCTCGCTTCTCCTCTAAGATAGAAATGTCACAACACAATTTCACTTGCCTGGCCACCCAGAGCGCCAGCACACTCGCCTGTGGAGAGTTTGAGCAGGAGTCAGAAAGCAGTGTGAGCATTTTCTGGGCAGACGTACAGAGGGCACACGTGACGGGAAGCCCTTAGGCTGCCCTTGAAGGACACCTGCTCTGTGCACACACCTCACAAGCTCACAGGACCATTCCGAGCTCATCGCAGGTTAAAGGCACAAGAAGGAAAAGAGGGTCCGGTTGCGTGGAGGGGGAGCTTCCCGACGTTGGGTGTGGGAAGTGTGAGTCAGACAGTCTGCCCAGCCCTCATCACCCCGGACCCTCTGTGGTCTCGCCTCCTGCTTTGTGGACCCTGACTCCAGCCATACCCCAAGGACCCAGGGTCTCCGCTACCAGAGCAGGCTTCTCCTTGAGCTCCAAACCCACAGATCCAGTCGTCTCCAGCCATCCCTTCTTAGATGTCCCGCAAGGACATTACGGAGTCAGAGTGCAAAGCCTGACTCGCAGTCCCCACCCCACCCCCGCCACCTATGTGAGGTTTCTTTTCCTTTTCTTAACTGGTCCTTCAAATCACAACTCTCTCTTCCACAGCACCCCATCACATCCCTGCAGCTCCACAGGGAGTGTGTCCCCCAAGTTGCGTTGTTCTCCATCCCACAGACCCCGCCCCGTCAAGGTGTCCATCCCAGCTGTCCTGGCCCCGGTTGCCAGAGTCCCACTTGCCTCTCTGTCTCCCACCTCTCTGGCCTCCGGGACTTCCTCCACCGCACCCAGAGCCCCACACTCAGCATCACGTCCAGTCACGTCCCACCCGCCCTGCGTCTCCCTTTCTCGCTAAGCGCACCATCCAACCCTATCAAGTCACCAGGACTTCACCACGTCTCCTTCGGCCAAGTCTACCTCCTAAGGTCCACCCTGCTACCCGCCCAGCGCTTCTCCAACCATAAAGCTGCAATGACGTCTGACTCCCCTTTATCTTCTAGTTTGTAAGACCATCTTCTAAAGAAGCATTTTTGAGAAACATAAAAGCCTAAACAAGATCTGTTAAGTGTGCATCTGCTGGGAATGTTTAGCCAGGTGCCTAGAATGTAACCGGTCCTTCCAAACCCTTCCTCAGCCCTTCACGCCTCCCTCCTCCGTCCCCGAAGCATGTGGTGTCTCCGGCGCCTCCAGTTCATTGTCCCGTTTTCTCACTCATTCCCGCAGGGTCACCCGCTCACTGTGGCACGGATGCTCATCCTGAAATAGGAATTAAGTTGACATAGTCTGGAGAAGTGAAAGTCAGTCGTGTCCAACTCTTTGCCACCCGTGGACTGTATAGTCTGTGGCATCTTCCAGGCCAGAATCCTGGAGTGGGCAGCCTTTCCCTTCTCCAGGGGATCTTCCCCACCCAGGGATGGAACTCAGGTCCCCCGCGTTGCAGGCAGATTCTTGACCAGCTGAGCCGCCAGGGAAGCCCAGACAAGAGGTTTGCACAAAGATACTCCCTCCGTCTTTTGGACACTGGTGGGGGGACGTGTACCAAGGAGCACGCGTGGCCTTCCTCTGGACTGTGGGATTTTCTTTTCTGCAGCCAAGTTTCGCCCAGTGGCTCTCTGCGTCCACCTTCTGACAAGGCGAGGGGAGGCCAGCCCTCAGCCCAGGCGCATGGTCTGCTCGCTCCCTTGCGGCCTGCGTCCGTGTGGGCAAGTCCAGCCAGCGCTACCAGCCCTGAGCTCGAATGGTTTCCCACCACTGCCCCATGCGTCTCCTCATTTGTTCGCTCTGACTGATGAATAAAGTGAATCATCTAGATCTGTGCCATTTATTATTTCCAGAAACAATTTTTCTTTCAATTTAACTGTGTTCAGATCAGTTCAGTCCCTCAGTTCTGTCCGACTCTTTGCAACCCCGTGGACCGCAGCACACCAAGCCTCCCTGTCCATCGCCAACTCCCAGAGTTTACTCAAACTCATGCCCATCGAGTGGGTGATGCCATCCAGCCATCTCATCCTCTGTCGTCTCCTTCTCCTCCTGCCTCCAATCTTTCCCAGCATCAGGGTCTTTCAAATGAATCAGTTCTTCGCATCAGGTGGCCAAAGGACTGGAATCTCAGCTTCAGCATCAGTCCTTCCAAAGAATATTCAGGACTGATGTCCTTTAGGATGGACTTGTTGGATCTCCTTGCAGTCCAAGGGACTCTCAAGAGTCTTCTCCAACACCACAGTTCAAAAGCATCAGTTCTTCAGTGCCCAGCTTTCTTTATGGTCCAACTCTCACATCCTTACATGACCACTGGACAAACCATAGCTTTGACTAGATGGACGTTTGTTGGCAAGTGTATCCTTTCTAATATGCTGTCTAGGTTGGTCATCACTTTTTTTTTAACTGTGTCAGTGAAACTATTTCTTAAAGCTCTGATATCCTTCCCGTGTCCGTCAGTAAACTAAGGGCCACCTGCCATCTTCGCAGGGACCCAGGGGTCACGGGAGCGTGGTTCCCGTCCTTTGCCCCTTGTGCCCTGAATGCCTGCGTGTGTGAAGGTCACGTGGGTTTTCGTGAACGGATGCCTTCTGTCTGTTTTTCACCACCTCGTGTCCTTTCTCTGACTCACGCACGCTCTCCTTGTGACCTCTTCCTCTTCTGTTTTTAGTGTGTTGCCCACTCTACAGAGAATCCAGAGTCCAGAGAAATAGGATCGTGGATGCCAAGAAACGAGTCTAGTGGTTTCACTAAACTTGCAGTTTTACTAAAACTGTCAGACCTTCTCACCGCCAGGACCTCGGTGGCTCCGTCAGCTCTTTTTCTTCAGGGCTCAGGAGCCAGGGACTGACTGTTTTTTGAGAGGAAAACTTTGGCCTGTCACGATACCTTAAAATTTCAGGGAAGAAAAAAAAAAATCATGTGATGAATTAGGACAGCAGGCACAGCCCTGTGCTTCCAAAAGTTTTCTGTTTGAGAGTCTTAATGTGTATTTACACATATATTTAAAATATTAATATTTAAAATGTAATTAAAAGATTTAAACTCATTTTAATACTAAAGGGAGGCAAACAGTAATGCCTGTCTGAGTCATCCAAGCTCTTTAGTGGATGGGGCGGGGGTAAAATTCATCAATATTAAGAGCAATCTTGAGACACCTCATCTGGTTCTTGGAGACACCCAATGGGGAGATGATGTAAAGCGCAGGAGAGAGCTTCAGGAAGTGCCAGGGCAGAAGTCTGAATCCTGCAGGCAGCCGGCAGGGTCCAGGAGGAGTCCCGGGCAGGAGGGGCACCGCCTCTCGTGCAGGATGGCATTTCTCAGCCTCTGCGCTGCTGACATTCCAGGCAGAGCACCTGTGCGGTGGCGCCTGTCCTGTGCCTTGAAGCCTGTTGAGCAGCGTCGCTGGCCTCCGCCCTGAGATGCCAGGAGCAGCCCCCTCCCCATGTGCAGTAATCAAAAGTGTCCGCAGACTTCCCTGACGGTCCTGTGGAGCCGAGGTACCCCCAGTTGGGACCACGGATCCAGAAAGACACAGGAAGCAGCACTTTGTCTTCATCACTTGCCTGGCCATTTGGTAAGAGGATGGAGTGTGTCTGTTCCTGGAGGACCTTAGAAGCAGCCAAATTTCTCCATGTGGCCTAGCAACAGCTCTAAGCAAAACGCAGCAGCAACACCCCGCATTTCTGATTTCTGGTTGAAGGAAAATAGAGGCATTGGCTTCATGCACTGGGGTGAAAGGCAGGCATTTGTCTAATCTTGGCTTTCTTTACTCTTCCTACCAGGAAATAGTAAACTTATTCAACTTTTACACCTATTATCACAAAATACTAAACGTATTTCAAGGCAAACATAGATCTGAAAAAAAAAAAAAAAAGAAACAGTTCTATGTGAACGCCAAGTGAACTGTAAGTGGACATCACTGAATTTATTTCTGTATTGCCTCACAGAGGGTAAGATATTTAAGGATACTTTCAAATCCAGGTGATCGCAGTTGCCCGCCTCTGCTGAGCTCGGCTCTGTCCCGGGCCGTTTGATCTCTCCCAAAGCTCCACGTCTTTATCCTGTTTCACAATTAACCAGCACCATGGAATGAGGGGTATCTCCAGCTTGAGAAAGAGCTTTTACAAATCAATTTTTAAAAATACACAATTTACCAGGAAAACAAAGAGCAAGAGGTAAAAACTTAGAGTTCTTTTTTTTTAATTAATTAATTTTAATTGGAGGCTGATTACTTTACAATACTGTGGTGGTTTGTGCCATACATTCACATGAATCAGCCACGCGTGTACATGTGTCCCCCATCCTGAACCCCCCTCCCACAACCTCCCCATCCCATCTCTCAGGGTCATCCCAGCGCACCAGCCCTGAGCACCCTGTCTCATGCATCGAACCTGGACTGGTGATCTAGTTCACATATGGTAATATACATGTTTCAAAACTTAGAGTTCTTTAAAGCCAATAAACATCTAAACAAAAGGCTCAGTGTTACTCATAATTTAAAAATGCTAATCAAAATAACATTTAGCTATTCATTTTCCACTTGGAAAAAGTAATGAAGAGTTTCAAGACCCCCCCATTGTCAATGAGTGTATAAAGGAGGTATTCTCTCTCCGGTGTGGTTGGGACATGTGCGTTTGATACAGTGTTTCCTGGGAGAATTTGGTGATAGCTAACACGTTTTAATTCTATTAGTTTGCTGGCGGGATAATCCACTATGAGAAATTTACCCTGAAGTCATACAAAAAACAGTAAGTATATGGAGATTCACAACAGCTTTCAAAAACAAAGCAAAATGGGAAACAACTAAAAACGTTTGGTATCATGGGAACAGCTGAATAAATTGAGGTGTGGGCAGGACAGCAGAGGGCTGCTGGGAAGATAAGGACCCCAGGAGAGTGTGAGCTGGGAGGGCAAGTCCCCGTCATGAAGGAGAACTTAAATATTATTAAACAGGAAGGATGTATCCGCGTCTCCACTCAGGCAGCAGAAGAAGGAGGTGCTGAGCACAGATACACTCTTTCTCCGGAGTCAAACTGTTCAAGAATGATTATCCTGGGTTTCCCTGGTAGCCCAGTTGTTAAAGAGTATGTATGCCTGCCAGTGCAGGAGAGTTGGGTTTGATCCCTGATCCAGGAAGATCCCATGCAGCAGAACAGCTAAGTCCATGAGCCACAACTAGTGAAGCCCATGCAATTGGGAGCTGGTGCCCCACAAATCAAGAAGCCACTGCAACCAGAAGCCCCTCACGCAGCAACGAAGACCCACAACAGCCAGAAATGAAACAAATCATTCTTTAAATTATATTTAAAAAGAGTGATTATCCCTGGAGTCAGAGGAGACTTCCTGGACTATTTTCCTTTGATCACATAGATTTATTTCTTTTACATTTAAAATGAATTATTTGGGCTTCCCTGGTGGCCCAGCTGGTAAAGAATCTGCCTGAAATGCAGGAGAGCTGGGTTCGATCCCTGGGTTGGGAAGATCCTCTGGAGAAGGGAAAGGCTACCCTCTCCAGTACTCTGGTTTGGAGAATTCCTTGGACTGTATAGTCCATGAGGTCTCAAAGAGGCAGACACGATGTAGATTTATTTCTTTTACATTTAAAATGAATTAATTTAAAAAGACAAATGAAACCAAGTGAATAGCAAAGGGGGCAGATGACACTGGTGGATGAAGACAGCCTCACACCAGGATTTCCTAAGTGGTTCCACACGGAACACCAATGTCACCAGCAAGGTGGTGTCCTTTTCTGTCTCGGATGTTGACTAAAAAAGATGTGCAACTTGAGAGCTTAGAGTTAAGTTTTATTTGGGGCAAAATGAAGACTGCAGCCCTGGAGGCATCTCAGATAGCTCTGAGAGACTGCTCCAAAGCGGCAGTGGGGGAAGGTCAATATATAAGGTTTTGGTGAAGGGGGAGTTCAATACCACGAAGCACTCGTTTTACAAAAGGCTTTGTGTTAGTTATGAGGATCTAGTGAGTCAGACACGACTTCACTTTCACCTTTCACTTTCACGCATTGGAGAAGGAAATGGCAACCCACTCCAGTGTTCTTGCCTGGAGAATCCCAGGGACGGGGGAGCCTGGTGGGCTTCCGTCTCTGGGGTCGCACAGAGTCGGACGCGACTGAAGCGACTTAGCAGCAGCGGCAGCAGCAATGTCACCATGAAGGGATTTAGCGCTTCTCTAGGTATGAGGAGATGCAAGGGCTGAGATCATAAAATCTGTTCCTAAAAACATCCAACTATCTAAAGACCTGTCCCACGAGATTCCCTGAGCACAGAGTGCCTCACTCTGCCCTGAGCTCCCTCAAGGGCTGTTGAAGGTCAACAGCTAGAGCAGCAGAGGCAGACAGCAAATGCCTTTGCTGTTCAGTCATTGGCAATGCTCTTGGTAAGTGCCAATTTGAAGTTGACACAGATCAGGATGGGCAGGCTGGCGTAGAGTGGCAGGTCCTTGCGGCAAAGGGTGGCGTTCTCCCCACCTGGTGGATCTCACACCCAGGGCTGCGTACCTAAGAGGCTTGTGTCCCTTTCCCCTACAGAGCAAAGGCCCCAGGGCCAGAAAGAGAGCCCGTGTCCTGTGTGTGTCCCGCGTGGGTGGGAAGCAGTAGGTCATTAACGGAAGGTGCTGTCGCTGCTCATCCTCTGTGAGTACAGAAGACAGGCCGGGCGACACTGACGTTAGGTGATGCTTAACTACACAGCTGCCTCTGCAAGGCTCCGAGCTCCCTCTTGGTCACACGTGCATGCATGCATGCTAAGTCGCTCCAGTCATGTCCAACTCTTGTGACCCCATGGACTGTAGCCCCCCAGAATCCATGTGATTCTCCAGGCAAGAATACTGGAGTGGGTTGCCATGTCCTTCTCCAGCGGATCTTCCCAGCCCAGGGATCGGCCCTGCATCTCTTACCTCTCCTGCTTGGGAGGCGGGCTCCTTACCACCAGTGCCACCTGGGAAGCCTGGTCTACACCTCTGGGGCCTGTAAATCTGATCTGACCTCTATGCTTCCTAGACGCGGAGCTGGCTGGTCTCCAGCACATTAAAGGCTGTTTCTATGACGTACCAAATTGCTGTTTCCTCCGGGAAGGCAGAGCAGACAGCCACAACTGGAGAGCCGGGCGCTTCTGTTTCTCTGTATTAAAATTAACTTTAAATGACACATTGATTCCAGTCCTACGAAATTTAGCAAACAGTGCATTACATTTGAATACATTATAATAATCAAGCTCCCGTGTTTGAATTAAAGCTTTTTATTGCATGATTTGACTGAATACTGTAAAAACCTCATTAATTTCTATGCCACTAATTTGTAATTTGTGATAAAGCATGAGCAAGGGTGGTGGAGGGAAAAGGGAGAAGAACCCTGACTGAAGTTGGTTTTTTTTTTTTTTTCACTGAAAATCTTTTTCATGCAAGTGCAAATCAGCACTGTAAACAAGGTTGCAGGGGGTCTGATTTGAAATACTTAAGAAAATAAACTTTTCAAATACCTTTTAGAAGCATCATTTACATGCACACAATTTATATGCTAATTACAAATCATTCCAGTCTATTCACTAAAGTAATTCCCTTGAGAACCTCAGCTGGGCTTTTTCTTTTTCTTTCTTTCCCTATTTTCTTTTTTTTTTTTTGGCCTGGGTTAAGTTTACCATTGTGTTTGAAAGTTACAAAATGTGTGTCCCAACATGCTTTATAATTTAAATGGGATTTGGGTAATTAATTTAAATTAGTAAAATTTCACTGCAGTTTCTGTTGCTTTTTTCTCTTGCATTCTAATTCGATTCTAAGATGTTCAGAAAGTGCTTCTCCCCAAAAGGAAATTCTCAATAGAAGTGATGGAACGAACTTGACTGAGCAGAGAGAGAAACGGGGCAGGCTTGGGCTCCAGAAACGTAGTCACCGTGCTGCAAGTGGAACTATTTAATAGATTTTGCAAGAACGCTTTGCAGTTAAGAGTGGTATGTGTGTGCACTCACAAACGACCGATCACCCCATATCACCCTATCCCCTGGACTGTAGCCCCCCAGGCTCCTCTGTCCATGGGATTCTCCAGACAAGAATACTGGAGTGGGTTGCCATGCCCTCCTCCAAGGGATCTTCCTAACTCAGGAATCGAACCCACGTCTCTTCTGTCTCCTGCATTGGCAGGCAGGTTCTTTACCTCGTTACCCGGGAAGCCCCTCTCTGAGTGGGCCTGATACGCTTGATAAATGCTGGTGTATACTTTGCACAATGAATAAAGTTGTCATCCTGGTGCAAGTTTTACATTCCCCAGTCATTCACCGTCTGAAGTCACATCTGTATTCACATCAAGGATTTTGCCTCGCATCCAGAGTTATGATGGTCCCTGGACCAGAAGTAAATGAAATCAAATATGTAGGTCATAACTGCACAAGAAAACAGACGTTCTGAATAGCCGAATGGAGACAGAACAGTAGGGAGGTGTGTCTGCCCTATCTCTCCAGCTGCCCCAGTAGGGCGCAGGGGGCGGGGAGATGGGTCGTAAGGAGGAGGAGCAGAGATGGCCTGGCTTTGCTGGGGAGACACAGGCCTGATGCAGACTCAGCTGAGAAGCTTGTCTTTTCCCAATTTATTTAGTTTGCTAATTGGGTTACAAAATAAAATTAAGACTAACAACAAATACCCTCCTTCAAGCCATGTAAATTATGCATTGCATTGCTCTGCATATAACTTTAGGTGGTAAGGTAATTAAGCCTAGGAATGCTCACCAGAGGAAGGCTGTTGTTCACAGAATCTAGCAGATGCCTTGGAATTTCAGTCTTACGCAACGTAATTATTCTTATGTGAAATATAATTAATGAAGAAAATGCCTCAGATGTGTGGGCTAGGAAGGCAAATATAACCATTCTTTATTGTGCCTTCAAGGTTAGAATTATTATAGCACTTATAATTTTATTATAATTACCCATAATGAGACTCCACACATGTGATGTAGTCGACATGCTTTCGACAATAGAAGTTTTCAAGATGCCTCATTAAGTATTTTAGTATATATTTATGTGATTTTTCACTCCGCCTCCCGGTTTTGGTGGCAACACAGCCCATGTAAAAGCATATGTACAAACTTTAATAAAAAGCGCCATCATTAAAGATCATAAAATGATTACAATGAATAGATATTAAGATGTCACAGCTGCCTAAGCCACCCCTTTATGTACTCCCGTGCTGAATTGTTTTATGACCTAACATAAACCTATTAAACTACTGGTAATAAAGGATTGTAATTAGTGATAAAACCTTGTTGCTTAGTGAGCCAAGACAGTCATCCTTACTTTGAATTTTATTGAAAGTAATCAAGATGAACCTTCAGCAATGTCAAATAACAGTGGAGAGCAAGGTTGTGCTTTTTTTCAGGGGCACCATCGATCAACCTCTCTGGAGTTTTCCGTCTCGATTAATTTCGGTTGGTTTTTGTGTTGTTTTTATCTTGTTTGTAAACGCCAGGTGTCGGAGGAAGCATTCCAAGGCGGACGGAGAGGAGCTGGCAAGCGGACCGACCGTCTTGCCCTCTGAACGGCGAGGTCCTGGGGTCCCGGCTCCTAGGGGTCTCTGTGGAGCTGGTCGGATGCAGCTCTGATCTGGTTCTGTCCCCCGCAGCTGGGACCACTGCTGAGGGGAGACACCCAGCCCTTCAGGTGCTGGTCAAGAAAGAGGAAGCCGTGCAGAGAACAGGACGGAACCGTGACTTTCTTCGGCTATCACCTCACACTAACGTTTCTCCCTGTCAGCCTCAGCCAGACATGAACTTGGCTTCCGCCGGCACAAGGGCCTCGCTCTAAGCTCCATGCGCCCCCGGGCCCTCCACACTGTGTGCCCGCCTCCGGGAACACAGTCCTTATGCCTGTATGTGCAGGAGGCTGCCTCTCCATGTCCTCCGGTGGAGGGGAGGTCCACAGCTCTCCAAATGCGAATTTCCCATCTGCCCTTCAAACTTCAGGGCAGGGCCGCATGACCAGGGGGCGAAAGCCTGGAGGATGTCTTTGCAAAGCCTCGGGAAGGGGCAGGAGAGAGCTCCCTAGGGGCGCCCGGGCCTTGACTTCCGGGCCAATAACCTGCAGCCCTCCAAAGTCCGGTGCGTCTGAGAGGCCTTCCCTGAATCTTTAACGTGACTGGAGACCCCGCCCTTCCCTGTGCGTCTAAGCATGTATCTGAGCCAAGACCCCGGTGCGCGTGTCCCACTGGGCCTGGCAGCCTGCTGCGCTCGGGTAGACCAGTAGGCAGACTTCAGTCACGAGAAATCCACTCCTGGTCAGTGGACACTGTGCGTGCTGGGGGATAACAGAGCCTGGACTGAAAAACACACCAAGAACACCCAGACCTGCTGGAGGAAAGCGGGGCTGGTGAGGGGCCAGGGTTCTGCCTGAGCTCCGGCACAGCCGACCAGCACCGACCTCAGTCCTAACCTTTCCCTGGGGGCCTCAAGGGCCCTGCACCCAGAGGCAGGGAGCGAGGGAGGCAGGCCTGAGGAGCAGGGCTGAAGCAGAGACCCCATGTAACTGACCCGACGTGAGCTAGAAGAGTTGCTGAGTTATAAACAAGGAACCGGTGGGGCACCAGGCAGACAGCAACATCGAATGCATCCCAATGCTTCTCTTTTTTCTTTCTTTCCCCTTCAAGCTATGTTTGATTGCTTTTTAAAAATTTTTACTTGAGATAGTTGATTTTGGAGAAGGAAATGGCAGCCCACTCCAGTATTCTGACCTGGAAAATCCCATGGGCGGAGGAGCCTGGTGGGCTGCATCCCACGGGGTCACAAAGAGCTGGACACGACTGAGCGACGGACACACACATGGCTGATCTGCAGTGTTGTGTTAGCTCCATGTGTACAGCTAAGTGGTCAGTGATACATACCAATTGCTGTTCAGTCACTCAGTCGTGTCAAACTCCTTGTGACCCCATACACTGCAGCACACCAGGCTTCCCTGTGCCTCACCATCTCCCAGAGTTTGCTCAAACTCATGTCCACTGAGTCAGTGGTGCCATCCAACCATCTCATCCTCTCTCATCCCCTTCTCCTCCTGTCTTCCATCTTTCCCAGCATCAGGATCTTTTCCAGTGAGTCAGTTCTGCATAACAAGTGGCCAAAGTATTGGAGCTTCAGCTTCAACATCAGTCCTTCCAATGAATATTCAGGGTTGATTTCCTTTAGGATTAACTGGTTTGACTTTCTTATATCATTACATGTACTCATTCTTTTTCAGATCTTTTACCCATATAGATTTTCACACAAGACTGAGTATAGTTTCCCGTGATGTAGTAGATCCTTGTTGATTACCTGTTTTATGTATAGTAGTGTGTTCCTGTTAACCCAATCTATTAATTTGTCCTTCCCTCCTTTCTGTTTTGGTAACCATAGTTTTGTTTTCTAAGTCTGTGAGTCTGTTTCTATGTCTGTGAGTCAGTCCGTAACTCCCTGCAATGCAAGAGACCCAGGTTTGATCCCTGGGTCGTGAAGATCCCCTGGGAGAATGAAATGACCACCCACTGCAGTATTCTTGCCTGGAGAATCCCGTGGACAGAGGAGCCTGGCGGGCTACAGTCCATGGGGTCTCAGAGAGTTGGACACAACAGAGTGGATGCACGGTCTCCTACACTGCAGGAAGATGCCATTTTTTAAGGATATCGTGTGCCCAGAGTCTTCTACAGACTTGGGAATTAGGATGAGAATTGAGACTAGGGCTGGAGAGGTCCCTCCTTCTGAGCCTAACTCCATTTTATCATGAGTAGGATGTGTCTTTCTCGTTGGTGCTGTCCTGGCAGTGTCGTCTCAGAGAAACTCTAAAATGAAACCAGAGCACACCCACGTTCCCCTAAATGTCAGTCTGGTGGCAGAATCTCCCATCACTTGACATCTACATGAAATCAGAGGACCCTGAGGTTGATGGCTTTTGCCAGCAACTCAGAAAGACTGCACATGTGTTCTCTTTTTTATCTTAAATGTATCTGGAGTTGCAGGGCTAAATACGTAAGCTATAGCAGTTGGTCAGCTTTTAAGCTACTTGAAGAAAGGTAAGCATCTGCGTTGGCAACTCGAAATACCAGCCGTAAGCTGACAGTAATTAAACCAGCGTATCTGTAACAACTGTCAGCTCTTCTCTCTGGCAACTTGGATGTAAACCAAAGCAAGAAAACTAAGGGTGAGAAAAGGCAAGAGCACGAGAGCTTTGACCGTAGACGACCACTGCTGGGCTGTCCACGGGGCCTTTAAGAGGCTGGTGGGGGCGACCACTGCTGGGCTGTCCACGGGGCTTTCAAGAGGCTGGTAGGGGCAGCTCAGTGGGAAAGAATCCGCGGCCAATGCAGGAGACCTGGGTTTGATCCCTGGGTTGGAAAGATCCCCTGGAGGAGGAAACAGCAACCCACTCCAGTATTCTTGCCTGGAGAATCCCATGGACAGAGGAGCCTGACAGACTACAGCATATGGGAGTTGGACACAGCTTAGCAACTGAGTCTGCATGCTCACAGCCTGGCTGGAAGGGTCAGGGCTCCCTTTACCAATTATCAGCAGGAGAAAAAGCTTCAAATAAGGTGCATATCTGAGCTGTGCCACCTCATGGGCATTTCTCCTGGAAGGGTCCCGGGGTGGGCTCTGGTAGGGGCAGGCAGCACCCTCCCGGGGCAGCTCCTGAGGTCTGATACTTCACTCTTCATGGTCTGGACAAAACCTCCGCCCTCCGTCTCCCGCCCACTGCCCCAGTCCAGACGGGGACACGCAGTACGCACTCTGGCAGATCTCTGTCTGCGTGGGGATGCTCTGTGTCTACAGATACACGGGCCAGGCTTGGAGCTCTCAAGGGTTCTGAGGGACCGGGAAACAGTAAGTCCAGTGGTGAGCCACCCACCTTTCTGGGCTGGAGGCTGCAGTTAATGGACTGCCCTGCCCATCCCCTCAGCTTGACCCCTTCTTTGTGCAGAACCTCATCTGCTTGATGCATTTGAAAGTCATGCAGTGGGGACCCCAAGCTTGCCTTGAGACAGTTCCCTGCTTTCTAAGATAAGCTGGCAGTTCTGTGACTCTGCCATGGGCCCTGTGATGACGGGAGAACCAGCCCAGGTCAAGAGCCTGGCTTTCAGGGCATGAGGGCTCAGGCTCCATTCACAGACACACAATGACATCCTTCATCACGACCAGCCTGATGGCAGACACCGCCGCACCGCGCACTCAGCGTGAAAAGAGCAAGCACTGAGGAGCCCGTCAGACCTGAGGCATCCCTGGTTGCAGTGAGATGCGACAGTTCTCAGTGACACTTTGAAACATTTAGGCTGATTTCTTTACTCTCTCTCGACGCCACTGAAAGCCCCCAATGGGTGAGGGAAAGCACAGCATAGTTGTTAGGGATCTGACTGCAAAAAAGGACGGAGGTTTTCCTTTTAAAACCTCCTAATACCTTCACAGTCTCTCTTTTTTTTTTTTTTCCCTTCACAGTCTCTTATGTCCAAATGGACTCTTAAGATGTGTCGATTTCCAAGTAGTCAAACTAGGAATTACTTGCCAGTCTTGGGAACACAGACCCATGATCCGAGGCCTCAGCACACACTCTGTTTCTGCTTCTCTTGATGAGAAGTGTGACAAGCAAACACTTAAACTGAAAAGCAGACATAAATGAGGGTCTGAGGCTCCAGAGCAGACCCACTTCCTGAGGATGGCATCTTCGCGGATACGCTGGGAGATCACACGCCGGCTATTCACGTTACCTGCTCAGACTGCAGTTCTCCTGTTGGACGGTCAGATGTGCCTGGGCATAGCAAGTCATTTGTGCTGGATTTATTTCAGTGGACTCCCCTCTCCTGGTTTCAAGAGAGTAAGCCCTGGCCCTCCAGACGCTGTGAGAACCGCCAGATACGGGTGAGATCGCATCCACGGTGAAGAGAGGAATGACCAGCCCCGCTGCGCTATCTTTTGAACAAGTCGATGCAGACAGAAGTAAATAACAGTTAATTACAAATTACATTCTGGTTGGGGCCCGAGCAGGCCTCTCGCCTTGAACAGATCAGGCCCTCGGGGTCTCACCTGACTGCGAGCCGGTGTGCCGAGACACAGGCTGGGTGCCTACAAGTTTCAAAACAAGCTGCTAAACACAAAAGCTTATTGGATTACAGCGATTTAGGAAAAGCATTCAGCTCTCTCGGTAACAGCAGAATGAGGGCAGAGGGGGCTGGCTTGAGGACCGAGAGAGTCGGGCAGGAAGCCGGCTCTTGTTTGCTGACTTTGGAGAACTTGTCCCAAGTCAGGGAGGCTGTGGGCTGCTGACCTCGGCTGGCTGACCCAGGGAGGCAGACTCTGTGACAAAACTTTAGACTTAAAATCAGAGGAAGGCACTCATAATCAAATAATGCCTGCCGTAAGTCTGTGGACTTTTTTTAAATCAGAAAAGGATTTTTATGACCATCAGTAGACCTTCTGATTTCTTGGTGATAGGGTTTTTTGATGTTTGTTTAAACAGTAAATTAGTTCACTACATTTTTAAGTCCAATTTTAAGTTACCAAGCTTGCAAAAATAAGAGAATGTTGAAAATAATGAATGTCAGCGCTCATGCATTGAAAAGACCTTGGCTTTTGTAATTCACTAAAGCAATTTCTATTCATTTAGTTGAGCTAAATGCTTATTGTTAAAGACAAAAGCCCCAGCAGTCTGACACTGAGCTCATTACGTATGTTAGAAACGCGGCAATCCAAGGCCACACCAAATGCAACTGAGCTGGGGACTGGGGGAGGGGCTGGGAAGGGAGGGAGAAAGCGGGGGTCCAGGGATTAAAATGCAGAACACACCGTTCTCCTCAATGACTTCCCATTTAGGCCTGATTAAAACTTCAAAACAAAGCTGGTTGGAAGCATCAGTAGAAAGATTTCTGTTGTTGTCATTAAGTGATGGGGGTGATCATTAAACTCCAGAAAGTTTAATGGGGCCCCATCTCAGAGACCTCCCGCAGCGGGGACTCAAGTCCCAGCTGATCCTCAAAACTGCTGGAAATGCTAGAGGCCGTGTTGACAAACATTTGCAGAATAGCCTTATGTAGCCAGGGTGAGTTTTAGAAGATAAATTCACCTCTTTTGTTTAAATAGCACTGACAAAGCACAAGGATAAAATTCCTTGCATTGATGTCGGCCACCGTAGCTGGAGAGGACACTTTTGATGGCCCTCTGAGCCCAGCATCCAAACCTCAGGTGGGCCTTCATGCTTGGTAGGAGGAAGTCCTGCTACTGCAAGGCAACAAAAGAAAGCCTCGTCTCCTGTTATGGGCAAGACAGCCTCGCTGCACTTGGTGGTCTTGTCATGATGGGGAAAAACATGACCATTTCTTCCTGGAGCAGAAAGTTTCAAAGTTGGGACCAAACATTTGCACAGGAACTTCTGCAAGACAAAAGTGGAGTAGTTTCTGAGGAGAAAAGCTTTATTTTTTCAGCTTATTCAAAAACAGCATGTGACAGCTTTACTCTCGAGACAGAACGCGTGAAGCCCAGCAGGAGACCATCCAGACGTAGTTTAAGATGCCACAAGGATCTTGACGAGGTTACCCTGCAAAAGTTTTCCTTTCAACCTACAAAATTTGAAAGCTACTTTTTAGAAATGGCGAAACGTGTCATTAAAATAGGCAGAGAGTACAGTTCCAACCCAGAGAAGTGAAATGAGTCGGTTTGAGGGATCCGATGGGTCTGTCCCAGTGAGACATCTCAAATTCAGCAGCAGACACACCAGGAAGAGCTCTCACCCCAAAACCAGGGAGAAAAATAGCTGCCTCCTCCGCGTGGGGGAGAGCGGCTGTCTTATCGGCGGCCGAGTGCCACTGACGGTACCGACAGTGACACAGGCAATCCATCATGTCATCAGCGCCGTCAGGGACGCGGGGCCTCCGCCGGCCCGGGATGCGAGCCCAGAGGCGGACGCTTAACCCCTGCGAGCCTCCAGCGCCCGCAGCCTCAACACGGCCCTGTCGTGTGTGAGGTCTCTGCAGAATGACAGCAAATCCATGCGGGCCGCAGTCTGCCGTCATGACGCCCGGGCACACCAGGCCGTCGTGACGAGCGCGCAGGACGCGGCCTTTATCACGCGCCTTGTGGAGCCATTTAAGGGGTCTCAGCTGAGACCCGGCAGCCTGCCAGGCAGGAGGGCCGGCCAGCGACCGCGGTCTCCCTCTCCGGGAATTCTCCATGGGGATGGCTCTCAGAGGCCCAGAGTTAGCAATCATGTGCTGCTAATCATAATATCCACCTGATATTATTGCAATGTGTCTCCATGTTGACCAACTCTGTAGATTTATTTATTTTTAATCCACAGTGCACAAATAGTGAGACACTTGAGTTAGGAGATGCTTCTGTATACGATGTACCATTTTATCGTGTCATCTGTTGCTGCTAAGTCACTTCAGGTGTGTCTGACTCTGTGCGACCCCATAGACGGCAGCCCACCAGGCTCCTCTGTCCCTGGGATTCACCAGGCAAGAACATGGAGTGGGTTGCCATTTCCTTCTCCAATGCATGCGTGCATGCATGCCAAGTCGCTTCAGTCATGTCCAACTCTGTGCGACCCCATGGACAGCAGCCCAACAGGCTTCCCCGTCCACAGGATTCTCTAGGCAAGAATACTGGAGTGGGTTGCCATTTCCTTCTCCAGTCGTCTAGAAAGACCTAAACATAAGAAGACAGCGTTTTTTTAACACGTGTGGCAGCTGGGGGTAGAGACACATGGCAGCGTTTGTCCACCACCGTCTTCTGCGCTGGCTCTTGAACTCCCGAGAGTGCAGGCGCCCGGCTGTGATCACGATGGACACGCAGGCGCAGTGGCCAGTCCCTGTGCACTACACAGGTGCATGTAGCACGGAATAAATCTCCCTTCTACGTTTTTCTAGATCGTGTGGTTTTATTCTTTCTTTCTTCCATTTTTGTTAAATCACAAGCTTTTCTTGGATTAAAAAAAAATCTAGTTGGCTAGTAACATAGTTCTTTCATGTGTATGCAAGGTCTTTTCACACCTTGATAAAATTAGCATCTATTTCAATACTAATGAATTTCCAGGGCCCGGTTAGGAATACCAAGAACTGGCTGCACGGTTGCCTGTCCTAGGAAACAGATCTGACTCTAGAGGCAAGTGAGGATTTTATTTCCGGAGAGTCTAATACACGGTCCCAAACAGCATGAACGTGGCAGGGGGATATAAGTCTTCATCAGGAAAAAGGTGTCCGAAATGAGAAACTCGGGCGAATGAAAAATTACAAGCAGTTTCAGGCTGGAGTTGGCTTCCGTGGGTCTTGGGCTCTCACTGGGGTTGGGGCAAATTTTCCCCACTGCCATGTTCAGTGCGGGTCTGGATGGATGCCTGGGTCTGTGCTGAGATAGCTCATGGTGTGCAAAGTTGAAATTGAACTTAAAGTTGCACTGGAAAAAGGAAATTTTAATATTCTACTTTGCTGCGGTATTGGGAGTAAGTTTGTTCTTCCAGATAAATATGTATCAATACATAATAGCCACATCGGTCACGAGCTAACATCTGGACCTCTGCATCTCAGCCTCGAGTGTCCGTCTGTCAGTGTGGACCATGGGAGCCACCTACAGGAAGCCTTCCCAGCTACAAATTGCCTACTGCTTCCCACCTGCTCCTCTTTCCAGTGGCAGCTTCACACCACCCAAAGCAATGATCTATTAATGCTTTTCTTATTTTTAAGTTTTGAAATGTAATGAATTCCTAAATATTTGAAAATACAATTCCAGAGAAAGTATTTAAAAGCCCACCACTGAAACAAAAAAAAAAATTAGGCCAAACTTCACAAAAACTGAAAAAGTGGATATTGACATTAAAGAGTATTGTAATTATTTCCCACTTTTTAAATATAAACTAGCATCTGTTTTTTGCAATGTGCAGTTATATGCTCATGTATTACCTTAAAGTTTGCCATGGATGTGCAGAGGCAAGGATTTATAAAAATGAGAAAACGGAGTGAAACACTTTCTTCAATAGTTAAAAGTTTGAATAAATTATAAATGTATAAAATTATAATTACGAATAAACCATAAAAGTATTTCCACCCATAGAAATACACCATGAGCAACGCGTGGCAACGCGTGGTTTACCTACCCCTCAAGGGCATCTTGCAAACATTATTTGCCTTAGGCAGATTTCAGCCGGAAGGAACATCACAGATTCAGGATGGAGCTCAGGAGAGCTCGCGAAGTGCTCAGGTTGTTTGTCCAAAGCGATGCTGAGCCACCGACGGCGGGGGGGCCAAGGCTATACCTGTGCTCCTCAAGGAGAAGCCAGGGCCCTTGGGTGGGGAGGGGACAAGTGGACAAGAGTGAGGACTGCTTCTCGGCAAACACGTGGTAAAGTCATGCTGCCTTGGTTGGATGTTTGCGATGCTCGTTGAAACATAGGAACAACTTAGTCACAGGGAGACCACGGAAGACAGGAGTATTCTGAAAACCCAGTGCTTGCCGGAACGGAAGAGCCAGGGCAGAAGATGGTGGTGGGCAAACAGTGCCATGTGTCTCAACCCCCAGAAGCAAGGACAATGATGAGTCCAGCAGGGCCCTTTCTTGACCCCTGACTCTGCTCCCCTCCATACCCTGTGTTAACTGAGGCCTTTATTTAGGAAAAAAGGAACTGGGAGTTCTCCTAACCATAGAAGGAAAGAAACATGGCAAGCCTGACCCCACACCTTGCTTGGATTCCCTGGGAGCTGAGGGCCCCCCCTTCCAACAGGACCCCTGTCTGATTCCTGAGGGCTGGGACAGCCTTCCAGGAGAGGGGCTTCTCCATGGGATGCATGTGTCCAACTGTGACAAATGGAAGGAGCAGACAAGAGTACTGCCTTTAAAAATACTAGGAACTCACTGCAACGGTGAGAAAAGGGGAGACCATCACCACGGGGTCCCGGTGTAGACACGGGATGAGCGCCATGGAGCTGCGTCCGCTCTAGAGCGAGCCTAGCCCAGGACTGCTCAGTCCCCTGCAGAAGAGTCTACATGATTCTCCTTAGCGATGTAAACAAAACTGAGCTAAGACATTATTCTGGGCGGACTTGATAACCGATATAAAAGCCAACCCGGGTCATACCCGAGACTGACTCTGTCATTGAAAACAAGTCTCTGTTCTACACATTATGACTCTGTACCATCAGGCCAGAATATTCAAATGCAAGATCAAACTGATTTTTAAACAATGAACCATTTCAGAGCCCATATCTCCCCAAAGCGCAGGTCACAGGAGGGCAGGGCAGCCAAGGTGAGTGCCTGGGGTATCCAGCAGGTAGCAGAGGTCTGAACCGCACACATGCACTGGGCACCTAGTGACAGAGTCTTAAGACCCCACCCCGAAGTCCCATCACCATCTCTGGGGCCGGTCTTCCACACAGATGTTTGTTTTTATGTGACCACATCTCTGGCTGTCAGCTTAGGATGTGAACGCACTGCTCGCCCGACTGGGTGTCCGTGGGCACCTTCCATCCTGCGTCTCCTTCCTCCCTGGTCCTTACTCACAAACTGTCCGCTGAGCCCCACTTTGCCTCCAGGAGAGCTGCAGACCCTCAACCACGTTATGGGAAATGGATGGTGTCGGTCCTTTCTCAGGACAAAAGATCAGAGCAAAAACAAAGAAATCCAAGCTGGGACCTGCAGGAAGAGAAAGCCTCTAATCTGGTTGCTAAGCCCTGTCTCTGTTTTGAGAATCAGGTTTCACATTCAAAATGGGTGTTCACTCACTTCAAGGATCCAGACTCCTCCCAAACTGCATGAGTAAAAGCCCAGGTGCCACAGCTACTGAGCCTGCACTCTAGAGCCTGCGCTCCTCAACGAGAAAAGTCACCAAAATGGGTGCCTGAACGAAGAGCGGCCCCCACTTTCTGCAACTAGAGAAGGCCTGTGTGTGGCAACGAAGACCCAGTGCAGCCAAAAATAAATAAAAACGAAAACCTCTTGACCTTGGACCAATGCAACTGGTATTGGGGAGAGTCCCGGATTTGGGACAAAAACCGGCTACGGTATCCAGGGTTTAGCCTCACGCCTGCCTTTCCCTCAAACTTGGGCTTCTCAAAGTTTTCTTTAAAAATGATTTCAGCCCACTCGAGAGAGCAGAGAGCAGAGAGCAGGCCTGGGAAGTCCAGAGCAGATACTGTACTCCACGGGTCATGAGGCTTTGCCCCAAAGGGTAAGTGTCTCACACGGGTGTTTTAGGGGATCACAGAGTCGTGGCTACAAGGACACTTGGGCTCTGGTTCTTATGGGTCACTCAGCACGCGACACTAATGATGTCCAACTGTCTGTGACGGTTCGAGGGTGTCTGTGCATGGGCCAAAAACAAGCTGGCAACTTTGTCTATAAAAGGTCAGAAGGTAAATCCTTCCAGTTGGGGGTCACCTACAGTCCCTGAAACCAAGACTCAGGTCTGCCTGGTGCGGAAGCATCGCTGGGCGGCGAGCACCACGGGCTTCATCTGCAGAAACAGCCGAGGCTGCACCCAGCCCACAGGCCGTGGTCCACGACCCTGGGCCTGCACTGAACCCCCACCTCCAGGGCCACCCCAGAAACGCCTCACCTCGCAGCCGAGTCCAACACTTCACTCCGGCCTCCCCTTTCAGACCTGGCTCTTTATCTTCATCTCTCCCCCATTCTGTTGGGGAACAGACTTTACTGGCTTCAGCAATAGATTAGTCATAAGATTAGCATCTATTTCTTTAGTTTTAACCCAGAAGGCGCCCCTGGTGGCTCAGACAGTAAAATGTCTGCCTGCAATGTGGGAGACCCAGGTTCAATCCCTAGACTGGGAAGATCCCCTGGAGAAGGAAATGGCAACCCCGTCCAGTATTCTTGCCTGGAGAATCTCATGGACAGAGGAGCCTGGCGGGCTGCAGTCCACG
Source organism: Bos grunniens (assembly GCF_055505025.1). Taxonomy (NCBI): domain Eukaryota; kingdom Metazoa; phylum Chordata; class Mammalia; order Artiodactyla; family Bovidae; genus Bos; species Bos grunniens. Next base: position 2,154,029 of record NC_141184.1, on the reverse strand, counting down.
GGGTCACAAAGAGTCAGACATGACTGAGCATGCACTCACAGCTGGGCCCCCAGCTGAATCTGAGAAGAGGGACCTACCTTTGGTTCAGAAGTAGGGAGTGCGGAGGGGATGTAGGCAGCTGCAAATGAAAACCACAACAAAATGTACTGGGAACCGCACGCTTGTCATCGGTCGCTTGAGGCCAGGAGCCCCCAGTCCTGATAAATAACTCCAGCCTGAATACAGAGGTGAGCTGGAGTACCAAAGACTCTACAGTGGTGAGACCTGCCACCCACACGGTTTCACGACAGGAGAGGTCACGCGTGAATCAGTTGTGCAAGCGTTCCGGGCAGTGGGCCTTAGACCAGTCCGCTGTCTGAACGATTGTGAGCTGTGCACACGTGTTCCACGCAGTGAGCTCAACTGCAAGAGGCACTCTGTTCTAACAGATCACTGACCACAAGACCCAAGGAGAATTCTCAGGACCGCTAGAGTCCTGGCTAAAGATCGCTATGTGTAGATACGACCCTTACAGTACTTAGGGTATTTTTGTTATGGTTGTTTCAAGAGCTGTTTTCGTATCAAGTTGAAGCACCCAGTTGTTTAAAAGAAGAGCTGATTCGTCTTCAAAACATAGCTCTTCCTGGGGGCACATTTAGGTGATATAATCAACGCCAGGGCTGCTAGGAAATTGCCTGGGAGGGTTCAAAACAGACTTGAGATAAAGGGGAGAGAGATTAAGTCAAGACAGCATCTAATGCTTTTTTTGCCAAACACTCTCCCCTGCCACCCCCCCACCCTCCCCCACCCCCCCAGAGAGGATGCTCATCTGACCATCAGCCACTTCACTCCCAGGGCCCGGTGCCCATCTTTCGTCACCTCTGTGGCCCCTATCACACCTTCAGGAAACAAGAGCCGAGAAAGCAGATAATCAATAATGAGATCAGGAGATGGTATCGGAGGAGAACGGGGTGGGGGCGCCTGCTTGGTTTGTGGAGGGCTGTTTCTCCCGGGCTGCTCACACGCGGGCGGATGAGTGTGAGGTGATAAAGTGCCAGCAGGGAGGCGCTGGGAGAAGCCCAGGAGCCTGCCTCGCCCCCGCCGGTCTCACGGGGCACAGAAGTCCCTCTCGGGGTGGACTTCTGAGCGACACTCAGTGCGGAGTTCCGGGCACAGTGGCAAGTCGGGATGCTCATGGCCGGAGAGCGGGGGAGCTGTGGGGCGCGTCTCCCTGGGACAGACACGCAGCGGGTAGCCCCCGCCCCAGACGACGAGGGCCGCGTCCACACGGGCTCTACACCAGGGCGAGGGCATTCACAGGTCCTCCCCAGACACAGCCACGCTCGCCTCCGCTATCGCAGACATCTTCGGGAGGGCAGGGGGCCCCAACCTCCTCCAAGGGGCACTAGGAATACACTCTTCTTTTACGTGCTAACAAGCGTGCCCATTCCCTGGTGGCTCAGACGGCAAAGCGTCTGTCGCACTGTAGCGGGAGACCTGGGTTCAATCCCTGGGTTGGGAAGATCTCCTGGAGAAGGATATGGCAATCACGTCAGTATTCTTGCCTGGAAAATCCCCATGGACGGAGGAGCCTGGTAGGCTACAGTCTATGGGGTCACAACAGTCGGACACGATTGAGCGACTTCACTTCTTCAAGCACACCCATTCTCTCCCACGTGGCGTCAGGGACCCACCCCTCTGGGATGTGGCATGAGGCTGGGCCTGAGACGGGAGGCTGCCCTCGTCTCCTGCACGTGATGCTGGACACAGTCTCTTCTGAGCACCGTGATGGGCACCCGCACCCCCACAGGGCAGCAGGCCCACACACACCGTCTGTGGGACCGAGGGTTACGTTGCGCCCCCTGGGTGACGTCACACGCACGCTCAGGGACACACCCCTCCCGAGCAGCGACGACCTCATCCGGGGGCAAGCGCCCCTCCCCTCTAGGACGGGGCGCCCACCCCTCCTCTGTGTGATGGCTGCCTCCGCCCCCCACCCCCCCCACCCCGCTCTCTGTTCAAGCGTATGTACCCAGCACGGCCTTTCTAAGGAGTCCAGCCAAGGAGATTTCAACGCACCACCTCCATCCTTTGTCTGAAATAATGCTGTACTTTGCAAATCACCTCTACTTCAATACAATTTTTAAAAATTAAAAAATAACATTGGAGTTGAAGTTATTCCTACCTGATTCAGAGGTAAAGAATCCGCCTGCAACTCAAGAGATGTGAGTTCAATCCCTGGGTTGGGAAGATCCCCTGGAGGAGGAAACGACAACCCACTTCAGTATTCTTGCCTGGAAAATCCCATGGGCAGAGGAGCCTGGAGGGCTACAGTCCATGGGGTCACAAACAGTCGGACACGACTTAGCAACTAAACCACCACCACCAAAGTGATTAAAGAACAGAGATGCTACTTCTGTGTGTATTTTAATAGGCTCTGGAGAGCAGTGAGTAAGATAGCCCTGTCTCTATCGCATGCCTGCTTAGTCGCTCAGTCCTGTCTGACTCTTTGTGACTCCATGGGCTGTAGCCCGCCAGTCTCCTCTGTCCACGGGATTCTCCAGGCAAGAAAGCTGGAGTGAACTGTTGTGCCCTCCTCCAGGGGATCTACCCCACCCAGGGATGCAACCCGGGTATCCTGCTTTGCAGGCAGGTTCTTTACCGTTGAGCCACCAGGGAAGTCCACCACAGTTAACCTCACAATTGGTACTGCATCGTCCCTGAGACAGTCACTGAGCCCACACAGAACAGTTGCTCAGAGAAGATCAAGACACTACAAAGGCATACTTTTTTATTTGGTGAAAAATAATATTGTACCCAATGAGTATTCTGCATTATTCGAAATGAACATTTTTAACAAGTGAGAAGGGGTCCTCTAAATCTGCCATTGAGGACTAACCCCCTGTGCTGTGTACGTAAACTGACATTTAGAGGGTGATATTTTCTTTTGTAAGCCATGATTTCTGACCCTTGAAGATTTCATTCCTCAAAAAGTACGTGTGTACGTGTGTCTTAATCCTTTATAGAACACACGGGGGGCGATCTGAAGTGAGTGGATTTCCTTTTTCACAGACACGTGTGCCCCCACCCCCCCAGCACAGACTTCTTTGTCCAGTTTCTGCCTAGCGCTCCTGTTGGGCAAATGGGTTCTCTTTTGCTCCCTGTGACCACGAAACTGCAGTTTTTCGTGAGCTCTAGAATGACATGACATCATTTGCAGGCTGGTTTTTGGAATCGGGGAGTCAGGGGAGCTGGAAAAGGGGCCTGGGGTCGGGGTAGGGGTAATGTGGGAGGGGCCCGAGTGCCGAAAGGGCCCCTCCCGCCTTCCCCATCCCCAGGCCGTCTCAGTTAACAGTTTCCATTAAGGAGGAGCGTCAGTTTTCTCCCAAACCTCCAGCAGGCCTCTGACGGGGTGGGGCTGGATGGGGGATGGGGGGGTGGGATGGAGAGTGTCCTTATTCTAAATTGCTGGCGGATTTAAAGAATTGCACCGGGGGAAGCACACGCCCCCACACCCCCCACGGCATTTGAGTCCATTACAATTCCAAAGGCGATCACAGAAGGCGAAGGGCCGGCCGGAGTTAATGAGATTTCTCACTCAAAACACTAATCTGGGTTAAAACTAAAAGAATGCTGATAAGGTCGACAGCAGCTTTCACAGCAACAAGAAGGGTGCTGTGCTCCTCAACTGTGCCCGTGGCGGGGTGCGGGGGCAGGCTTTCATCCCTGGGGGGAAAACCTGAGAAGATGGGTGTGGAGACAAAGCTCTTAGTTGAGGAGCGGTTGAAGTAGAAGAAAACAGGCCATTTCCATGTTTGCAGAGCACACGAGGCAGAAACCAGCTAATGCGAGCAGAAGTTGAACGTCGCTTTAAAGGGAGTGATTGACCCACAGAGAAAGTACACAGCAAAATGTGTCGCCAGGCCCTGATTAGCCCTGTTTCCCTCCGGCAAATACCTGGCTCTGGAGCGTGTGCGCCGAAACATTTTGTTTTATTACCTTGTGAGATAAGTGGGGGAAAAAAGCCTTGCGTACCTGGGGAATTCAAATATTCAGCTCCGTCACATCAGGGCCTGCGCTCAATTTCACGCCGGGCGCATAATTATAACAGTGTTTAAAGGGAGCCCAGAAGAAAGATGGGTTCAAGTGCAAATTAATTTCAGATTATCACAACAAAGGCAATCAGAGCTCAACAAGCTCGCCGGCAAAACACTGAGAGGTCCCCAGGCCCCTCCCCGCCCCAACTTACAACAAAGACCCTTCAGCTCGAATTAAGCTAATGATCTCAAACGGTCCTCGGCCTACCTGTTTTGGTGGTTTTTTTTTTTTTTTTGCCTGTTTGCACAGTTGAATGTGGCCAACCTGCAAAGGAGCCGGAGAGGACGGGGCTGGGGGCCCCGGGGGAGGGGCGCGCGGACGGGGAGCCCGGAAAGGTCAGGGCTCCGCATCCATCAAGTGACAAACAAACAGTCCGCGGCTTGACGGGCCTGCGCTGCGTCAAGTCGTCGTCCTGCGGGGAGAGGAGGGGAGGGAACCCGGGCGTTGAAAGAGGCCTGGGTGAGTGCCTGCGTCTGCCCCGCAGCCTCGGAGGAGCGCGGCTGGGCTCCCCTACCAGCCTCCAGCCGTGCAGAATCCCGGCCTCCCAGCCCCTCCGCGGGGACCCGTGGGAAGCCGACTGGGGCGCCGACGCGCAGGTCAGGCCTCATTGCCTCCTCATCACCTCCGCAGGAGTCGGGGAGCGCTCCGCGTCTGGGGAGCCGGCCGGGCGTCGGGCCGCCGTCTGGTTACTGCACAGCCGACCGTGGCGCGTCCGCCGCCTCGCCAGCCAGCCGCGATCCCCTGGGTAAGGCTTCAGGGCAAATGACTGTCGCTGTCAGGACCCCCCGGATGGGGGCAGAGAGAGGCCCCTCGCCACTTCAGAGCTGGCCCACTGTGCGGAAGGGCCTTCCCGTTTGTTTTTTAATCCCACTCCACCCACGAAGGCAGGTGCGTTTGCTCCAGACACAAATGCAGCCCTGGAGAAGAGCAGGTCCAGAGCCAGGCCAGTGGGCTTCCCTTTGGAGGAGGAGGCCCCGAGTTCCCAGCCCCAACCCCGACCCTGCATTCTGGACTGGCTGCTAGGTCACTGGAGCCAAAGGCTCAGAACCCACATAGACTCTTTCCTGACTGTGTGCCCCGGCCTCGCTTTCCTTCTCCAAGCAATGCTGGCAGAGAGGGGGCAGACCGCCCCTCTGTGGACACCAGGGCTCCTCGGGGTGTGTTTAGGTTGCAGCTGGGTCAGGAGATGGGGCCCCAGCTTCTAGCACAGACCCCGGGGCCCAGGGCCTGAGACCTCCGCAGACAGGTCATCCCTTGATGGGCAGTCTCCTGGCCCTGGTGGGATGAGTCAGGGATGTTTGGAGGGGAAATTGCTGCAGGACCCGCCTTCTCCAAGCCCCCGGCCCACTCCCATCCGGCCTCCTCCGGGCTCTGCTGGAACTTGGCCTCCAGCCTTCTTCTCGAGTCCTCTTTCAGAGCAAATGGTTTGGCAACAAATAAGGAGAGTGCATTGCTGTCTCTGCAGCCTCACTTCTCCCAGAAATTGGTCAGGAGGTGTGGTTTTCCCAGATACACCCACCGTCCCTGGACCCCCCACACCGTCCTTACTCTGGTCGCCTCAGAGCCAAACACTCCTTTCCTGTCATCTTGAACTTCCCCATCCTCCTTCCTGGAGTGGGTGGAGCGGGGAAGGGAGAAGCTTATCCACACCCCTGCCCTCCCCAGGAGGCCCAGGAGGAGGCCAGCATTGCCTGGGAGACAGCGGGGAATTCAACCAAAGACCCTGTGGGGTGGGTGGAGTGCAGGAGGGGCTTCAGGGTGGTCGAGGCGCTGGATTTGGGGTTGAATCTGCAGGCTCACGGAGGCATCTAAGCCTGTGGTTCTCGGTCCGTGGCCAGAGTCTCACGGGCCGCCTGGACCCTGCGCAGGAAGGGCTTTCCTCTCCTTCCGAGTGTTTTCTAGCTGGAGGTCAACAGTGAGCAGTGAGGGTGACCTCGCATGCGTCCCTGGTGTCTTTCCCCTTGTTCCCTGCAGAGGCCTGGCTCGGGAGGTCTCGGTTCTGGGCGCTGGTGGCAGGGCCAGTGGGCCTGCTGGACGTGAGATGCTTTCTCCAGGAAAAGAGGCAGAGGGTGTGAGTGGACAGCCCGGAGGCCGTTCCCAGTCCCAGGCCCAGTTTCACACTGGAGGCCCCTATGCCTTACCCGGGAAGGCTTGGCTGGTCCCGGGAAGGGTCCCTGCTCAGCCCCACCAGGCAGGGCCCGCACTACGTGGGCTCATCTCATGGTGGGGGGGCGGCGGCACTGCCCAGGCACTCACCACACAGCCCCCAGCAACCCACCCCTCCACCCTTCAAACTCCACTCCTCTCAGAGAGCTGGTGGCCAAAGCCTTGTCCAGGAAGTGAGTCCAAAATGTGCCCTTCCCAGAACAGAAAATGTCATTTCAAAATTATATGCTTAGGACAAAAAGCTTATTGGCATATGAGGAAGCCTTCTGTTAGGTAGCTGGAATAGGAAAAAGGAGCCCAAAATAGCAGTGACTAAAAGACAAAAAAAGGGAAAAGCCCAGGAAAATAGACCAAAGGAAGGTCTGAGGACCGGAGTGAGAAACTCAGGTGAAGCAAACAGCCCTCCTGGCTAGCCCAGTTTACATAGAGAAGGCTCAGGGGGAGGAGAAAAAAACATATAAAAAGAGGAGCCAAAATTGAGCCATGCTCTTCTTCTTTCGGGTCAGGCCGCCCTCACGCCTCGAGGATGTATTTTCCTTTGTTTGCTTAATAAAACTGAGCTGTAACCTGGCTGGAACACTGGCTCGCCACTTCAAATTTTTGCCGTGGCAAGACAGCACCAAGGAAATCATACACTCCCCGGACACTTCTGAGTGATGCTGTGTGGCCAAGTCCATCGTTAAGGTCCCAGATCATAAGGGACCAGGGAGGGGGTCACGAAGCCCAGGTGCCCTTCACGGCACCCTCTCTTATCCCCTCACACCTGGATCCCCTTCAGTCAGAAACAGCCCCACAGGGAGCCGGGCCCGGGGTCCTGGGTTCCTCAGCCCCTCCTTCTGGCTGGATTCCTCAGGTTCTGGGCTCAGAGTTTCAGGGGAGACCCTGGAGGCCCTGCAAGCCCCAGCTGACCCCCTGAATCTTCAGGAGCAGAGGAAAGTGTTTGCTGGCCTGGAAGCCAGGCCAGCATGGACGGCTCAGGTGATAGGGAAGCAAGAGGCCTACTGGGAGGTCAGGGGCCAGCACAGGACATGCATCGGCTCAGGGTCCGAGCATGGACTCAGCCTCTGTGCATCCAGAGGATGTGAGCTCGGAGTCCTCTTCTGGTAAAATAAAGATCAACAGTCATAGCAGTTAACATGATCTTAACAAGAATAATTGGGACAGAACAGTCATTTGCACACCTTAATGCTGGGGTTGTCTCAGTTGCAGCTGTGAAGAGACGGTGAGTGTGGGAGGGTCTCATTAGCTCAACGTGGGGTAAAAATACTCAGAAATACCCAATCAGACGTCCCTGCGGAATCTGAGGCCCAGGACGAGGGAGGAGCTGGTGACAGGCATTCACCCGCATCTGACACACGCTTATCAAGTGTCACGGTGGGACGCCTGCAGACCGGGGCCGCAGGGCGGTGCCCTTGCTGTGCGGACTCTTGGCTTCTAGAAGCTCTGACCCCCAGCTGCACACACAGGTTGAGGGTTTTGTATTCTGTCCCAGGTCAGACTTTTATAAAAGTTGATGGTATTTGTGTTAGTTGCTCAGTCGTGTCCGACTCTTTGCGACCCCATAGACTGTAGCCAAACAGGCTCCTCCTTCCATGAGATTCTCCAGGCAAGAATGGGTTGGAGTGGGTTGCCATTCCCTTCTCCATGATGATATTTACCCCTCCCCCAAAAAAATAGTTCAAAGGGAGGCATGAGATGACACCCCTGGTCCTCACTGGCATCCGAGGGGGACATAAAAAAATCCCGGGGCCCCCACACGGGCACTGTGTCCTGCCTGTCACCCCTGCTCCTCATGGGGACCCTGTCACCTTCCTGTCTCCTTCTGGATGTTCTCACTCAAGACTATCTACTATCAGAAGCCGTGCCTCCCAAAATTTATTCTCAAATGAATGAGAGGAAACTCAGCTACATTCAGTTGAGTTCAGTTCAGTTGCTCAGTCATGTCTGATTCTTTGTGACCCTATGGACTGCAGCATGCCAGGCCTCCCTGTCCATCACCAACTCCCAGAGTTTACTCAAACCCATGTCCGTTGAGTCGGTGATGCCATCCAACCATCTCATCCTCGGTCATCCCCTTCTCCTCCCATCTTCAATCTTTCCCAGCATCGGGGTCTTTTCAAACGAGTTAGTTCTTCACATCAGGAACATACAGTGGTCATGTATGGATGTGAGAGTTGGACTATAAAGAAGGCTGAGTGCCAAAGAATTGATGATTTTGAACTGTGGTGTTGGAGAAGACTCTTGAGAGTCCCTTGGACTGCAAGGAGATCCAACCAGTCCATCCTGAAGGAGATCAGTCCTGGGTGTTCATTGAAAGGGCTGATGGATGCTGAAGCTAAAACTCTAGTACTCTGGCCAACTGATGTGAAGAGCTGACTCATTTGAAAAGACCCTGATGCTGGGAAAGATTGAAGGCTGGAGGAGAAGGGGCTGACAGAGAATGAGATGGTTGGATGGCATCACTGACTTGATGGACATGGGTTTGGGTGAACTCCGGGAGTTGGTGATACACAGGGAGGCCTGGCATGCTGCAGTTCATGGGATCGCAAAGAGTCAGACACGTCTGAGCAACTGAACTGAACTTCACATCAGGTGTCCAAAGTGTTTTTCAGCTACATTAGCATTGGTGATTTAGACAATGACCTCCCCTCCCCTTTCGAGAAGCAGAGTCTGTCTTCATAGCAGTCATGCTGAGGGGCTGCCCCTGGAACCTGAGTCCTGTTAAGGTTCCTATGAGGGACCGAGATTCTGGAAGATTCTCCCCTTAGAGAGTTCTAAAGGACTTCCCTGGCAGTCCAGTGGTTGAGACTCTGCTTCCACTGCAGGGGGTGCAGGCTCCATCCCTGATTGGGGAATTGGAGCCCATATGACACAGTGCGCAGTGCAGCCAAGGGAAGAGAGCCTTGAGACGTCTCCTCCTTGAGTCTGCTAGTGACGGGCTCTCCTGACACACCTTCCATGTTCCCCCAGCTGGTCCCTGGCTTGGAAACGCCTCCTCTGGGGGCTCCTTCCCCTCCCTGCGGGCTGGGACCTGTGCACAGCCTCACCCTCCCCACCCAGGGTGGAGCCGACCAGGCCTCAGATGGATGATTTCATGCATCTTCCCTTCTGAATTACTCTGAGCTCTGAATATGAGCCCAGACCTCAGACTAACTTCCAGGATCATGTACAGTGAGTGCTGCTAAGTCACTTCAGTGGTGTCTGACTGTCTGTGACCCCATGGACTGCAGCCCGCCAGGCTCCTCTGTCTGTGTGATTCTCCAGGCAAGAATACTAGAGTGGGCTGCCATCTGAGAGGGGGCTAAATTGAAAGCATTTTCAGGATCAGTGGAGGCAGCCTTTGGTGACCATGTGTGTCTACTGCTCTGTGAGGGTGCAGACAGCCGGCAGGTCCAGGGCAGAGGCGGTGTGCAAAGCCACACCACCCACGTGGGCTATGCTCACACACAGAATGGTCCGTGGTGGGCCACACGGGATGAGCAGCAACATCAGGGAGTTCAGGCCAAGCGGGGCCAATGTCCCTCACTCAGCAGGAAGCCTCGGACACCAGTGACCATGAAGAGTGTGCAGAAAAATCACAGGAAGTGGAAAGGAAGCAGTCAACTTGATTTCAAACTCTCGCCTATGAATGAGCCTCATGTTATTACAGGATCTGATGCAGTTTGTAGTCTGTTATCATTTTGTCTTCTGAAATTCCGAAGTCATGATTTGATGTCTACAAGGTGGATCCAGAAGCTGGCGCTCATCCTCAGAGCCCAGAGAGGGACCCGGCCTCCCCGTGCGAGCCAGCTGGACACTCATCTGTCTGTCTGTCCATCCAGAGCGACTCAGAGAGACCAAGACGGAGGGAGGGAGGGAGGAAGACAGAGGGAGAGGCACTGGGGCGAGTGGCTGCTTCTCCACATCACTCAGCATCACCCAGACCCCCTGCACCAAACAGACTCTGCTCGGCACCAGAAAATTACCAAAGGCTCACATTTCACGGCTCCGTTTTAATCCTGTTTTTTCTTCCTCCTTCTGGGTGATCACGGCAGCATCGTAATTACACCTCGCCCCCCACCCCTCACAGAGATGAACTCCATTACCTTTTTCAGATTCCCACCGTGGGCTGCTGAGCCCCCAGCAGAGGTGCCACCGGGCAGACGCCTGCCTTCTCCAGGCCAGTGTGCACCTGTGACAAGTGGGCATTTGGTGAGCGACCACCCAGCAGAAACCTGGAATCAGGCCTTCGTGATGACAGTGAGGAATGCTAGAGACACGGCTGCCCTCAGGCTTCATTGGGGAAGGCACTGTGTCTCCGAGACCCAAGTCCAGTGCAGGCGTCACCGTCCTCACCCAGAGTGCGTGGGAGCACCGGCCTGACAGCCGTGGAATTCCACACCCGGGCTTCCACCCGGACCCATCAGGACCGAAAGTGTCCGTTTTGACTTTGTGTGTTTTACCTAGTCATTTTTGTTGGATTTGCTCTGAGATAGATGACTCTGTCTTCCAGTCCTGTTGATTAATTTCTAACATGGTTTAAAGATTAATGACAATGGCCTACCACCTATGCACAGAGCAATTAGCCGTCATTTGCTTGTGTACATTTCCGAATGCTTTTTAGATTATGGACTATGCCTATTCTGAATTTGTAGGAACAGGTAGGTGAATGCATGCCTCCTAACAAGCTCCCGTGCTGACCTGTCAAAACAGAAAGTGAGATGTCTGAAGCCAACGGAACAGGAGCCTCGTCCAGCAAACCTCCTCAGTGGGTTTTATCTGAAAAATAGCCGTGGAGCCTATCACCTGTGAGACGGAGCAGCAATAAAGACCTTGACAAGGTGTGAAATATTTGTTCTTATGCTCCAAAAATATTTTTATTAGTTTGAAAAAAATTCCAGGCAAGTTGCGTCAGGATGGGTGGATATATTTAAAGGACGCACACATAAACATCGCAAGAAATAAACTGTGTCATTCCAGGGAAAACAAATCAAGATGGGTGATAATAAAGGTCTCATCTGACAAAGGAGGACTCTCCGGTCCAGCGTGCCGTGTTACCACCACCCGTGACTTTGCAGGGTGCTCATCAGGCCGTGGACAGATGCAGGCGGACAGTGAGGACCCCAGTGAGGGTGCTCAGCGTGGGACCGAGGAGCCACTGGACGAGGAGCACAAGCAGATGAGGAGGGCCAGGGGTGCAGAGCGTCAGAGCTCCATCTGACCACGTGGAAGGCGGCCTCAGCAGTGGAAGGGCCAGGTCGGCCCCAGGAGGCGGGACTGAATGCAACCAGAAACACACAGGTGTCAGGGGAGGCCCTGCTTTCACTGCAGAGCAAACAAGTGCATTGAGAGGCAAGCACAGGTACCAGGGGGCCTGTCATCACGAAATCACAGACAAACCACACCAGCCTCCTGTTAATGGAACAGCACTCAGCTTGCTCGGGCTCCCGACAAACGTTTCCTTACATCGGCCACGAAATGCACCTTTGTCCTCGGAGCTTTCAGAAACTAGACGCTTTATTTGGATGCGTTCCCCTAATGAAGATACTTGAGTGTCGGTCCAGGAGAAAAGAGAATATAACTCTCTGAAACATAAGATATTATTTAGAGGCAAGTTACCAGTGGAGGAGCTGTCAGGGTGGATGTCATGGAGGAGTCTGGGCAGAGATGCCATCAGGAAGGAGCGGGAGTGGGAGGCTGGGGGATGGCGCAGGGCTGCCCGAGACCTTGCAAAGAGGCCCCCAACCCCCTCTCCCTTGCGTCACATCGGCCATCCCTTCTAGAGCCTCCCAGGGTGGCAGAGGCAGAAACTGGTCGGGTTGACCCCCACCAGGGGCAACCTCCCCCAACGCCCCTCCGACCAACCCGATTCAGCTGGAAGTATGCTGTGTTGTCATCGCCTGAGTGCAAGTGCATGCAGCCTGGGCTCCACGGTGGTCCTGGGTCCATCCAGACCCCCAGAGAGGAAGGGCTTATCTGAAGGCCTGTGCAGGGTCCGGCAGCCTCAGAGCTGCCCTCTCTGCCCATTGGTGTCACCCAGTTCAATGCTGTGTCCTTAATCCAGGCTCCTCACACCTGGTCCTGTCAGCTTTATGCACTCGGCAGTTCTCAACATTTGAATGCCTTCTCTTAGGGTTTAAGGGGTTTCCCAGGTGGCGGCAGTGGTAAAGAACCCGCCTGCCGATGCAGGAGACACAAGAGACACAGGTTCGATCCCTGGGTCAGGAAGATCCCCTGGAGAAGGGCACGGCAGCCCACTCTAGTATTCTTGCTTGGAGAATCCCATAGGCAGAGGTGCGTGGTGGGCTACAGTCCATGGGGTTGAGAAGAGTCAGACCCGAAAGAAGCGACTTAGCAAGGGTTTAACAGAAGTGGCTGATAACAGGGGATTATGCATTTCCAGATAATCCAAGGTTAATTTTATGCAACAGCACAATTGTTATAAAAGCATTAACCACTTCTGAGGACTGTGATAGCTCCCAGGCGAGCCTAAGAGAAGCCCGTATTGAGGGACATCATGATCTGGATTTTCTGTTGTTCACGGGCTGTTTGACACATCTGAAGTCAACAGTTTCTGTGAAAATTGTTATGACTTGTGTGAATCCCCTGGGGGCGTCAGATTTGAGTGAAACAACCTGGCAGTTCCAGCACGTGGACGGCGTCCGCCTTCTCTTGAGGTCTGAGCGGGCACGCGTTCCTGCCACAGGGTCCCTGGGCCCCCGAGGACCAGCACTGATGCTGGGCGCCCTCCCCGCTAGGGCGCAAAGCCAGTGAGCGCTGGGGACACAGACAGACCTTCCAGGGAGCGACGCGGGGAGCGCTTTCAGGACGCCCGGGACGTGTTTACACCTCAGCTGAACAGCTCAAGTGTGAGGTGGAAATCCTAGACTGCAGCTCCACATCCAAAGCAGCTTCACTCAGAGATGACCACTGAAGTGTACGTGGCCAAGGTCTAAACACCTAACCTCCCGGGAAGGCTTCTGTATACTGTGGGAGGGCTGTCTGGTGAATAGTTTTTCAAGCAATAGGGATGTATAATGATTTTAAAGAATGCATGTATGATGCAAGCCTAAATGCAGAAACAGAGGCTGAGAATATAAATGAGGTATTCCGATTAGGTAAAAGATGGGACAAACATATTTATAAGGAAACTATTAGGCACTCATGCTGATCTCTAGGTATGACCTCTTTTTACCTTATACCTCTCCATTTTCTCCAAATTGCGTTTAAAATGAGAGTATAGAGGTCAGTATGGATGCGAATATAGGTATAGAAATAAACAGATACAGGAACAGGTGTACATGATGCAGACATTGTTATAAATACAGGTGTGGATATTGATGATCTCTAGGTGAGGGGTGTAATCTTAATAGAGATGGGTGTGGCTCTAAGTATAGGGTTATGGAGGTAAATACGTAGAGAGAGGCACAGGAGTAGATGATACAGATGGAGATATGCATACAGGTGTAGATACAGGTGACGCAGATACAGACACGATGTAACCTTATACAAGTAAAAGAGCCTGTGAGCCCCAGGCTGGACCCTGGGCACCACCTCCATGGATTCTGCCTGTCTCTGTTCTCTGGGGCATTCTCATCCTAAGTGGCTCCATCCCAAATTTCATTGAGTCCACAGGTGAGGTGCACTCTGGGGCCCCAGGATGCTCACAGATAGGTGGGCAGGCAGGACTTCTGGCTGAAGGCCCAGGGCAGCCCCTAACCCTGAACCAAGCTTTGAGGGACCCTCTATGTGACAGAGGCCCTCCTGTCACAGGTCAGCTCTCAGCAACTTACTGTTCCCAGGATGGGCTCCCGTATGGATGCAACCCCCCTGGACCCCAAGTCCTCTGTGAAGCGAGTGCCCACCCTGCCTCCCAGTGTTTGGGGCTGGGTCCTCCACTGTTCAAGTGTAATAAGCTGAAATTTTCAAAGGATAAATTGAGAAGAACAACAGCAGTGACTGCAACCTCACACATACATCTCTCTGCGTGTGTGATTTGCAATCAGATTTCCTGAAGTTTTTCTGGTGGTAGGCATTGTCTTTCCTTTTCTGCTTACTCATTTTCCTCTTTTTTCTACTGGTTTTTCCAGTAGTCATGTACAGATGTGAGAGTTGGACCATAAAGAAGGCTGAGCACTAAAGATTTGATACTTTCAAATAGTGGTGTTGGAGAAGACTCTTGACAGTCCCTTGGACTGCAAGGAGGTCCAACTGGTCTATCCTAAAGGAAATCAGTCCTGAATATTCATTGGAAGGACTGATGTTGAAGCTGAAGCTCCAATACTTTGGTCACCTGATGCGAAGAGCTGAATCATTGGAAAAGCCCTGATGCTGGGAAAGATTGAAGACAGGAGGAGAAGGGGATGATAGAGGATGAAATGGTCGGATGGCATCACTGACTCAATGGACATGAATCTTAGCAAACTCCAGGAGTTGGTGATGGACAGGGAAGGCTGGTGTGCTGAAGTCCACGGGGTCGCAAGGAGCTGGACACGACTGAGCGACTGAACAGCAGCAACAATAATTTTCCTCTTGATTAAATTTTGTTGTTGTTGTTCAGTTACTAAGTCATATCTCATCTTGGTCTCTGGTTCTCAACTCTGTTCTTCTCCTTCCCCACTCCCTGCACTCAATTTGCACAAACACACACACAGAGACTCACGTACTCACACACTTACACACACACACAGCAGCTCCCTCTCAGGGCCTCAGAGGGTGCGGCCCACAGGGCTCTTGGATGAATTAGGACGAGTCTGCAGCCCAGTGATTTCCAAGGCAGGAGGAAGTAGGCTGCCGTGACCTCCCCCTCTGTCCACCCTGGAGGCAAGGGGATCATGAGTGGGGTCATCCTGATGGAAGGACCATCTGGAAGCTGAGTGGGGCCACAGCGGACACGGGGAGAGGCGCCCAGGAGGGGATGGCACCGGGGTCTCTGTTCTAATCTCGAAGGCAAGAGGCCCCTTTCTCTGTCTCATCCCCTGAGGATTCCTGTTTCAGAGCCGCTCTCTGGACAGGCCACTTGGCCCAGTCAGTGGTGTCCACCGGGTGCTGGGACCCCAGGGACTCCAGGCTCAGGTCCTAACTGGGTGTCCCTCTCCCGGGAGCCAGGGCCGGGGCACCTGCAAATTCCTCCCTGGTCCCCACTCCTGTCCAGCAGCTCCGCCGCTTGGGGCTGCTCTCCTAGGACAGACTGTGGGCCTCTTCCTCCTCTGCTGATGACCTGCCCGTGAGCGCCCCCAGGTGTGATGCCCCGGCCCCCCCCGCCCCCCCAAGGAGTCTATTCATCACCCAAATGTCACCTGTTGCACTTCCCATCAGGAAATCCTGGAACCCGAGGAGGGAGCTTCTCACCAGAAGGACTTCTGCCTTCTCCCGAGGGCCGGGGGCAGCCACATCTCCAAGGCCTGCCCGTCAAGTGTCTACACGGCCAGCATCACCTTTTACAAGCATCCAGGAGCTGGTGTAAGGGACAGGACCTCCCTGAATGGGACACCACAAAACCAACAGGGAGACCACTTTGCTTTGCTTCCTGATGACCTTGGAGATCCATGAGCAAAACCCACTTTCCACTCTCAACTAACATTTTGGAACAGTCAGGCAGTGTTTGTCACGGAGGACACAGCTGGGTTTAGTCTCGGGAACTGGAGGGCAAGGCCCCCCCTGTTCAGTCCAGTTCTCCCCAGCGATGAAAGGACAGATCTTCCAAGAGTTTTCCTGTTCTTTTGAACTTGCATGATGAAATGATCCTTCCTGCTGCTGTTACGTATTTTAATTAATGTCATTTCATTTGTACTTCTACCCTCAGGCTATTTCAGCAATAAACTACAACTTTACAAACTGGGGCAAAAATTCTCCTTCACAGTATGCATTTGGAAAGAGTATTTTATTTCAGTAGTCCCTTGGACTGCCAGAAGATCAAATGAGTCAATCCTAAAGGAAATAAACTCTGAATATTCATTGAAAAGACTGATGCTAAAGCTGAAGCTGAAGCTCCAATCCTTTGGCCACCTGATGTGGAGCGCCAACTCACTGGAAAAGACCCTGATGCTGGGAAAGACTGAGGGCAGGAGGAGGAGGGGCAACAGAAGGTAAGATGGTTGGACGGCATCACCGACTCAGTGGACATGAGTTTGAGCAAGCTCCGGGAACGAGTGGTGGAGGACAGAGGAGCCTGGTGTGCTATACAGTCCATGGGGTTGCATGGACTGTAAAAGATGAACACAACTTGAAGACTGAACAACAGCAAATTCAACCTGTGAGAGTCCAGAGTCGCCCAAGTATGTCAACCCTCAACCTTAGTCCCTCCCCGGAGGTGAGCTGGGCCCGAAGGTGCCGTAACCTCCCAGTCTTTCAGGGGATGCCTGCAGCCCCAGCCCAGGGCCTCACCCCGCCCCCCCTTCAGCTCCGACAGGAAGCCAGCCCCGAGGGCACTCACAGCCCGTGTCCCCAGGGGTTCAGTGCTTCCTCACTTCACACGTTGCCCTGGCTGGCTGCTCCAGATAACCCGAGTGTGAGGCTGTGGGCACTGATAACAGGAGGCAGCCCAGGCCTTCCTGAAATAGGCCGGGCTCCGGAGCCCCAGCTGGGAGCCTCCCTGTAGACAAAATCCAGCTCCAGGGCAGGCGGCCCCTCAGCACCTAAGCCGTCAAGGCCTGTGGCGAAGCCAAGGCCACCGCTCCAGAAACGTGCTCAGCTGGTCCTGGGAAGACGTCCGTCTCGGGAGAAACAGGTCCTGCCTGTAGCATGAAAGTCAAGGATCTAGTTCCGTCCCCCGCCAGACAAGCCTGGGACAGGGCTGGTGCTGGGTTTGCGAAGTTGGCCTTCGCATCTGCTCTGTCCTGGGCAGGGACCCAGGGCAGGGAGTGGGGGTCTGAGCCAGCCGGCTGTCCTCAGAGACTTTGCTTTGGGATTGTCACTTCACATCCATGTCGACCTGCTGGCAGGGCTGTGGGTGGCTTCCCAGTGACCAAAGGCACCGGATCATTGCTGCCTTTGGGGAGGTGATGCTGCCTTGGAGCCTCCTGGATCCTGAGGACCCTAAACTCTGGGCTCCACCCCTGGTCTGCAGTGCAGAAATACCAGCTCCTTCACACGGGTTGCCATCATCCTCCAAACTCAGTAATCCGATGTCCCTGAAGAGTATCGCTTTCTCAATGCAAGTGCCACTGCCTTTTCTTGTTTCTGGGGAGAGAGCAAAGTATGGAAAGTATTCGGGTGAGAATTAAATGCAGCATTACCTTTGTTATCCCATACCACTTTTAAAAGCCGTTGAGGAACCCATTCACTCAGCTTCTGCCTTTCCAAACTTCCAAACAGAATCCAGACGAGCTGAGTGTTTTTATCCCACTGAAGAGTCTCCTTTACGAACTGGGGTGTACGTAAGAGCGGTGACAGTTCTCACGGGACCAGCCACTCGGGCCACCTCCGAGCACACTTCAGCACATCCTTACCCCCGCAGGGTCTATGCCCGGAATGTTGTTTTTGATTCATGCTCACAGAAGAGATGATTCCTCTTCACCCTCTCAGCCTGTGTCCTTTTTTTTTTTTTTGCATCCTCCAGTAACTTTGAGATCAAGCTCTCACCTCCGTTTACAACAGAATAAATTGGAAAAGCTAACCTCCTGACTTATAGCTATTTTTGCAGTGTTGAGAGATGAGCTGAATAACTGTAATAATTGTTTTAAACATGTCCTTGGTCCTTTCTGATTGTGTGGGGGAAGAAGAGGGGACAGACATGGCTGGCAGCCTGATGTCATATCAACACCCCTGACAGCAAGAGAGTGTAACAAATATTTCCTAAAGTGGTTTCTTCCTGCTAAGGATGACCTTTTTGAATAAAGCCATGTGGCCAGAAAGCTCCTTCTGGGAAATACACAATACACGGTGAGTTTCAGTGTGTGTCTGTAAATCCAGTTTATAGACGTAGAGCATTCTGAGTGAGGGGAGCAGAAATGAGGTGGGAGTCACAGCGGTGACTGGGGACCCTGCTTCTTCTCTAGACCTGTTATACTAAGGGAAAATCTTGCTGCACACAGTCAGCTCTGCTTTCCACTGGAAAAGGCCAATCCAGTTGATTTCCTGTGCAGGACAGTGTTGGTAAGAGGCAATAGAATAGAGGCGTGGCGTGAGAGAGAGCCCCGTCAAAGGGGTGGAGTTGACTCCTGCTCAAAGTTCGAGCAATATAGTCCATAGAGTCAAAGTTCAAGCAATATTGGTCAAGCAATACAGTAGTGTGGATTTTTTAATTCCCAGCTCCTAATTTATCCCTACCCACCTTTTCCCTTTGGTAACCGTAAGTTTGTTCTCTATGTCTGCGAGTTTATTTCTGTTTTCTAAATGAGCTCACCTGTGGCGTTTTTTCAGATTCCACAAATAAATGATATCATACCGTGGCTGTCCTTTTCTGTCTCCCTCACCCCACTTAGTCTGGCCACCTCTAGGCCATCTGTGTGGTTGGAAATGGCACTGTGCTCCTCTTTTGAGGCCGAGTGGCCTTCTGCCATGTGTATGTGCCACACCTTCCTTACCCACGGCAGACGTTCCCGTCGTCTCCATGTCATGGCTGTTGTGAATAGTATTGCTGGGAGCATTGTGGCGCGTGCATCTTTTTCCGAGTGATGTTTTTCTCCAGATGTGTGCCCAGGAGTGGGCTTGCAGGCGCTTATGGAAGCTCTGTTTTTAGTTTCTAAAGGAGCTTTCTTCACTGTGCCTCTAACACTCTCTTAATCGCATCTCTAGTTTGTAATGCCCTTAACGTGCTGCTGCGTTGCTAGGATTTTGCTGGTGAGCTCTGCCTCAGTGTGCACTGGGGTGCCTTTCCACAGCCTTCTTCTCCTGAAGTGTCTGCCTGTGGCCTCCTGTCAGCATAAGGATGGTCTCACGCTGCGCGCTTGGAGGCGCTTCCTCGTCAGTTTGGGGGAACACTTAGAGGAGAGTTAGTCTTAGTTATTTTTTAAATGTCCGGTAGCATTCGCAGCGAAGCCAGCAGTCCAGGCTTTTTTGTTGTTGAGAAGTTTTACGTTAATTCAGTCCTCTTACTAATTACAGGTCTGTTCAGACACTCCCTTCCTCATAATTCAGTTTTGGTTGTTTGTTTCAGGTTGGATGTATGTTTCTGAAACTGACCCGTTTCATCGAGGTTGCCTGATATTTTATAATCCTTTTCGTTTCCGTAACCTTGGTTGTAATATCTCCTCTTTAGTTTCATATTTCAATTATTTGAATCTTCTCTGTTTTCCCCTTCATCAGTCTAGATAAAGGTTGGTCAGTTTTGTTAGTATTTTGGAAGCACCAACTCTTACTTTCAGTGATTTTATATATTGTTTTTCTAGTCTCTATTTGTTTATCTGTGCTCTAATTTTATTACTCAATTTCCTTCTCTCACTGCCTGCAAATGGACCAGCTCTCCTCTGATCATGCCTTTCTTACAATAAACCCCAAGAATAGATGAAGGTGACCAGTATACGGGAAAATATCCTGATTTTCTGTCTTGCTCTAGAGCTACACAGCTGTGACTATCCTGAAAATTTCTACAGGCAACAGTTTTCCAAACATTTGATCACCACAAGGTGATCATCGTCTTTCCAGACAGTGACTAATAATTGCATGGTCACAAGGCGTTGATCAGGCCTCAGGTCAATGAGGCGTCTGTGTCTGTAGCTCTTTGCTCCCTCCCTCCCTCTTTCCTTCCTTCTTCCTTCCCTCCTCCCTTCTCTCCCCTCTCCCTTCATTTCTCCCCTGCCTCCTTCCTTCCGTCCTTTACTCTTCTTCCCTCCTTCTTTTCTGCTCCTTTCCTTCTTTCCTCCCCCTCCTCTCCCTCCCTTTTCTCCTTCCTCCCTCCCTCCCTCTTTCTTTGGCAGCAGGTCAATTCTTCATGACACCTTTCCTTCTTTCCTCCCCCTCCTCTCCCTCCCTTTTCTCCTTCCTCCCTCCCTCCCTCTTTCTTTGGCAGCAGGTCAGTTCTTCATGACACCTTTCCTTCTTTCCTCCCCCTTCTCTCCCTCCCTTTTCTCCTTCCTCCCTCCCTCCCTCTTTCTTTGGCAGCAGGTCAATTCTTCATGACAATGTGTCTGTCAGGTTAAACTAGGATAACGCACGAAAGCCCCAGTCCCATCCGGGGCCACTGCTGACGGTGGGGTGGACGGAGCTCTCCCTCTGCGGTCACACTCGGGGACTGAGGCTCCCAGAGGCACTGCTGTCTGGAACGTTGGTGTTTCCCAGCAGAAGGGAGCGACTCTGGCAAACAGCATGCTTGTCCTCCAAGTCTGCAGGCTACATGTCAAGCTCCTCACATCTGATCACAGTCCACTGACCAAAGTAGTCACAACAACGTGGCCAACTTTAGGCTGGAAGAGGGTTCAACCTGGCCACATGTCCGGCGGAAAGGCCCTGGAACACCGGCCAGCCTAAACACGGCCACAAAGGCATCTATCAGGCATGGGGACTGGCCACAAGCAGAGGACAGAAAGGGTGCTACGCACAACTTTAAAGGGAGGAAAAAAACCCATCTTAAAAATAAAAAAGATAAGAAACCAATAGAAAAGTTGGCAAAGAAAACGTGACTCACAAAGAAGCAGGCACGCTTGTGACAAGGCGTCCAAACTCCATGTGAGTTAGAGCAACAGTGAGGCATCGACTCTTTTTCTTCCGCAAGATGGAGAAAATAATTTAGGAAACACCCAGGGCTGGCAGGACACAGAGCCAAGGATGTCACTGTCACAGCCTTTGGAGGCTGCTGGTGCCCAAGGTCACATCCATTCGCTGTAGAAACAGGACAGGTCTTCCTTGACTTACGGTGGGATTATGTCAGATAAACCTGTTTTAAGTAGAACATGTGCTGTGAGCCGCACTTAGCCGCTCAGTCCTGTCCGACTCTTTGCGATCCCATGGACTACCCGAGTTAAAAATGCATTGATCACACCAAACCTATAAAACAACACAACTTAGCCCAGCCTACCCCAAACGTGCTCAGAACACTTTCCTTAGCCTGCGCTTGGGCAAGAGCATCTAACATGTTTTAAAATGTGATGAATACCGCGTGACGTTTATTGAATACTGCACTGAAAGCGAAAGACGAACGCTTGTCCTGCGGGGCCATTGGCCCTCGTCCTCGTGGGGCTGGTGGAGACTGGCTGCCCAGCCCCAGAGAGAGGGTCCTGCCATGTGCCGTCTGTGCAGGAAAAATAGCAAGATTCGAAGCTCCAAGAGTGCTTTCTGCTGAATACATGTCTCTTTCACATCCTCGTAAAGTCAGAAAACCATGAGTCCAGCCATCATAAGTCAGGGGTCATCTGTACTTCAACCCAGAAGTCCTGCTCCCAGAAAACCATCCTGAAAATTAAGCTTCCCTGGTGGCTCAGACAGTAAAGCATCTGCCTGCAATGCAGGAGACCCGGGTTCAATCCCTGGGTCAGGAAGATCCCCTGGAGAAGGAAATGGCAACCCACTCCAGGACTCTTGCCTGGAAAATCCAGAGGAGCCTGGCAGGCTACAGTCCATGGGGTCGCAAAGAGTCAGACACGACTGAGTGAACTAATTAAAATTATAATTACATAAAGATTTAAGTACAAAAGAGCTTGAGCAAGCTCTGAGAGTTGGTGATGGACAGGGAAGCCTGGCGTGCCGCAGTCCTTGCGGTTGCAATGAGTCAGACACGACTGAGAGACTGAACTGAACTGAACTGAACAGAACTAAGTACAAAAGTGACCAACACAGCGCTGCTCGGAGGGTCCGACATCAGAAACACAGTGAATGGCCCAAGATCAAGAGAAATGCTTGAATATGTCACAGAGTGTCCACACCATGAAGCATCAGAAGTGGCTTTGGAAATGAGTTAGAATTATGCCAGGGAATAACATCCACCAGATACGATGGAGTGGGAAAACAGAACGGAGACGGGGGTCTATGGTGTGTGACCTCAGATGTGCGTGTGTGTGTGTGTGTGTGTGTGTATGGTGTGTGGTCTCAGATGTGCGTGTGTGTGTGTGTGTGTATGTGTGTGTGTGTGTGGCTGAGCAGCACGGGTCACAGTGGGCTCCCTGCGATGGACAGCCTAGCTTGGTTCAGGAGGAAGGTGAGGAGGGAGCAGGGTATGTAGCAGTGACAGCCATAGAAACAAAGAGGCAACAAAACTCAGCATTACGTTCTGGTCATTTTATATATTTTTGCAAAATTACATGTATGTACGTCAAGTTAAAAATGATGCTTCACATTTTTGGTCTGTGCTGCTCATCCCTCTTGCCATCTCTTGAGTCTGAAAATAGAGTCTTAACTCTGGACGCACCTGTTCCAGGAAGAAGCTCCGTCACACTGCAGCCCACCTTCCCCAGGTAACCCATTCACGTCCCTCCTCTGCCAGCTGTCTCTCTGTGAAGCTGAAGGGTGTGTGCTGGAGAGGGGCTCAAAGGAGGAGCCTTATTTGTTGACTGACAGTGACCACACAAAACTCCCCTGAGATCTGCTTTCTCAGAGAAAAAACCCCTCCAGTTGATCTTCAACTCCGAATTATATTTTGTGGAAAACACACTGGTTGGTTGCTGAGGTGAAACTCAAAATGCAAAGACAAGGGACAGCCCTGGCCTCGCTGCCCTGTCGCACGCACTCTCGCACTTTCTCCTATTTCTGAACCCTCGGCATGTATTCATCTTTCCCGAACATTTCCAGAGTTTCAGCTCTAATTGATTGCTTTCTGATTTCTTTCTTGCGCTGTCTTGTATTATCACTGAAAGCGGAGGGCAGACAGGGCTGCAGTTCATGGTGTATTTTTCAGGAGGGCTTCACGGGGTTGACATGGGGTGGTCACTTACTGTCATTTTAAACTGAGCTATGCTGGCCCTCGACTCAAGTGACAGGCTCAACCGCTGCTCAGCCGACGCCATCAATGGCGTGCCATTGATCCACATTCAAAAACACGGACTCAATTGTTCTTTGGTCAATTGAGGCCACGCAGCCTGGACTGCGTGCTTGTCCGTCACACGGACGTGGACTAAGCCCATTTAGATTTGTGCGTCTGCTGAGATACCTACTATTTAAATAATGCGGCACAGTATTCACATCCCTTCATGGCAAGGAAGTATATACTGCCTGGCTTGTCAATACAGAGCTGAATTATTATTTCATCCTGTGTAGTAAACCATCCTCCCAGATGCTGGAGATGTGGGCGGCGATGATTCATAGCGGGGCCCGGGGGGGCACAGCCATCACTCAGGGCCGTGATGAAGATCGGACACCTGCCACAGCTCTGTCTTGAGCCTGAAAAGAAATGCTGAGGGGCCAGGTGGCAAAGCAGCCAATTCTTTCCACCTAAACCCTCCATGTCATGATGAAATTAGGCAGATCAGGTCCTTGATGGCTGCAGGGCTTATTGGAGAGAGGAATGGCTACTGTGAGCCCAGCTGGGTCCTTCCTGGAGGAGGGGCCTGGCAGGGTCACTGATCTCCCAGAGCAGTGGTTTCCTTACCTGTAAAACATGGTTACATAAGTAGGTAGGTAGGTAGACAGATGATAGAGAGAGATATATAATAGATAGATAAACAGATAATAGCTCTCTAGAGAGAGAGATGACAGACAGGCAGATAGGAAGGTAGATAGGTAGGTAGGTAGTAGATTGGTAGATAGATGAGGGCTTCCTGGTGGCTCAGTGATAAAGAATCCACCTGCAATGCAGGAGACGTGGGTTCAATCCCTCCAAGATCCCACGGAGAAGGAAAAGGCAATCCACTCCAGTATTCTTGCCTGAAAAATCCCACAGACAGAGATTGGCAGGGTCACAGTTAATGGTGTCGCAAAAGAGTCGGACACATCTTAGCAACTAAACAATAGATAGACAGATGCATAGATGCTAGGTCAGTAGATAACAGAGAGAGAGATAAACAGAGAACAGAGATCTTGAGAGATAGACGATAGGTAGGTAGGTAGGTCATTTCAGTTGCTCAGTCGTGTCCGACTCTTTGCAACCTCATGGACTGAAGCACGCCAGGCCTCCCTGTCCATCACCATGTCCCGGAGTTTACTCAAACTCATGTCCATCAAGTCGGTGATGCCATCCAACCATGTCATCCTCCGTTGTCCTCTTCTCCTCCTGCCTTCAATCTTTCTGGAGTCATTTCTCCACACTTCTCCAGTAGCATATCGGACACCTACAGACCTGGGGAGTTCATCTTTCAGTGTCATATCTTTTTGCCTTTTCGTGCTGTTTATGGGGTTCTCAAGGCAAGAGTACTGAAGTGATTTGCCATTCCCTTCTCCAACGGACTGTGTTTTGTGAGAACTCTCCACAATGACCTGTCCGTCTTGGGTGGCCCTACATGGCATGGCTCATAGTTTCATTGAGTTAGACAAAGCTGTGGTCCATGTGATCAGTTTGATTAGTTTTCTGTGATTGTGGTTTTCATTCTGAGGTAGGTAGATAGATATTAGATAAACATTAGATAGGTCAGCAGATAATAGATAGATGGATGGATGAATAAACATATAGTTGGATAGATAGATATAGATGGATGGATGGATGTGGTGGGGATGGATCATCAACACCTCTGTGAAGCAGAAGGGAGCCAGCCCTATATTCTTGGCTCAGTGGTCTTGGACCAGACACCCTGAGGGCTGATAACGCAGCCGGCAGGTGGAAAGGACAGAGGCCTGCAAGCCCTGGCCAGGGGCATGCCAGGGATGCTGGCAGGTGGGTTCCCCCACCTCCTGCTGCACACAGGTGAGACAGGCAATTTCACCCCACCTGCCCAGTGAGGCTTCTCAAGACAGGGCTACAGACTTTCTCTTGTGAGCCTGATGCCAGCTCAGAATCACTCGAGTCAGATCAGCATCCCTCCATCCTGACTTTCCATTTCCTTCCCGTTTACCACCCCTGCCTGCACTCCCTCTCTTCATCTCCCTCCCCACTCCTCAGAAAGTTGAGCCCAGGGCCATGGGCTGTCTTTAAAAGTTTCTAGAAAATTGTGATACCGAGTCAAGGGGTTCGAGATACCACACCTCAAGGTGGGCTGGCATGGGAACAAATGCAGTGGGCAGACCACCCTCCCCACCAAGAAACAGAGTGGAGGGCACAGGGGGCACACAGGCTTGGGAGGGGCTCTTCTAGGACAGGGGTTCTTTGCTGAGATGAACAACTCGGTGGAGAGAAAGAATGAGACATGAGAACCCGAAGTGGAAATGAAGAAAGAAGGTTCTGAGGGGAGAAGAGAGGGAAGGCTTGGGGAAGGGGGGACAGATGGGCCTGATGAACTGACAGGGAGAAAGGACCTGGTTAACGAGGCAGGAAGAAAAACTGAGACCAACTTAGACAGCATATTGAAAAGCAAAGACATTACTTTGCTGACAAAGCTCCATCTAGTCAAAGCTATGGTTTTTCCAGTAGTCATGTATGGATGTGAGAGTTGGATCATAAAGAAAGCTGACCTCCTGCCTCTGTTCTGGAGCCATGCTGGGGAGCAGAACAACGCCTTTTTCACTGTGATGTGATGGACCAAACGCAGGGATGGACATGCTGAGGCTCGACTCAAATCCTGGAGCAATGGATTCAAGTTCTCTGCTAGGTCCGCAAGGTCTGTTTTTAAAGCTATAACGAAAAGGCAAAGATATATGGTGGAAAACCAAATAATGCTTTAAAAATATATCTCAAATTCTTTTTTAAAATGAATAAAATTTAATTAGAGGAAACGTGGAAACTCCAGGTGGATACTTCTGACACTTGAAAGTCTTCAGGTTCACATCGCATTTTGCAAGAACAGCACTGATAACACTGGCCCCCTGCTCTGGGTGCTCAGGGCTGGGCCACGTCTGAGCTCACTGTGCGCTTTTTCTCTTTCAATCCCCACCACACCTTCAGCCCCTCTAAAGACGGGACCACCCACGTGCGGAACACTGCTGGCCTCTCTCCAGATCTCATCAGTGAAGACGGGAGAGAAAGAAAGAGCTCCACTTGCTTAACAAGCCACGGGCAAGTGGGGAGCGGATGACAGGCCAGGAAGCAGGTGGACGCAGAGTTCAGGAAGGTGCACCTGACGAGCTGCGGGCAAGTGGGGAGTTCAGGAAGGTGCACACAGCTGACTTCCCAGGTGGCGCCAGCGGCAAAGAATCCACCTGCCAATGCAGAATATGCAAGGGACACAGGTTCCATCCCTGAGTTGGGAAGATGCACTGGAGGAGGTCATGGCAACCCACTCCAGTATTCCTGCCTGAAGAATCCCATGGACAGAGGAGCCCGGTGGCCTGCAGTCCAAGGGGTCACTAAGAGTCATGAATGACTGTAGCAACTTAGCACACAGCATGCAAAGACAGAGTAATGGAGCACGGCCCCCGTGCAGCCTGGCTCTGCAGTGTCCCGGGGGCCGTGGGGTGCCATCTGAGGAGACAATGTGCAGTTACCCTAACTGCCCACTGCGGGCTGTGCTCTTCCCAGGACACTTTGGTTGCCATTTTTTGGGGGTGGGGATGGGGTCAAACCACCTAGAGATGGATTAGAAATGGGTTGGAATCAGTGGAGTCAAGGTTGTTGGTGGTTTGTGGCTAGACTAAGAGATATTGGATGATCCTAAACATAGTGGTTACTAGTTAGGAAGTCTCTGTAACTCCCCTCTGCTATGATTTAGACTATATCTCACATGTATGGGGGCTTCCAAATATGATGCTGTTAAAGTGCTGCACTCAAAATACCAACAAATTTGGAAAACTCAGCAGTGGCCACAGCACTGGAAAAGATGAGTTTTCATTTCAATCCCAAAGAAAGGCAACGCCAAAAATGTTCAAACTACCACACAATTGGACTCATCTCACATGCTAGCAAAGTAATGCTCAAAATTCTTGAAGCCAGGCTTCAACAGTATGCAAACCATGAACTTCCAGATGTTCAACCTGGATTTAGAAAAAGCAGAGGAGCCAGAGATCAAATTTCCAACATCTACAGAATCATGGAAAAAGGAAGAGAATTCCAGAAAAACATCTACTTCTGCTTTATTGACTATGCTAAAAGCCTTTGACTGTGTGGATCACAACAAACTGTGGAAAATTCTTTAAGAGATGGGAATGCCAGACCACCTGACCTGCCTCCTAAGAAACCTGTATGCAGGTCAGGAAGCAACAGTTAGAACTGGACATAGAACAACAGACTGGTTCCAAATAGGAAAAGGAGTACGTCAAGGCTGTATATTGTCACCCTGCTTATTTAACTTATATGCAGAGTACATCATGTGAAATGCCAGGCTGGATAAAGCACAAGCTGGAATCAAGATTGCTGGGAGAAATATCAATAACCTCAGATATGCAGATGACACCATCCTTATGGCAGAAAGTGAAGAGGAACTAAAAAGCCTCTCGATGAAAGTGAAAGAGGAGAGTGAAAAAGTTGGCTTAAAACTCAACATTCAAAAAACTAAGATCATGGCGTCTAGTCCCATCACTTCATGGCAAATAGATGGGAAAACAGTGGAAACAGTGACAGACTTTATTCTGGGCTCCAAAATCACTGCAGATAGTGACTGCAGCCATGAAATTCAAAGACGCTTACTCATTAGAAGGAAAGTTATGACCAACCTAGACAGCATATTAAAAAACAGAGACATTACTTTGCCAACAAAGGTCCATCTAGTCAAGGCTACTGTTTTTCCAGTAGTCATGTATGGATGTGAAAGTTGGACCATAAAGAAAGCTGAGCACTGAAGGATTGATGCTTTTGAATTGTGATGTTGGAGAAGACTCTTGAGATTCAAGGAGATGCAAGGAGATCCAACCAGTCCATCCTAAAGGAAATCAGCCCTGAATGTTCATTGGAAGGACTGATGCTGAAGCTGAAACTCCAATTCTTTGGCCACCTGATGCAAAGAACCGACTCATTGCAAAAGACCCTGATGCTGGGAAAGATTGGGGGCAGGAGGAGAAGGGGATGCCAGAGGATAAGATGGTTGGATGGCATCACCTACATGATGGACATGAGTCTGAATAGGCTCTGGGAGTTGGTGATAGACAGGAAATCCTGGTGTGCTGCAGTCCATGGGGTCACAAAGAGCCAGACATGACTGAGTGACTGAACTGAACTAGTGGTTCAGATGGTAAAGAATCCACCTGCAATGTGGGAAACCTGGTTGGATCCCTGGGTTGGGAAGATCCCCTAGAGAAGGGAACAGCTACCCACTCGAGTATTCTTGCCTGGAGAATTGCATGGACAGAGGAGTCTGGTGGGCTATAGTCCACGGGGTCACAAAGAAAAGAACACGACTGAGCAACAGACACTTTCACTTCACACACAACGTGTGAAGAAAAACTCTCATATCACAGGAAGCCTTCTGGCTGAAAGGAGTGCCTGAGTTTCAACTCCATTTAATGCTTCAGTTTCTCAGCCAGCTGGTGATTTTATCCAGATGGATGGAAAAGAGGCCAGGGGCCCTGTGGATGCCTTTCTGGTGACAATGAACTCTTTTCACACTTGGTTTAGTCAACCTTTTAAATGGAGTTTGTGAAAATGAATGCAATCAATCTCCGAGAATAATTTATTACAGAAATTCGAAGCAAAAGTTTAAAAAATCAATGCACATCTATAGTAACAATAAGATATCACTTCTATGAAGGAAGAATAGAAAGAAGAAAAAAATGCTGACAAGAATAAGAAAAGATAACAGACATTAATAGTATAATCTCTATCGTATAGAGATTGCTGAAAGTGAAGAGGAACTAAAAAGCCTCTTGATGAAAGTGAAAGTGGAGAGTGAAAAAGTTGGCTTAAAGTTCAACATTCAGAAAATGAAGATCATGGTATCCGGTCCCATCACTTCATGGGAAATAGATGGGGAAACAGTGGAAACAGTGTCAGACTTTATTTTTTTGGGCTCCAAAATCACTGCAGATGGTGATTGCAGCCATGAAATTAAAAGACACTTACTCCTTGGAAGGAAAGTTATGACCAATCTAGATAGCATATTCAAAAGCAGAGACATTACTTTGCCAACAAAGGTCCGTCCAGTCAAGGCTATGGTTTTTCCTGTGGTCATGTATGGATGTGAGAGTTGGACTGTGAAGAAGGCTGAGCGCCGAAGAATTGATGCTTTTGACCTGTGGTGTTGGAGAAGACTCTTGAGAATCCCTTTGACTGCAAGGAGATCCAACCAGTCCATTCTGAAGGAGATCAGCCCTGGGATTTCTTTGGAGGGAATGATGCTGAAGCTGAAACTCCAGTACTTTGGCCACCTCATGCGAAGAGCTGACTCACTGGAAAAGACTCTGATGCTGGGAGGGATTGGGGGCAGGAGGAGAAGGGGACGCCAGAGGATGAGATGGCTGGATGGCATCACTGACTCGATGGACTTGAGTCTGAGTGAACTCCAGGAGTTGGTGATGGACAGGGAGGCCTGGTGTGCTGCGATTCATGGGGTCGCAAAGAGTCGGACACGACTGAGCGACTGAACTGAACTGAACTGAACTGATAAACCAAACACTAGGGTTTATGTACATAAGGTCAGCGATTTAGTCTTTGCAACAATCCTGTGAAGAGGACTCAGTACTGTCTTCGCATCTCAGCTGATACACTGAGGCTCAGAGAGTAAGTGGGTAGTTGTTTCCAGAGCCCATGCTCCTAATAACCAAAGTTCTGCCCAGCGAGGATTTGGGAAAGTCAAAGTCCATCTGAGCTCTCCATCCGGAGACTTGGCTCCATGTCTGAATCTGTGAAAAACACGATGCTCTGCACACAGCAGTGGGAGGGCTTCAGCCCCTCCCTGGGCTGGGGCCCAAAGACTTTCCTGGTGTAGGAGGCAGATTCTGTGAGGATGCTACCTATTGGCAGCCTTTGCTTACGGCCCTGGGGCTGGGAACATGCAGATTCTTATCAGAAATGGAGGTTCCCATGGCCCCAAGGGTCTGGACTTGACCCATCGGGGTGAAGCATCCAGCATTTCCTAATCAAGGTTGAGAGAGCAGAAGGTGTTCAGGCAGTTCTCTGCCACCTTCCAACTGGGTTCTGTGTACGAGGGAATGCTGACCTCTTTCCTGTGGTTTACATTTTTATGCAGTTTGAGTTCAGTTCAGTCACTCAGTCATGTCCAACTCTTTGAGACCCCATGGACTGCAGAACGCCAGGCCTCCCTATCCATCACCAACTCCCAGAATTTACTCAAACTCACGTCCATTGAGTCGCTGATGCCGTCCCACCATCTCATCCTCTGTCGTCCCCTTCTCCTCCTGCCTTCAATCTTTCCCAGCATCAGGGTTTTTTCCAATGAGTCAGCTCTTCCCATCAGGTGGCAGGTTCTTTACCACTAGCGCCACCTAGGAAGCCCTCTCCATGACCTCATTTAAACCCTAATCACTTCCTTAACTCTAAACAAAGCTACACTGGGGTTTGGGGACTTCCCAGGTGAAGCTAGTAGTAAAGAACCTGCCTGCCAGTGCAGGAGACATAAGAGACGGGTTCGATCCCTGGGTCGGGAAGATCCCCTGGAGAAGAGCACAGCAACCCAGTCCAGTGTTCTTGCCTGGAGGATTCTATGGACAGCAGAGCCTGGTGGGTCGCAAAGAGCTGGACACAACTGAAGCGACTTAGCACGCACACATATGGATTTCGGAATGGACGCAAATGTTAGTTATTTCATAACACCATCTTAGAAGCCTTCACACATTGGTAAGCATTTCCAGGTTAACAAAGAATGGGGGGAAATGCACATTTTCAACAATATCGATATCAATCCTAGGAAAAAATCAACTTAAATTCTGGCTGGATTGTGAACCCCTTGATCATTCGCCCAAGAATTTAAAACTACATACCCTCTGAGCATGTAAACTCGTTAACAATCAAGCCAGCCTTCTTTAAATGTGACGCGCCATCATGAAATGAAATCTGCTACGGACCAGAGAGACCCTTGGCTGCGTTGGGCCCTCACCAGGTGCATTTATTCAACCCGACGAGTGCCTGAGGTCAACCTACATACTTTCCTTGCACTCAGAGAGCTTCCGTCTTAAAACCCTGGTACCTATCAGCTCGATGGCATCCTTTACAGCCTGCTCCCACTAGGCCCTCTGTGCAGAAAGACACGGTGGGGAGACCTATTCCAAGTTCCTGTGGGCAGACTACTTGAAATCGAGCCCCGTCGTGGTGAGTGAACGCTCCCCAGCAGGCCTGGGGTCAGACTTGGGAACGCAGTAGTCAGCCTTTCTCCAAAATCAGGCCTGGGGCCTGGGATTTGAAATGCTCTGTCTCCTGCAGACAAGTGGCTACCAGTCCTGACCTGCAAAGAGAGGAAGTTATCCGCCTCCAGGCAGCAGGCGTTGGGTGTCAGCCTCTAGCCGGAGTTGTAAGTGAAAAGGCAGGTGGTTAACAGCTCACCAAGTAACTCTGGCCCCAGTCCAGCTTTCACTGTGAATTAGGAAGGTCTTAAAGCAATTTTAAGAGGAAAGGTGGCTTTTGTTTTTATATCGACACATTTACACACAAACATAGGGGGAAATTCCCAGTTGAAGCGTCTGAGGCGTATGTAGCCAATTTGCTGATCTTAAGGGCACAGAGGAGTTTTTTTTTTTAAAAAAAAGAAGTCTAAATAAATTGTCATTGGAAAATGATGACAACGCTGTTCAGCAAGACACTTTTGACTTTAAAGACTGAAATGTCTGCCTTACATTAAGATACAAGAAACAACATTCAATTAGATATTTATGAAAAGTGCTGTAAACATTTCCAGCAGAACTTTCCCCTTGGTAACACTGACTTAGTGTGTGCTCAGTCACCAAGTCATGACAACTCTTTGAGACCCCATGGACTGCAGACTCCCTGTCCCTCACCATCTCCCGGAATTTGCCCAAGTTCATGTCCATTGAGTCAGTAAGGCCACCCAACCATCTCATCCTCTGTCGCCCTTCTCTCTTTCTGCCTTCCATCTTTCCCAACATCAGGGTCTTTTCCAGAACATGGACTTTAATGCATGATACAGAATGTGAGAAATGTGACTAGCTGGTTCTGGAAAGTCTGACATGTTGATTTTCTGCACCGCTGGCTGTAAGATACACAGAGTTACGGGCTGTGTTGACTAATGCGTTTTCTCACACTCGGTGCTAAGGCACAGAACGATTGGGAAACAGGGACTTGGGTGAGACTCCACTTTCTTCAGCCTGTTCCTGTGAATCACCCAGAGCTGTGGTCGGGAGTGGTGGGAGCCAACGCCAGCTAGCTTGGGCGAAGAAGGAATGTGGCTCAGAGAGGTGGTGGGTGCACATGGATAGCAGTGAGGAGCGTGAGCAAGGCAGAGGAGTGAGGGGCACATGGGAGCTCTGTTGCTGGCCTTCCCTCCGTCCCTGGAGGCAAACCCCAAAGTGCTCATGCTCAGTCACTAAGTCATGTCTGACTAGCCTGCCAGGCTCCTCTGTCCATGGCAGCTCCCAGGCAAGAATACTGGAGTGGGTTGCCATTTGCTTCTCCAGGAGTCTTCCTGACCAGGGATTGAACCCGAATTTCCTGTGTCTCCTGCATTGGCAGGGAGATTCCTTACTACTGAGCCACCTGGGAAGCCCCAAACTCCAAAGGGCCCTGTTTAAATGCAAGGTCCTGAATGGGAGGGTTGCATGCCAAGCAGGGAGCAGGGGGGAACAGATGTCCCCACTTGGCATCTGTTACGGGAGATGTGGGCATTTATGCCCTCAACACTACACACAGTGGGGCATTCCACACAGTGGAAAAAGTTGGATCAATGGATGGCAGGAAGTAAAAAATGACAAAGATCCTTGGAAGAATTTCATTAACAGAGAACTTTGAAAATGCTTTAATAGCAAGAATTGACTGAGAAAAACTGTCTTCACAGAAAATTATATCATGTACATTATACGTGTTAAGTGCTTTAGATGGTCAATGACTATGATGATGATTCAGCCTCACCACCAGACGATGTGTGGTAGACCAGATGCCTCTCTTTGCAAGAGAGCTAAATACATTGATAAACTGGAGGGTAGTGAAGTTCTGATACCAAGATGTGGACTTGAGGGGATGGTTTCTGAAGGAGGTAGTCTCCTAGGGTGAAAGGGTAAAGGATTTAAAAATACAGATAGCCCCAACACTTGATCCAGGCTGAAAAAACCTGTACTTATGTAATGAGTATGCTTTGTGCAAACAAAACAGAACAGAGAAATGCAGGTCGGGGGCATTCTCTGGGAGGCTAGGCAGGTGGGGAAGTGGCTGAGGGCCAGCGTGCCCCACGAAGGCCTCCTTGGACAGCAGAGACCATAGCCTTGGGGAGCAGCAGGCCAGCCTGGGACTAGCAGAAGAAACCAGTATTTAGGGGCTTCCCAGGTGGAGCGGTGGTAAAGAATCCACCCATCGATGCAGGAAACACGTGACGTGCAGGCTCAATCCAGGGTCAGGAAGATCCTCTGGAGAAGGAAATGACAGCCTACTCCAATATTCTGCCTAGGAAATCCTATGGACAGAGGAGCCTGGCAGGCTACAGTCCATAGGGTCACAAAGAGGCAGACATGACTGAGCAACTAATCACGCATGCATGCTGGTGTTTACATGCAGGGGAGACTGAGGAGGGAGTCCTGACAGAGCTGAGTACTTCTCAAAAACAATGTGGAAATAGCGCTGAAAATGCTAAATCCTGAAAAAGGAATACTGTTTTCTTGGAATAACCTAATCTTTCAGGGTATTGTTGCTGGATATAATGCCAAGGCTGGAAAAGGTCAGTCTTCATCCCAGTTCCCAAGAAGGGTAATACTAAAGAGTGTGCAAACCACTGGACAATTGCACTCATCTCCCTTGCCAGTTAGGTCATGCTTAAAATCTTGCATGCTAGGCTTCAGCATTATGTGAACCAAGAACTTCCAGATGCCCAAGCTGGGTTTAGAAAAGGCAGAAGAACCAGAGATCAAATTACCAGCATTCACTGGATCACTGAGAAATCAAGGGAATTCCAGAAAAACATCTACTTGTGTTGCATTGACTACGCTAAAGCTTTTAGATTGTGTGGATCATAACAAACTGTGGAAAACTCTTAAAGAGATGGGAATACCAGGCCATCTTACCTGTCTCCTGAGAAAACCCTATGCGGGTCAAGAAGCAACAGTTAGAGCCTTGTATGGAACAATTGATTGATTTAAGATTGAGAAAGGTGTAGGACAGCGTTATCTGTTGTCACCCTGTTTAACCCATACTCCGAGTTACAAGCTGGAATCAAGATGGGCGGGAGAAACATCAACAACCTCAGATACGCGGATGACACCGCTCTAATAACATAAAGTGAAGAGGAACGAAAGAGCCTCTTGGTCAGAGTGGAGGAGGAGAGTGAAAGAGCCAGCTTAAAACTAAATATTAAAAAAAACAACAACACTAAGATCGTGGCATCCAGCCCCATTGCTTCATGGCAAATAAAAATGGGAAGGGGAAGTAGTGACAGATTCCCTCTTCTTGGCTCTAAACTCACTGTGGACGGCCACTGCAGCCATGAAATCGGAAGACGATTGCTTCTTGGTGGGAAAGTGATGACAAACCTAGGCAGTGTGCTGAAAAGCAGAGACATTGCTCTGCCGACAAATGTCCGTATAGTCACGGCTGTGGTCTTCCCAGCAATCACATACAGCTGTGACAGCTGGACCACAAAGAAGGTGGAACACCAAAGAATTGATGCTTTCAAACTGTGGTGCTGGAGAAGGTTCCTGAAAGTCCCCTGAACAGCAAAGAGGTCGAACCAGTGAGTCTTAAGGGAAATCAACCCTGAATACTCATTCGAAGGACTGATGCTAAAGCTGAAGCTCCACTCTTTTGGTCATCTGATGCAGACAGCTGACTCACTGTAAAAGCCCCTGATGCTGGGAAAGACTGAGGGCAGAAGGAGAAGAGAGTGTCAGAGAATGAGATGACTTAATGGCATCACCAAAGCAATGGACATGAACTCGGGCAAACTTCAGGAGATGGTGAGGGACAGGGAGGCTTGGCGTGCTTGAGATCGCAAAGAGTCGGAAATGACTGGGCAACTAAACAACAGCAACATGATGCCAGGATTGGCATCTGTTCAAACAAGGACGAAACCTGGAACGTGAAATCACTTCACTCCCCTGTGAAGAGCGTCACACAATGCAAATTGTCTGCCCTGTTGGGCCGCAGCCTGCAGACCTGTACTTGCCCAGCTTTAAGGCTGAAGAAAGAGCCTGGAGTCAGTGACGGACACATCACTCAAAAGTGCTGCTAAGCACAGGACTGCCCAGGGGATCCTCTTCCTTCAGTCAGGATCACTCCTGACTCAGCCAGGCTGACATAGTTGTGTAGCCCTCAGAGGAAACAGCGCCTGTTTTCCCGGGTAGTTGATGACTTGACTCCCTTGGAGAGGTCACAGAATGGGAAGTTCTCACTGCAGCTTACCAGGTGACACTTGCTTGCTTCAGTTCAGTTCAGTCACTCAGTCGTGTCCGACTGTTTGTGACCCCATGAATTGCAGCACACCAGGCCTCCTTGTCCATCACCAACTCCTGGAGTTCACTCAAACTCAGGTCCATTGAGTCGGTGATGCCATCTAGCCATCTCACCCTCTGTCATCGCCTTCTCCTCCTGCCCCCAATCCCTCCCAGCATCAGAATCTTTTTCAATGAGTCCTTTTTGTATGAGGTGGCCAAAGTACTGGAGTTTCAGTTTCAGCATCATTCCTTCCAAGGAACACCCAGGACCGATCTCCTTTAGAACGGACTGGTTGGATCTCCTTGCAGTCCAAGGGACTCTCAAGAGCCTTCTCCAACACCACAGTTCAAAAGCATCAATTCTTCGGCACTTAGCCTTCTTCACAGTCCAACTCTCACATCCATACATGACCACTGGAAAAATCATAGCCTTGACTAGATGGACCTTTGTTGGCAAAGTAATGTCTCTGCTTTTGAATATGCTATCTAGGTTGGTCATAACTTTCCTTCCAAGGAGCAAGCGTCTTTTAATTTCATGGCTGCAGTCACCATTTGCAGTGATTTTGGAGCCCCCCCAAAATAAAGTCTGACACTGTTTCCACTGTTTCCCCATCTACTTCCCATGAAGTGATCTTAGGACAGTTAATTCTTCCCTTGAGGAGGAGTCAGTTGAGGGGGTGGGTGGAGGAGAAAAACCCAGGGGGGTTTACTTCTTTGGAACAATTTTGGGAGGTGAAATTCCCACTTTATCTGCCTTTTGAAGGATGAACTTGGAAGATGGGATAGTAAGTTCAGTGTCGTAAAGATTTAAGGAGATGCTCTAGTACATAAAACTCACCTAGCGAAGTGCCAGCACACATGGAATGCTCAAAAATACTAGCTTTCAATACGGTTCCTATGTTACGTACAAGATTCTCATTTCTTGGGCTTCTTCTGTTCCGTTGCTTTCAACGCGTTGTCAGTAATTCTAAATAGAAACTGTGTTATCTATTTGTCTGTCTTTGCTGGGGTTGGAATTTGTGAAAATCAAATGGATATTACATTGTAATATTTTAAAAAGTGACTTCAAACAGAGGTGAAAATTTAAGACAACATATGATGTCACTCTTTGCGAAAATATTCAGAACGTGGTCCCACTCGTGCATATCCAGGAAATCAGACTTACCCGGGTGAGCAGTTAACAGCCAGAAATGCTGTGGATGGAGTTTTGTCAGGAAACCTTCAAATCAAATAATGCCTTTTCATACATGCATGCGTTTTTTTCTGTCCATTCCAGAACTGTTATTACTGGACATTTTTATTTTTTAAGCAGTTTTATCATTCTGTTGCTTATGAATGAGAAACGGCCATTCTCATTCTTAATTCCAGCATGAATATAGGTATTGTCCCGTCATCTTTGGGATCAAAAAAGTGGTACCTGGGTCAAGAAACGTCGAAGGCATTTTGGCCAAAACTAACTGGAATATCCTTTTTGAAAATAAATTTGTGCTCTGCCCCCAAATGGATAAGGCTTGTGACATCAGTCTTGTGTATATCCTCCTGTCCCTGGAGTATATAAAAATAACATTAACAGTGGGTAAGTCACGGGTATTACGGTGAATAATCAGGTGTAAACACTTGTATGTGAACCTGAGGATGTGGAGAGCTCAGAAAACAGTAAGAGCGGGTTTCCCCTCCCCCACGGAAGTCACCTCGGGGTCCCCGCCCTGGCCTGGGAGACTGCTATCTTTGTATTCTTCCCTGAAGCCCACAGCTCTCCACATGTTTAATGACTTTCTGTGGCCAAAATCACAGCAGCAGCATGAACGTCTCTATTTCTTCATTGGAACAGCAAAATAATAATAATAATATACTACTTGAATCATAAAGTAGCCAAACAAAAATTTAAATTGCAGAGTAATTTGTTCCTGATTTGTTTTTAAAGCTCAGTCTCTAGACACAGATGCAGACATAAGGGGACCTCCTCTCCATCCGAGCCTCCCTGACTCCCTGGGGCAGTATCCTCAGCGCATGCTAAAGGCTGGGGGCCGTGGGTGATGGGGACAAGGGCCACCTCAGCCACACGGCAGGTGGAGGCCACGTGCCTACAGGGCCGCCTCTGTCCCTCTCGTCATCCCGAGAGTCCTCACTCCTCAGGCAGCTGTGACCCTCTCCCAAGCCTCACCCCGTTCATGGCAGCCGGAGCTGAGAGTCAGTTTTGGAGCACTGAGAACCCCCACGCTCCTCTGAGTTTCAGCCCATCTGACGGCTTGCGGAGACCCTTCCTGCACCAGTTTCAGGAGGCTCCCGGGGCCTTCACAGCCCAGCCCAATAGGAGTCCTGCTAAGTCAGAATCCCCACCTTTGACCCCTGATACCCACTTGCCCTCAGGACCACCCCTCACCCTGGTGCTTCCTCATAGAGGCTGTTCCTACACTGCTCCTTGGCTGGAAACCAAGCTGTCCTTCCTGGGTTCAGAAGGCAGCTCGGATCTATGCTGAGGTCTCTCCCCCATTGCAATAATTCCTGAAGAAAATCTATTTTTACTGCTCTAACTGTGGTCTGACTCTGGTTCTGTTTAACAAAGGCAGGTCCACATATCCATCCAGCAGTCAGTGTCTGAGCGAGCACTGTTTTGCACTCACACACACAGACACACACACATGCACACACAGTATTTAATCGCAGTAGCGAATGATAAGCGAGGAAACTCATTTCTATGATACAGTGGTTTTCTCATAATGATGAAGGTCATGAAACAACGCCAGCACAGCCGTGGCACACACGGCAGGCGTGCCATGGGTTGCCATTTCCTTCTCCAGTCTTGTCCTGTTAGTGATAGTTAAATCAACAGCAAAAGGGCAGGAAAAACCCAGTTCACAGCCCACCTTGCTGGACTGATGGACAGTTATACGCACAGGTTACCAGGAGGCTCCTGAATGCCTTCCTATACAGCCCTGTGACCCCCACACCCAAATGGAAGAAGACTAAGAAAAGGACTCAGTTCAATCCCTCAGCCGTGTCCGACTCTCTGTGACCCCACGGACTGCAGCACTCCAGACTTGTCTGTCCTTCACCATCTCCAAAAGCTTGCTCATGTCTGGTGATTCCATCCAACCATGTCATCCTCTGTTGCTCCCTTCTCCCCTTGCCCTCAATCTTTCCCAGCATCAGGGTCTTTTCCAGTGAATCATCTCTTCTTTCAGGTGGCCAAAATATTGGAGCTTCAGCTTCAGGATCAGTCCTCCCAGTGAATATTCAGGACTGATTTCCTTTAGGATGGACTAGCTGGATCTCCGTACAGTCCAAGGGACTCTCAAGAGTCTTCTCCAACATCACAGTTCAAAAGCATCAATTCTTTGGTGCTCAACCTTCTTTATGATCCAACTCTCACATCCATACACAACAACTGGAAAAACCATAGCTTGGATTATACAGACCTTTGTCGGTAAAGTATTGTCTCTACTTTTTAATATGCTGTCTAGGTTTGTCATAGCTTTTCTTCCAAGGAGCAAACATCTTTTAATTTCATGGCTGCAGTCACCATCCACCGTGATTTTGGAGCCCAAGAAAATAGAGTCTGTCACTGTATCCATTGTTTCCCCATCTATTTGCTATGAAGTGATGGGACCGGATGCCATGATCTTAGCTTCTTGAATGTTTAGTTTTAAGCCAGCTTTTTCACTCTCCTCTTTCATCTTCATCAAGAGGCTCTTCAGTTCCTCTTCGCTTTCTGCCATAAGGGTGGTATCATCTGTATATCTGAGGTTATTGTTATTTCTCCGAGGAATCATGATTCCAGCTTGAGCTTCATCCAGCCCAGCATTTCTCATGATGCACTCTGCACATAAGTTAAACAAGCAGTCTTAATGTACTCCTTTCCCAATTTGGAACCAGTCTGTTGTTCCAGGTCCGGTTCTAACTATTGCTTCTT
This sequence comes from Bos grunniens, assembly GCF_055505025.1. Lineage (NCBI taxonomy): Eukaryota > Metazoa > Chordata > Mammalia > Artiodactyla > Bovidae > Bos > Bos grunniens. The sequence continues at coordinate 2,114,527 of NC_141184.1, read as the reverse complement.
GACCTGCATACAGATTTCTCAGGAGGCTGGTAAAGTGGTCTGGTATTCCCAACTTTTTAAGAATTTTCCACAGTTTATTGTGATCCACACGGTCAAACGCTTTTAGCATAGTCAATGAAGCAGAAGTAGGTGTTTTTTCTGGAATTCTCTTGCTTTTTCTATGATCCAACAGATGATGGCAACTTGGTCTCTGATTTACCTGCCTCTTATAAATCCAGCTTCCAACATTCAGAAGTTGTTGGTTTATGTACTGTTGAAGCCTGGCTTGGAGGATTTTGAGCGTTAACTTCCTAGCGTGTAAAATGAGTGAAACTGTGCGGTAGTTTGAACAGTCCTTGGCATTGCCTTTCTTTGGGACTGGAATGAAAACTGATCTTTTCCAGTCCTGTGGCCATTGCTGAGTTTTCCAAACTTGCTGGCATATTGAGTGTAGCACTTTAATAACATCGTCTTTTAGGATTTTAAGTAGCTCAGTTGGAATTCCATCACCTCCACTAGCTTTGTTCATAGTGATGCTTTCTAAGGCCCACTTGACTCCACACTCCAGGATGTCTGGCTCTAGGTGATTGATCACACCGTCGTGGTTATCTGGGTCGTGAAGATCTTGTTTTGTGCAGTGCTTCTGTGTATTCTTGCCACGTCTTCTTAATATCTGCTGTTTCTGTTATGTTTATACCATTTCTGTCCTTTATGGAGCCCATCTTTGCATGAAATGTTCCCTTGCTATCTCTAATTTTCTTGAAGAGATCTCTAGTCTTTCCCATTCTATTTCTTTCCTCTATTTCTTTGCATTGTTCACTTAGGAAGGCTTTCTTTTAACTCCTTGCTATTCTCTGGAACTCTACATTCAAATGGGTTTATCTTTCTCTTTCTCCTTTGCTTTTCACTTCTCTTCTTTTCTCAGCTATTGTAAGGCCTCCTCAGACAACCATTTTGCTTTTTTGCATTTCTTTTTCTTGGGGGATGATTTTGATCACTGTCTCCTGTATTATGTAACGAACCTCCGTTCATAGTTGTTCAGGAATTCTGTCTATCAGATCTAATCCCTTGAATCTATTTGTTACTTCCATTGTATAATCGAAAGGGATTTGATTTAGGTGTTTCTAATTCTACAGCATCATAAACTAGTATGCATAGGATGGGTAAATAGCAAAGTCCTGCTGTATAATACAAGAATTATGTTCAATATCCTTAATAAATCATAATGGGAAAGAATATGAAAAAGAACATATATATGTGTGTGTGTGTATATATATATGTATAACTGATTCACTTTGCTCTACAGCAGAAATTAATACAACACAATTAATACAATGCAATTAATATAAGTCAACTGCACTTCAATACAATTAAGAAAACAAAACGAAACAACTACAGCAGGGACTCAGGTTCCCGCTCTGAGAAGACAGTCCTGCCCAGTGTCTCCGGCCCTGCATGCCCTTGTCACCTCCTTCCGGTACCCTGTGCGCTGGCCCCTCTGCCGCCGCGTTGCAGATGCCTTCCTCAACCTTGTCCATCCAACCCCCTTAGTTCCTGGATTTGGAGATGTCTGTGTGGACAAGACTTCTTGAGAGGAGCATGGACTCTGCAGAAGCTTCCGTGACAAACGCAAGTGTACTGCTTTCTCACCTGCTGTTTGGAACTAGTATCAGACTTCCAGGGAAGCTATACAGCTGGTGCAGAGTTCTGGGTAGGTCTCAGGCAGCTGCTCTGGCTGTGAACCTCTTATGCAGTCATGGTCATCACAGCCAGGGTTGTGGCAACGCTACACTATTCACAGAGGTACGGACGTGACACCCGCAGCGTCACAGTGGTGTGTGTACCAACACCAGGAGCCCCTGGGGTGTCCTGGTGAGGAGTCTGAGCCTGGTGCCTGTGTTATTTTTGCTCCAAATTCATGGCATCATTGTAACTATGGGAAACTGTTGGATAAACACCAGCTGAGGGCCATTCTACAAATTACTGACCAGGGCTCTCAGGTTATGTCAGGAGCAGGAGAGGCAGGTGTGTCGGTCTGCGCAGGCCACCAGAGCAAATCTCCATTCAGTGGGCGACTTCAGCATATGAACCTGGGGGCAGGGGCGGGCGGGTAGGAAACACAGTTCACCCAGTAACAGGGTGTGAGCTCGACTGCGCCCCGGGATCGCACACTGGGTCCTGGAACACGGAAAGCACTCTGGGGGAAGTGGGGTGTGAGCTCGACTGCACCCCAGGATCGCACACTGGGTCCTGGAACATGGAAAGCACTCTGGGGGAAGTGGGGTGTGAGCTCGACTGCACCCCGGGATCACACACTGGGTCCTGGAACACAGAGATCACTCTGGGGGAAGTGGGGTGTGAGCTCAACTGCACCCTGGGATCGCACACTGGGTCCTGGAACACGGAAAGCACTCTGGGGGAAGTGGGGTGTGAGCTCGACTGCGCCCCGGGATCGCACACTGGGTCCTGGAACACGGAAAGCACTCTGGGGGAAGTGGGGTGTGAGCTCGACTGCGCCCCGGGATCGCACACTGGGTCCTGGAACACGGAAAGCACTCTGGGGGAAGTGGGGTGTGAGCTCGACTGCACCCTGGGATCGCACACTGGGTCCTGGAACACAGAGAGCACTCTGGGGGAAGTGGGGTGTGAGCTCGACTGCGCCCCGGGATCGCACACTGGGTCCTGGAACACGGAAAGCACTCTGGGGGAAGTGGGGTGTGAGCTCGACTGCACCCCAGGATCGCACACTGGGTCCTGGAACACGGAAAGCACTCTGGGGGAAGTGGGGTGTGAGCTCGACTGCGCCCCGGGATCGCACACTGGGTCCTGGAACACAGAGAGCACTCTGGGGGAAGTGGGGTGTGAGCTCGACTGCGCCCTGGGATCGCACACTGGGTCCTGGAACACGGAGAGCACTCTGGGGGAAGTGGGGTGTGAGCTCGACTGCGCCCCGGGATCGCACACTGGGTCCTGGAGCACGGAGAGCACTCTGGGGGACGTGGGGTGAAGACGGCAGTCTCAGGAGCTGAGGTCAAGGACACGCTGACATTATCCATTGTGCGTCCCTTAAAAGACTTAGAAGAATAAGCGTAATATATCAGAGTCAGGTAAGATTTTATGTGCGTCAAAGCTTAAAAGGGTTAGTTATTAAAACCATTTATGAAAAAAAAGTTTTCAGAAGGGAAATAAAACATTGCAGATATTTATAGAAACATTTGGTGGCTTTTTAAGAATGGAACACTTAAAAGGGATTTACTACCATAAGATAGAACGTATTATTACTGGTTAAAAGAAAGATAAAATGCATTCCACATTCCGCCCCGTAGAAGAAAAGAAAAATGAAGAGAAGCAGAGAAAAACGGTCTGTGTCCATAAACAGCGACCCAAAGCGAGATGCTCCGTAAGCTGATGGGAATGCACGCAGCGGGGCTCAAGAGCTCTTGGAAAAAGAAGCGAGGAGGTGCCAGCACTGATTGCAAACAGCTCTCTAGAAAAGTGGAAAGAAGCTTCCACGTTGGCCAAGAGACATAATTCCTGGTCATTGTCAAGTTCTCAAGAGCCAAAAATAGGCAGTCCACCTTTCGGAAAATTGAAACAACGACTTTTCTTGACTCTGAAAGCAGCGTCCTTTGTAAACAAAGAGAATTCACAACAGAGACAACAAAGAAGCGTCTCCAATCTGATAGCCCGCAGAGCAGCCTCCTAAACTGCGTCAGGTTTCCTTCAGACTGTTTCTTCTATGTCTGTCTATTCTTATCCACACCGTGTCACACTGTTTTGTCACTTTCAACATGACAGTACATGAAGAACCTTTGGAAATAGAGATCTTCAACTTTTATTTTAAAGACCACACTGAATTTCCCTGGTGGGCCAGTGGTTAAGACTCCAAGCTTCCACTGAAGGGGGCTCAGGTTCAGCCTTTGGTTCTGGAAACTCAAGATCCCATGTGCTGCTCTGTGCAGTCAAAACACACACACACACACACACACACACACTGAATTCTATTAAAATGTTATCCTATACTTCATTTAAACAAACCCCTATTTTGGGGTGTCAAACCTAATTTGTCATTATTACAAATGTTGCTAAAATGAACATTCTTAAGCACAAACTTTTGCACACTTGTCCAGTGATTTTTTTGGGTGAATTCCTAGAAATGTAGCTATTGCTGGATTTGCAAATCTTTAAGGCTTTGGAAAAATTGGTTGTCAAATTCCTCTCCAAAAACCTTGTACCAACATATGTTCTCACCGAGTGTATGCAAATGATTTCGTTCGCACCCATTTCACCGTGATAGATAAGATCACTTCTTAAACCTTTGCTACACGGACGGCTGAAAAATGCTTGTCTCTGACTAAATGTACAAAACTTGAAGTCTGGTCACTAGGGCAGAGCGATTTCTTTGCACGTTTTGCTGAAGCTTATGGTTCTTTGTCGTGGACCGTCTGCGTGTGTTTTTTTTGTCTGTTTTCCTGTTCGGCCATGTGCTTTCACTATTTATTCTTGAGTCCTTCACAGATTCAGGATATTAACTGTTTGAGTGTCTTATTATTTGCAAATTCATTTCCTTCCTGGCGTGTCAAATGAACTGAGTCAGTTAAAGGTTTCTGACTCGTAGGAGTATGAGTTGTCTTTAGTTCCAGTAAAACATACTGAAAATATTTGTTCCACCCAGCAATTGCTTCAACACCATGGTGCCTTTGAAGCAGAGGGTCCCATGTGGGCCGGGGGCTCATGGTAGAGGAACCAAGATCTGGAGGCTGAAGACCCGTCCTCCAAGCTGTCTCAGAATTCTCCCTTCTCACGAGTCAGGGTGCAAACAGTGGTGCCAGGTGTGCAGACGGCTCCCCTGCCCTTAGCACCCTTCACGGCGCACAGTGGCCAGAACCCTTGCCTCCGGCACGTGGGGCTGCTAGGCGGGACTTGGGGTCTGTGGTCTGCAACCCATTATATGAGTTCCGTTCCCCACCTTGCTCAGAACGATAAAACCAACCTGCAAAACCCAGATGGAGAATCACACAGTCCGGTCAAAGCCGGTCATCCTGCACCAGAGCGGGAGGAGAGCCAAGAAAGTGCCTGTTTTCTTTGCGTGGCTCTGGAAGGCTCCTTGTCGGAGCTCCTGGGCCGGCCTTCCTGGCAGCTTCCTGACGAGGTGGCCCAGGCCGGCCCAGGACGCCCCGCATCCCGGCGAGATTCTCGGGGCCAAGCTTGCTCTCCGGTCCCGGGGATGCTCAGGAGGGGTTGCGGGGTGCGTGGCATCCAGGGCTGGCCCCCGGCTCAGACAGGCCGGCAGCTTCAGGCTTCCTGGCCACTGCCCGGGGGACACTGGGGACCCTGATGTAAAAGCCTGCATGCTAATTGTCAGAGAAAGGAAACAGGACTCTTGCTGTTCAGAACCAAGGAGCCATGGAGAATTTGACGTTACAGTTTGATCAAAAATGACTTTCCTCACCAAGAATGCATTTCCTCAAAATAATAAAAGTGGAGACTCCCCAGTGGCCCAGGCCGTCTAGACTAAAGGTGTCAGCGGAGCTCTGGGGACGCGGGTCACTTCACTTCACCACAGACGGTTGAGGAGCCCATGTCCTGGTGGAGACCGAGCCCACAGGAGGGAGGCCTGGGCCCTGCAACCCCCTGGGGTCTCCGAGCCCCCTGCCCCCTTCCCCGGGAGGAGCCCTTGGGACAGCGGCCTTGACCTGGCCTCCAAGTTGGTCTTGGTGTTTGAATATTTGCAAATCTGTGAGACGGTAATTTGCTTCCCTGGTAAGAGAGAGTGAATATCTTTCCTTTTCTCACTTTGGCTATTTGAATTGCACCCTTTCTCCCTTTCTGCGGGTCTGTGGTGTTGATACGTAAGGGCATTGATCTGACGGGATTGTGTGTCCTCCCCATGGAGTTGGGGCCCACTGCCTCCCCCCGGGCATCTGGCTGGCTTTCCTACCCTAAGAGGATCCTGGGTCTGTGGTCTTTCCAGCTGACTCTTCACTGTGGTGTGTGTGGCTGCGCTTGGAGGAAATGCCAGCCATACCAGGAAAGGCCAGATACAGACAGGTCCGCCAGGCCAGGCCACTGCCCCAGGCCTGTGCTCGTGCTGGGGCTGACCGCCAGTCTCACATTCTCACTCGGAGAGTAAGGGAAGTGCAGTTACTACCAGCCTAGGGCTCGTGCACCCGAGGATTCCCATCCCTGCTCAGCTGGGCAGCCCCAAAGTGGAGCAAAACAATGGGAGCCCTGCAGGTGCCTGTGGGTGAGGGAAGTCCAGGATGCCACCTGGTGCGGCAGGAAGGAAGCAGGGGGACAACCCCGAAGCCAGTGCAAGATGCTGCCTGCGGCTGAGCGCACGCCCTGGCCCCGTCTGTGCTTCCACTGTCCCTGGGACAGCGCTGCTCCTCCAGGCGGTCCTGTTTTAGCATCAGCAGCGACACTGGAGAGTGCGCTGTTCGTGTTTCTAATATTCTTTACGTGAACCTTGCACTTAAAGGACTGTGTCTTCTGGATTTCTGCACGCTCCTCCAGCTGCTGGCTCAGCTGGCTCCCATGTGGTCCTCAGCATCTCCCCCGTGGTCCCCACCATCTCCACTGTGGTCCCCACCATCTCCCCCGTGGTCCCCACCATCCCCACCGATGGTCCCCACCATCTCCCCGTGGTCCCCACCATCTCCCCCGTGGTCCCCACCATCTCCCTGTGATCCTCACCATCTCTCCGTGGTCCCCACCTTCTTCCTGTGTTCCCCTTCATCCCCACCGATGGTCCCCACCATCTCCCCGTGATCCCCACCATCTCCCCGTGGTCCCCACCTTCTTCCTGTGGTCCCCATCATCTCCCCGTGGTCCCCACCATCTCCCCGTGGTCCCCACCATCTCCCCCGTGGTCCCCACCATCCCCACCGATGGTCCCCACCATCTCCCCGTGGTCCCCACCATCTCCCCCGTGGTCCCCACCATCTCCCTGTGGTCTCCAACATCTCCCCGTGGTCCCCACCATCTCCCCCGTGGTCCCCACCATCTCCCTGTGATCCTCACCATCTCTCCGTGGTCCCCACCTTCTTCCTGTGTTCCCCTTCATCCCCACCGATGGTCCCCACCATCTCCCCGTGATCCCCACCATCTCCCCGTGATCCCCACCATCTCCCCGTGGTCCCCACCTTCTTCCTGTGGTCCCCATCATCTCCCCGTGGTCCCCATCATCCCCACCGATGATCCCCACCATCTCCCCCGTGGTCCCCACCATCTCCCCCGTGGCCCTCACCATCTCGCTGGTGGTATCTGGCCTTGTCTGGTCTCTGATGACACCAGCAGTCCTCATGACAACATCATTTCCAGAGTGCAGGTCTTGGGGATCTGGTGGCTGTATAACTGTGTGGAAAGTTATAAATAATAGCAACAAGACAACTTGCCTTAGAAGCCACACCTATTAAAATGTTCACAAAGTTGTACCCAAAGGCTGAGGTCTGAAGTCTCCATGTTCATTTTCTCAAGTGGAGAAATCTGCTGACCACTGGGCTCCCCGTGCAGCTGACCACCAGCCAGACTCTCAGAGGAGTGGCTGGAGCCCTTGGCCTGATATCCCTCATGGAAACAGGCTAGGGAGACGCCAGGCTTCTCACAGCGTGGGGGAGAAAATGAATGATGTACGGAAAGCAGTGTCTCCATGGGCTGACGGTACGAGTCCGTGTTGTCTGTCTCACGGGCTCGGTGAAACGAGGGCAGGTGAGCAGAGGCAGGATGCGTCTGCAGTTTTCATCCTTGAAGCCATCGCTGTTTCAGGCGCCTCTTCTCCTGAGAGGCAGTGCTGGTCGTTGGACAGCCGTCGGCCTGACTCGACTTGTAAGTCATCATCCACTTCAGAGAAGTAAATAAAAGAGGGGCTGCCCCTATTTTGTGTCCCTTCGGGGTTCCCCGTGTCAAGTCATCTCTAGGTCCAAACTGTCAGAGGGAGACCTGCCTAGCAACTTCCCCAGGCGCAAGTGGTCCTTGGATGGGGCAATGAAAAGACATTTCCTGTGTTGTGTGGTGTAATACGAGCTACAGATTTCACTGGGGCTGCGAGCTGCAAGGGAGGAAATCGGAGTGCCCGAGACAGCGCGCCGTAATTAATCATAGGAGGATGGAGCTTGTCAAGGCCTTTCTGGGGCTGACGCTGCCGTCAGTTACAGCCGGCCCCGCACCATCTGTAATTGTTTAAAATATCACCCGTACCAGGATCCACGCTTCGCACACTTCTGCTTCATTGACGCCTCTCAAAGAACACTCCAGAATCCACCTCCCGGCTGGGGGGCTGTGCAGCTGTGCTGACCTCCAAACAGACGTAACTGGCTGATGTGAACGCTCAGCCAGACCCTCAAGCTGTGACATAGGACCTCAGTGACAGGACTTTCATTTCAAGTCGAGGTTCCTGCAGCCGACTCACTCTGGTCAAGGTAAACCGGAAGCGAGAGCAGGTTGCTGCCTTTCAGGGCGGGGGGTCGCAAAGGAAAACAAGCATTTCAGAACCAAAAGGGATTTCCCAGGCTTATAAAGCAACTTTCCGACGGAGAAGACCATGACCCTTCACTCTGAGCGAAGCGTTCATCAGAGACGTGGCATCTGAAGGCCCAGCGCGTCTGCGTGCTTGGCGGGGAACCGGGACGAGGGAGCACGCAGACGGCAGCCTGCCCGTGTGCAAGGCGCTGCTCCTCTCCGCTAGTGAGTCAGGTTTCTCTCACTTTCCCTAAGGGCTTCCCTGGTGGCTCAGTGGTAAAGAATCCACCTATCAGTGCAGGAGATGAGGGTTTGATCCCTGAGTCAGGATCCCCTGGAGAAGGAAACAATTTTTCTTAAGAGCATGTGTAGAAGATGTTTATTTTACTGATCTATTAAATAAGGAGACTAGATCTAAGAATATATTTTACAATTAAAGAAAAAGGAGGGGCATGTCTTTACAGAGGAATTCCAAATCATGTACATAAATATCCCCCTCCAGGAAGTGGACCTAACCCTTCCCCTGCCATGGCTCCCCCTGGAGATTGAGCAGGAATTTGTGCCTCCTTTCCAGACCAGGAGTCTTGAGGGGGAAGCCCAGCACCTCTACAGAGGAGGCACCCGAGCCCACAGGTCCAGGCAGGCATCCCCTCTGGTATCGCGTGGATGTCGCAGGCCCCTGATATGTGATGCTACGGTAGACTCTTCCTCTCTAGAACCTACAACCCCAGACTAATCAGGACACAACCTCAAACAACTCAGATAGAGGCACATTCTACAGAATATCTGCGTGAAACCCTTCAAACTGTCCAAGTCATGAAAAAAGTCTGAGAAGCTGTCCCAGGTTGTAGGAGCCCTTGGAGACCTCCGACTAAATGCTCCTGGACTGGATCCCGGGTCAGAAAAAGGACGTTGATGGAGAAGCTGGCAAAATCCACTAAAGCCTGTTTTTGACTGACAGTGTTGCTGCATTAATTACTTAGTTTTGGCAAATGCCCCCTAGTTATTGAAGACGCTGACTTCAGCGGAACCTGGGTGAAGGGTGTATGGGAACTCCCTGAACTGTCTGTGCAACTTTTCTGTAAGTTCTAAGATTATTCACCCCCCCAATGTTCATAAGATCAGATACAAATAAGTCTGTAAAAACGCTGAGTCACAGTGGCTGAAATGGATCTCCGTTTCCCTCTGCCCCCTGCAGGTGTGACCAACACTGCTCCTGGAATGCAGACCTCGCCTCTAATGGAAATATGTGACATCTCGGCTCACAAAATGCTTTCAAGATTCCATGGTTTCTTTCCCTTCTGGAGAGTATTCTGCTTTCCAAGTGATTTTAGTTAGTTAAAGTTAGTTGCTCAGTCGTATCTAACCCTTCGCGACCCCATGGACTGTAGCCTATAAGGGTCCTCTGTCCATGGAATTTTCCAGGCAAGAGTACTGGAGTGAGTGGCCATTCCCTTCTCCAGGGGATCTTCCCAACCCAGGGACTGAACCTGGGTTTTCTGCATTGCAGGCAGATTCTTTACCATCTGAGCCACCAGGGAGGCCCTCCATGTCGTTTACGAGCAGTAATAACTTATGAAAATGTTAGTTCATGTTGGAAAGTGCAAAAGCTACCATATAAACAAAATGGGGGGCAAAAACTGCATGCAGTCTACTTTTCCTGTTGGAAAGCTACCCCAAGAACTGAAAATATTTTCTTTAATCTGTTTGCTATGTCTGTGAAGTGTATAACCAGGGACCCCAGAATCTCCAGGCAGAAGCCCGGCTATGGCCTCAATAACCACACAGCACGTGTGTGTGACCCTGTTGGAAACGTTTGGTGTTATCGGTGAAAATGTGTCGCAGTAGTAAAGCATCTGCCTGCCAATACAGGAGACGCAAGGGACACAGTTTCTATCCCTGGGTCGGGAAGATCCCCTGGAGAAGGAAATGGCAACCCATTCCAATATTCTTGCCTGGAGAATCCCATGGACAGAGGAGCCTCCTGGGCTCCTCTGTCCATGGGTCGCAAAGCACTGGACACGACTGAGCGCCTGAGTGCACACACCTCAGTGAAAATGGCTTACGTGTAGCTCCTTCCTGTGGGTGGAGCAGGGCTGGGGTCAACCATGTTAGCTCTCCAGAGCTGCTTCCTTCACGGTCACAGGGACGGGGTGGCTTCCTGCCTGTACCTGCCTACCTACCTGCCTACCTACCTGCATATGCATCTGTGCCCCGTGGTCCTGTTCCCCTGATGACACATGACCGGCCAGCGCCGCCTCCCTCCTGCCCCGGTGGCCCTGCTCTCTCCACCTGCAGGTCCAGGGGCACCATGTCCACACCACGTACACCTCCCTCCCTCCCTCTCCATGCAGCAGATCAGAGCTCATGCTGTCTCAGCACCTCACTCTCCAAGCAGAGGCCCTGACTCCTGTGCTTCTGTTGGAAAGGCGGGTGCCTGTGTGTATGTGCAGTGCCCTTGGCTGACCGGTGTCTTCATTGCAGGCGGATTCTTTACCAGCTGAGCCACAAGGGAAGCCCATCTACAAGTGAGGAGAGGTACAATTCCTATGCCTTGATTGTTGATTGTTAATTTAAAAAACAAATAAACAAACCAACACACCGTGGGACTTCCTGAGCCTGCAGTAGTAAGACTTCACCTCCCAGCGCAGGGGGTTCAGGAATGGTCCCTGGTCAGGAAGCTAAGATCCCACATGTCTTGGGGTCCAAAAGCCCCCAAAATCACAAAACAGAAACAATATTGTAACCAATTCAATAAAGACTTTAAAAGTGGTCTATATCAAAAAAAATCTTTAAAAAGTAAGAACACATTTTAAAAGCATTTTGTGTGCGAATCAACAGTTGGGGCAGAGCTAACAAATAGCTATTGCCTTTCTTTTTAATTTAGCCGTGGCTGTGGTGTTGCTTTAACTTCTTGCTCTGAGTCTGGGGTGCATGTCTGCCACTTGTCCTTGGAAGTGTCCTTACTTGAATTTGTCGTTGTTGCTCAGTCACTAGGTCATGCCCGACTCTTGGCAGCCCTCTGGACTGCAGCGTGTCCTTCTTCCCTGTCCTTCACCATCTCCCGGAGTTTGCTCACTCTCATGTCCATCGAGTCGGTGATGCCGTCCAGCCGTCTCATGCTCTGTAGCCCCCTTCTCCTCCTGCCCTCAGTCTTTCCCAGCATCAGGGTCTTTTCCAATTAGTCAGCTCTTCTCATCAGGTGGTCAAGGTATTGGAGTTTCAGCTTCAGCTTCAGTCCTTCCAATGAATATTCACGGTTGAATTCCTTTAGGATTGACTGGTTTGATCTCCTTGCGTTCAAGGGACTCTCCTCTTCCAACACCACAGCTTATAAACATCAGTTCTTTGGCTCTCAGCTTTTTTTATGACTTGAGGAATGCCACAGTTGGTTGGAGCCCAGTTTGGGGCTCCTGGTAGTTACAGCAGACAAATTCCAAGAGGAGATTTGCAAATGCCTGGGAGGGACCACCCTTCCAACATTGCCAAGAAATAAGGCTAGTGGTAAAAAAAAGACCAAAATTCAACTACAATTTTCTTGCTATATTTCAGTAATCTCATCTGTTTAACAGATGATTGCTGAGCAAAGATGGACAAAAGGAGCTCGGGGAGAAAGAACAGAACTCACTTTGATGTAGGAATGTCTCAGGTGCCTGAGGTGGAAGGAAGGGACCTACTGTGCTCAGAAAAGTCCAGAAGGTAAATATGAGGCCATAGCCAAAGACTGGGAGGCAGATGGGGGACTCGCTGGGCGAAGGTAAGGCCATGTGTTGATTTGGAGGGTGACTCACTAAAGAACAGTCTGAGTAACGTTATTATTTACGTCCAGAAAAAGAGCACGTATGAGTTGCTGCAGAGCTGAACCAGGGTTCTGGTGATGAACTGGAAAATAGGTGCTGGGAAGGCACATTCCTGGGAGGATGACGGCCCTTGCTAGGGCCATCGCTAGGCCTCTGAGAGACGGGGAGGAGCAGCTGAATGTCCGTAGCCTTCTTTTTTTTTTTTCTAATTTTATTGTATTTTTAAACTTTACATAATTGTATTAGTTTTGCCAAATATCAAAATGAATCCACCACAGGTATACATGTGTTCCCCATCCCGAACCCTCCTCCCTCCTCCCTCACCATACCATCCCTCTGGGCCGTCCCAGTGCACCAGCCCCAAGCATCCAGCATCGTGCATCGAACCTGGACTGGCAACTCGTTTCCTACATGATATTTTACATGTTTCATTGCCATTCTCCCAAATCTTCCCACCCTCTCCCTCTCCCACAGAGTCCATAAGACTGTTCTATACATCAGTGTCTCTTTTGCTGTCTCGTACACCGGGTTATTGTTACCATCTTTCTAAATTCCATATATATGCGTTAGTATACTGTATTGGTGTTTTTCCTTCTGGCTTACTTCACTCTGTATAATAGGCTCCAGTTTCATCCACCTCATTAGAACTGATTCAAATGTATTCTTTTTAATGGCTGAGTAATACTCCATTGTGTATATGTACCACAGCTTTCTTATCCATTCATCTGCTGATGGACGTCTAGGTTGCTTCCATGTCCTGGCTATTATAAACAGTGCTGCGATGAACATTGGGGTACACGTGTCTCTTTCCCTTCTGGTTTCCTCAGTGTGCATGCCCAGCAGTGGGATTGCTGGATCATAAGGCAGTTCTATTTCCAGTTTTTTAAGGAATCTCCACATTGTTCTCCATAGTGGCTGTACTAGTTTGCATTCCCACCAACAGTGTAAGAGGGTTCCCTTTTCTCCACACCCTCTCCAGCATTTATTATTTGTAGACTTTTGGATCGCAGCCATTCTGACTGGTGTGAAATGGTACCTCATAGTGGTTTTGAGTTGCATTTCTCTGATAATGAGTGATGTTGAGCATCTTTTCATGTGTTTGTTAGCCATCTGTATGTCTTCTTTGGAGAAATGTCTGTTTAGTTCTTTGGCCCATTTTTTGATTGGGTCATTTATTTTTCTGGAGTTGAGCTGGAGGAGTTGCTTGTATATTTTTGAGATTAGTTGTTTGTCGGTTGCTTCATTTGCTATTATTTTCTCCCATTCTGAAGGCTGCCTTTTCACCTTGCTAATAGTTTCCTTTGATGTGCAGAAGCTTTTAAGGTTAATTAGGTCCCATTTGTTTATTTTTGCTTTTATTTCCAATATTCTGGGAGGTGGGTCATAGAGGATCCTGCTGTGATGTATGTCGGAGAGTGTTTTGCCTATGTTCTCCTCTAGGAGTTTTATAGTTTCTGGTCTTACGTTTAGATCTTTAATCCATTTTGAGTTTATTTTTGTGTATGGTGTTAGAAAGTGGTCTAGTTTCATTCTTTTACAAGTGGTTGACCAGATTTCCCAGCACCACTTGTTAAAGAGATTATCTTTAATCCATTGTATATTCTTGCCTCCTTTGTCAAAGATAAGGTGTCCATATGTGCGTGGATTTATCTCTGGGCTTTCTATTTTATTCCATTGATCAATATTTCTGTCTTTGTGCCAGTACCATACTGTCTTGATAACTGTGGCTTTGTAGTAGAGCCTGAAGTCAGGTAGGTTGATTCCTCCAGTTCCATTCTTCTTTCTCAAGATCGCTTTGGCTATTCGAGGTTTTTTGTATTTCCATACAAATTGTGAAATTATTTGTTCTAGCTCTGTGAAGAATACTGTTGGTAGCTTGATAGGGATTGCGTTGAATCTATAAATTGCTTTGGGTAGTATACTCATTTTCACTATATTGATTCTTCCAATCCATGAACATGGTATATTTCTCCATCTATTAGTGTCCTCTTTGATTTCTTTCACCAGTGTTTTATAGTTTTCTATATATAGGTCTTTAGTTTCTTTAGGTAGATATATTCCTACGTATTTTATTCTTTCCGTTGCAATGGTGAATGGAATTGTTTCCTTAATTTCTCTTTCTGTTTTCTCATTATTAGTGTATAGGAATGCAAGGGATTTCTGTGTGTTGATTTTATATCCTGCAACTTTACTATAGTCATTGATTAGTTCTAGTAATTTTCTGGTGGAGTCTTTAGGGTTTTCTATGTAGAGGATCATGTCATCTGCAAATAGTGAGAGTTTTACTTCTTCTTTTCCAATTTGGATTCCTTTTACTTCTTTTTCTGCTCTGATTGCTGTGGCCAAAACTTCCAAAACTATGTTGAATAGTAATGGTGAAAGTGGGCACCCTTGTCTTGTTCCTGACTTTAGAGGAAATGCTTTCAATTTTTCACCATTGAGGATAATGTTTGCTGTGGGTTTGTCATATATAGCTTTTATTATGTTGAGGTATGTTCCTTCTATTCCTGCTTTCTGGAGAGTTTTTATCATAAATGGATGTTGAATTTTGTCAAAGGCTTTCTCTGCATCTATTGAGATAATCATATGGTTTTTATTTTTCAATTTGTTAATGTGGTGTATTACATTGATTGATTTGCGGATATTGAAGAATCCTTGCATCCTGGGATAAAGCCCACTTGATCATGGTGTATGATCTTTTTAATGTGTTGTTGGATTCTGATTGCTAGAATTTTGTTAAGGATTTTTGCATCTATGTTCATCAGTGATATTGGCCTGTAGTTTTCTTTTTTTGTGGGATCTTTGTCAGGTTTTGGTATTAGGGTGACGTAGCCTTCTTGATTGAACAGCCAAGTGGCCAGTGCTCAGAGGACAAGTTGCTGTTGGGAGGTGCTTAGGAGGCACTGATGCTCAGAGTTAAGGGAGCGTTACAGAGGGCCCCAAACTGTGCTGAGGGACATCAGGATGGGAGAAGATGAGTCCTTGAAGACCCCAAGGTAGGCCGCAGATGGAGGAGAGGTACCCTGTGAATTGTAACCCAGAAGTCACTGGTATAACAGTCAAGCCAGCACAGATGGCAGAATCACTGTGAAGTAACTCACCCGGAAAATGTCTAAAAGTAGAGTGGATTCTGTTTCTGACTTGTTTATTAGTATCATTTATCAGGGCTTCCCTGATAGCTCAGTTGATAAAGAATCTGCCTGCAATGCAGAAGATACTGGTTCGATTCCTGGGTCATGGAGATCCTCTGGAGAAGGGATAGGCTGCCCACTCCAGTGTTCTTGGGCTTCCCTGGGGGCTCAGCTGGTAAAGAATCCACCTGCAATGTGGGAGACCTGGGTTCAATTCCTGTGTTGGGAAGAGCCCCTGGAGAAGGGAACAGCTACCCACTCCAGTATTCTGGCCTGGAGAATCCCATGGACTGTGTAGTCCGTGGGGCCACAAAGAGTCGCATGAGATGGAGCGGCTTTCGCTTTTCAACAGTAGCATCATATAACGTATTTTATCAGTGTATAAAATGCTCTCATACAAATTGCATCATCTAACTATTTCAACAACCCTCTGAGAGGCACTGGAAAAACATTTTTAGCCCAACAGAGTTTAGTGCAGGAAGAGAGCGTCCTTTGAACCACGACGCTTCAGGAGAGGTCTGTGTTTCCATGCCTGAGCTCTGTAGGGCTTCAGGCCCTACAGCAGGTGAGAGAAGGTAGGAAGGGGGTCTGAGTTTGGGAGCATTCTTTAGGGGAGTGAGGGGATCGGGGGGCAGGAAAGCCAATGGAGATGCGCCGCCTGTTCCCTGAGAGTCTGTGCACGGTGTTCTGGGAGCAGAGGATGGGAGCCACCAGGTCCCAGCGGGCAGGGAGATCTGACAGAAAGGAGTGAGCGTGAGCGCTTCACAAACGGAGATGTGCCCAGGCGCTGCCAGGAGGGGGAGGGGGACCCGACAGAGGGAGGAGGGATAGGTGTGATGATGGCACGTCTAGAGACCAGGAGCTCATGCTCTCAGAGGAGCGGAGGAGATGCCCAGAGTCACCTGATTCATGGCTGGCAAGACGAGTGAAGGACCAGACCCAGAGCGCGTCTCTCTCCAACCCCAGGTGCTGTTTCTGCTTCTCCTCTGGCTCTCTCTACCTATCCATTCATCATCTATCATCTGTTAATGTCTATTCATCCATTATCTACCACCACCTGTCTATCTCTTGTCTATCAGTCTATCTACGTGTCCATTCATCCATCTGTTTATCATCATCCATCATCCATCCTTTATCTATCTATTGTCTGTCTATCTTTACCACTCACTGTGTCTATATCATCTATGTTTCTATTGCACTTTGTAAAACTCATGCTTACAGTAGCAGATTTGAGGAGTTGTGAAGAAGCTGGGATTGTCGAGACTGTAAAATGCTTCAACCTCTTTGGAAAATAGTTTTCCTCTAAAATTATATCCACATCCACCATCGATGACCCCAAAATTTCACTTTGTGGTAATTACTCAAAAGAAGTGAAAGCATAACTACAAAATGGCTTGTGTAAGAGTGTTTGTAGAAGCCTCAGGCATAACATCACCAGGAGAATGGATGAACAGACAAGGTTCACCCCTTTGAGGGAACAGCAGTCAACAGAACCCTACTCACACCCGACTGCAGGGAACATCTCAAATCCCGCCCCCCCCCCAGAGAGAGAGGCTGGCCAGCAAACCAGCAAGAGGGTCCTCATCAGGAACCAGGCCTGTTGAATCTGTTGACATCTTGACCTTGGACATCCCAGACCGTCGGACAGTGAGAAATGAACGCTTGTTGTTTAAACCACTGAGCCTGTGATATTCTATATGGCAATCTGAGCCAGGTTTAAATCAAGCTGCTGCTGGAAAGCCAGAATCCAGTGGCCTCAAATAGTGTTTAAAATCAAGATTCTGAGGTCAGGGTGGTCCTGGAGTGTACAAGTGTGTTTGCTTGCACACACGGGTGTGCACACCTGTGTGTGTCTACAGCTGCGTTAATCGACCGTTGCCCAACAAAAGAAAGCATGCTCTACACTTGAGGATTTTTGCTTTTTCATCCCCCTGACTTAGTAACATGATGAAAGTCATGTTTCCACATAGTTGAAACAAGCTGAACCTCTGATCAACCAAAAAGGTGCTCACAGCTCCTCAGACCCTGCCCAGGAAGAGTGGGGTCATGTTGAGGAACAAACACTCATGCCAAAGAGCATGTAGTATCAACAGCAGTCCTTCCTGACCCCTTACCTGGACCTGCCCACCCAGCTTCTACCTGGATGCTGGTGGTTCCCCCTGGATGCCCTGTTACTCGGTCGTTATCTGCAAACTAAGCAGCCTGAGAAGGTCCAGCAAGGTGGGTCCTCTTTGCAGTTGATCTCAAGCCTGGATAGCTTCTGCCCTTTTAGTAATGTGGATTAAAAAAAAATCAAACCATCCTGTCATGCTATAAAAAATGGCCTGAAATAATACGATGAATAATAAAATGGAATATACAGGGATTTGAACATATAATCCCACCCACACAAGTCAACATCTGCAGGCTGTGAGACCACAAGCAACACAAAGGGGATGTGGATTTAATAGGAGACATAGGGCTTTACTGAAAAGTCCCATGATATAAGGAAAGTTCAAAGGGCATTTCAACTGCACACTCACCCCTACCAGTGACATTTGAGCATAAATAATAGTTTTGATTAGGGATGTGTCCGTTCAGTTCCATCGCTCACTCATGTCCAACTCTTTGTGACCCCATGGAGTATAGAACACCAGGCTGCTATATCCTCAACAGAAGTTGAGTTTATGTTCAAAAAGATTCTGATTCACCAGACAAGCAGGGTAGGATACAACAATAGCAATAAGGCATTACTGAACAGTCATAAGAATGTTAAGCGTACGGGGTTGGTTAGAGGCCGTGTGAGTGGGTTGGCAGTAAAAAGGCCGTGTCCAGACGTGGAATGGTGAAGGGGATGCAATGAGTTCTGTAAGGAAACTGTGTGTGTGTGTGCGTGTGTGCGTGTGTGCACGTGTGCATGTGTGTGTGTGCGTGTGTGTGTGCGTGTGTGTGCGTGTGTGCGTGTGTGTGTGTGTGTGTGCATGTGCGTGTGTGTGTGCGTGTGTGTGCATGCACTGAGTGATGGTGTACAGCCCAGCTTGAGCAGTGGAGCACGGCCTCCCCTGGAAGGGGGAGAGGGCCCGGAGCCCCCGGGGGGCATGAGGGGATGCTGAGTCTGGCCCGAGTCCACTGTGGCCCACATGGGAACCTCAACAAGGGAGACCCTCAGCTGACCCGCCCCCTCTCCCCAAAGAACTTCCCTGGGAGGAGAACCGTCGAGAGGCAATTTGTGGCTCCCCAACTCCTTCAAGAGGAAGATTCAGTGGGTGAGGGAGAGAAAGTCTGCTGTTGTTATTCAGACATTCAGTCGTGCCCAATTCTTTGCGACCCCATGAACCGCAGCACGCCAGGCTTCCCTGTCCTTCACCATCCCCCAGAGTTCACCCAAACTCATGTCTGTTGAGTCGGTGATACCATCCAAACATCTCACTCTCTGTCGTCTCCTTCTCCTCTGCCCTCAATCTTTCCCAGCATCAGGTGTTTTCAAATGAGTCAGCTCTTCACATCAGGTGGCCAAAGTATTAGAGTTTCAGCTTTGGCATCAGTCCTTCCAATGAGTATTCAGGACTGATCTTCTGTAAGATCGACCGTGGTATAGACGCTAAAATGTGGGAAAATATGGCGACGGGGCCAACGGTCTGGGCTTTGTGTCTCTTTGTACTTTCTTTTCTTTTCCTTCCTCTTCCCCCTCTTGCTCTTTTTTCCTTCTCATCTGTGTTATGGAAATTTCCTGGCACTGACTTGTAGCGCTTTTCTAATAAACAAAGTATCATGCAATTTCTTGCAGTTTTGAAAAGGGTATTTATTATGCTTTGATGAGCTCTTCATAATTAAGGAATAAAGATGAGAACTCGCACGGATTGGGAAAGAAGCTTTATTCTCGAGAGGCTGAGCTCACCGGAAGGGTGACCAGCTGGTATGCTTACAGGACTTCAGAGTTCTCAGGATGAATTTTAGGGCCACTATTGGTCTCTGCCCCTGCCTGGGCACAGACATGGCCTGTCCATCGTGTGACTTCTGCGGGCAGCATGGCTCATCTTGTCTACGCGATGGGAAGCTCAGAGTGACTGAGAGCCAGCCCAAATCATACAGCAAACTGGGACAAAGAATCAGAAACATTTTTGTGTCTGAGAAAAACCTGATTTGGAATTATAAAAGGGAAAAAGAGGGGGGACGGGAAGAAAGCAAATCACACTACATCCTAAGGTCAGTTTCGTTTTCTTTTGGTGATCCGCTGCTTGAGTATCTGTTTCATGTAGCATCGATTCAGCGACGGATTTATCTTAGCATCTTATAAAACGCTGAGGCGCCAAGGAACCCCCACCACCTCTGTAGGATATCGCATCTGAAAACAGCTCAGATGCGTCCGGCAGTTAATTAAAGCTGGAACCACTTGGAGGGAGTCACTCACTGGAGCAAAAATATGTGTTCCCAGGCGGGGTAATTTCCCCATAACTCTCTTTATTATTTATTTGCTGATAGGGAGAGACTGTTGATGAATACTTATGGGGCACTTCAGGCCTGAGTAGGGTTAATCTCTTTAGTTCAGGTGAGTTCATTTTAGCTGTGATTCACTTCATTGGCTATCTGTAATGATTATTAACAAGCTTAAAGACCTCTGGGAGATGGTGGATAAAAATGCAGCACCAGGGAAGTGGGCTATCATTATGCTAATAGGGTGAGAATAATAATTGCCAGGCAGGTACAGTTTCCATAGGAATCCTGGGGATGGGCTGGGTCACCAGGTTAGAGTGTCTCCTCTCACCGGCTGTACATCCCTGTGGACACACACACACTCATGCACATCTATTCTTCTATGGAGGGATATTAAATATATGTTTATATGTGTGGCTTTGCCAATCTCACTTAAGCGAATTCCGAGTGAGATGAAGGAGGTGTACAGGTACAGTGCTTCTGATTTTCATGCATCAGTGACATGTTTTAATAGCCTTAAGTGTGGACTCTGTTAAAAGATTCTGAAACACTTTCCTCACTTCTACCACATGGATCCCACTGCTTATTCCGCAGGAGTATTCTAACAGCCTCCTTATAACCACAGAGACAGAATGTGCCCGCCACCTTAGTTTTCCTCTGGGTGATGCCTCATCCGTGTTTATCTCCCTCTGTCCTGTCTTCCTTGCACAGATGCAAACCCCACCGTACCTTTCTCCACATCAGACCCTTAATCCAGGGTACCTCCCTGTCTACTGCCGTTTCCCTATTTGCTGTTTCAGCCTGTAGCCTCGGGTTCTCAAACTCAGAAACCACGCCTTGTTCTCATGGTCCCTGCCCTTCTTTATCCGGCAGGATGCCTGCACACAGACGGTTAATATAAAGACATCATTTAAGATGCACAAATTCAGGGTCCTGGACATTCAGTGAGTGATAAGTAAGCTCCCACATCAAATCCTTGGTCCTTCTCGAAGCGAGAGGATCCCTGTGCCAGTCTTGGAGGTGGACGATGGAATTCTTGCCAACATTGTCTCAAGTGACCCAGCATCTGCCCTCAGCATGAGGGGGGCTCCCCATCCTACGGGGCACCCACATGAGGCCCTTGTGCATGTGAGAGGGGATGTGACAGGCAAGTGAGGGGGGCACCCAACCTTCCTTCCCACGGCCCTGGGACGGGGGGGCTGCTGTTGCTGGCCCTGCCTTAGGAAGCAGGCTGGGGGAAACTCCAGCCCCAGCGGGTCCCTCGAGCGGACAAGCTGGTTGCTTCACTGGAGAAGGCAATGGAGGAGGGTCCCCACCTGGAGGAGGGTCCCTGAGTAGCCACTGTGGGGAGCGAGGGTGCACAGGGACCCAGCGTCCCCACTGGTGGGATCTCAGTTCTGGGACTCCAGCAATCAGCTACCCCCACACATCCAGCAAATGCAGACGATGCAGAGTACGAGTGGTGGCTACGTGTTCAAGTGGGAGACAGCCCTTCCACACACAGCTCACCACCTCGATCAACGGGTCATGTAAACCTGTTTGCTCCAACCTTTGAGCCTTATTGTTGCAAATATTTAAACATGAAATCTTGACTCACAGCTGCGACTTACAATGGGGGTTTTTTCCGTATTCACAGCTCTGAGATTTTCTTTTGAACAATCTAAGGGTAGTGGAATGGAATTAACTCCTTCTTAATTTTGATGTAAGCACTCTAAATGAGCACTCTCATTGAATTACTCTGACTTCTCTTCTGATTCCAAACTGGGGGAAGTACTGACTCCTGGGGCTCCCCTTGTAGCTCGGTGGGTAAAGAATCTGCCTGCAATGCAGGAGAAGCGGCTTCGATTCCTGGGTCGGGAAATGCCCTGGAGAAGGAAATGGCAACCCCCTCCAGTACTCTTGCCTGGAGAATCTCATGGACAGAGGAGCCTGGTAGGTTATAGTCCATGGGATCACAAGAGTCGGACACGACCGAGTGACTGAACCACCCCCGCTGACTCCTGACCCTGGAATCCAGGTCACTGTTGGATGGGAACAAGGTGACCACCAGGCTGGGTCGGGGTGGGGGACAACATCGCTGCAAAGCGTGGTACCCAGCGACTGCCCAGCACGTGTGCGTCTGTCTGTGCCGGTCGGCTGGCCCTGTCTTCAGCACATTCTAAACTGCAGCATCCTCAATGCATCCAAAGCATGGGCATGGATCCCACAGGGACACTGGGCAGAATCAGGACCCACGCACATCAGCACTGTGCATCCTGCAAGAACCATGCTCATAGCTGACACAGGGACACTGGGCAGAATCAGGACCCACGCACATCAGCACTGTGCATCCTGCAAGAACCATGCTCACAGCTGACACAGGGACACTGGGCAGAATCAGGACCCACGCACATCAGCGCTGTGCATCCTGCAAGAACCATGCTCACAGCTGACAAGCGGCGGCAGCTTTGGAGCTCGACAGGGAAGCGTCACCGCGGGTCTCTCTGTGCAGCCGGCTCACCACGTTCCATGGCTTCGGACCCATAGTTTGTAAATGCAGCTGCACGGAGTTTCATCTTTATCTCTGGATGTCAAAATCCCGGTGGAGGTGGACATATCTAAAATATATCGTTTTAAATGTATTTTTCTTATCATCATGTACATCTCAGAGACGCCTTTTAGATTCAGCCTGCAGATCGAGAGAAGAAAGGTCTGTGTTTGGGGGCCGGGAGTGGCAAAGCTGAAAAATGTGGGGAAAGGTTTTCAAAATCTTTTCCTTCATATCCGAGTAATAAACAGATCAATGGGTGGATATTTTCCATAAATTTGTTCCGTATGTGTTTTCATCCTTCCCTGGGATAAACGAGTCCTTTTGACTGAGTGACACGAGCCCTAAATTGCACTCCTGCCTGCCCTTGACATCTCCAAGGTACCCTCTTTCCCTTAGAAGCTTCCCCCTGCAATCGTGGCTATGATAAATCTCTCCTCTAATACGGAGTTGCAAGGAAAAGCTGAACAAGATGAAGATGATTTTAAGCGTATATTCCTAATATTCGAGCGGTTCTCCGTCTCCCCATCTGGCAACCATCTTTCAGGAAGATCAAAAGACTTTCCAGGCCCAGCTCTTCCTCCTCGGGGTTCATTCCTGTGAGATGGGCTGGTTGGCGGGAGCCGCATTGCTCCAGGAAGCGGGCGTGCTGAGCAAGGTGCTGCAGCCTTCCCTGTCTGCCCTCCGTCCGTTGTCCGCCAGCCTGGGGGGCGTCAGGACCAGGGTCCTGCCTGCCACAGCCGCCCATACAGCCTCTTCCGTTGTGTTTTCTGAGCTGGCAAAGTCGGGGGTGTGCACCCCACTCTCCTAGGGGTTCCCTCTGGGGTATCTGTCCTGCGGCGGGGGGCTGCAGAGACACGGATGGTGGGGACCACAGGTCTAGTTCTGAGACCCTGAGGCTGTTCACCCCTGGGGCCCGGCTCTGACCTCCTCTCTGCTGGCTGGCCTCTGTCTCCCGCCCCTCCGTTGGGTCTAAAAATGCAATAATTACAAGTCCAGGAGCCATGCTAACCCATCCAAGGTTGGTTTCACACACTAAATACTTTTACAATGATATGAGCAAAAAAAAAAAAAAAGAAAGAAATTAATGGCATGGGTGTTGTGAACAGTTTCCACGTCTGGAAGCCCGGTCCTGGTTCCAAGTGCTTTCACGTGGTTTATGTGGTTTGTTTTAGGAAATCTGCCTGTGTGACGTTTAAAGCATCAGATGCAGTCCCCTGGCCTCTGGATCATAGAGAAAGACGCTCGAGGGACTGGTGGGACATGTGAAAAGAAGCCACCTCCTCCCACAACCCCACAGTGGGGCTGGAAAGAACCGGGTGACGCCCTGACCCCAGGAGGCTGAGTTCCATGAGAGATGGGGTCCTCATGGGCCCTGGAGCCTCAGAGATTCGGAGGCAAAGGCGTCCATCCCCAGCGTCTTAGCACCCCGCCCCCACCCACCCCCAGAAGCCAGGACCGAGCGTGTCCACATCAGAGTGACCAGCCTAGTGACAACTGTGAGCGAAACACTGAAAAGGAGGGTTAGGAGCCCTCGAACGCGACTTCTGGGAAACGCCACCGTACATGTGTGATACAGACCCAGGTTAGGCAGTCTCCTTACAAATGCCCTCTTTGCCTGTTGCTAGTGGCATACTTTGAATCCTCCATTTGCAAATCATTCACAAGTGAATATTGTGCCATTATTGACTGATGATGGAGAAGGAAACGGCAACCCACTCCAGTGTTCTTGGCTGGAGAATCCCAGGGATGGAGGAGCCTGGTGGACTGCTGTCCTTGGGGTCACACAGAATCAGACACAACTGAAGCAACTTAGCAGCAGCAGCAGCAGCATTGACTTATGATCACTTTTTATTGATGAATAAGTACCTGCTTTTCAAATCACACACATAGAGAGCTTCTTTGTCAATTTATTCCATTTAAAAATTAAATACAAAATCAGACTGTGTTCTGTACCTGGCCGCGTTCAAGAGTGAGGGCTCTTCATCTGCTGTAGGAAATACTTGGAGCACGGGGGAGATCGTTGATCACAACGATCAGTTACCGGCAGGACTGCAGCACGTGTTCCCGGGAATTCCCCCGATCTCTCCGCCCTGCATTCATAAACCTGTCCGCAAGGCTGCAACCGCCGACAGCCCCATGAACTGCAGCTGGGAATCTCGCAAGTCATCGAGGCTGGGATAAAAGCCCCCAAATTATCAAATCATATTCAATTATTCCACAGCTTTTCTCTCCAGATGGTGTTCATGTGTCAGACGAAGAAAACTCGCTTTGTTCTGGCCGTGCGGTTGGAAGAAGGGTCTACATGGGGCAGAGTGTGGGCTCCAGGCCCCAGGGAGAACAGGGGACAGGGCGCTGGGTCGTCCAGAGCTGTGCTGGCCCCGTGTGTCCAGGCAGCCGTGTGGGCACCCGAGTGATTGCCAAGAGCCCAGAGTCCTCGTGGGGCAAAGCCTGGGCAGAGGCGCTGGCTGCTCACCTTGGGAGGCAGCGACGACCACCTCGTGACTCAGCTTTTGCTGGGTGGGCTGTACCTTCTTTTCCAACTGCCCTGTAGGACCCTCCTGGCTTCCCCTCACCCCTGGAATGTCTTCCTGAGATGGGGTTACCAGGAGCCCCCTGAGCCCCTCCTTGCTGAGCAGCCCTCTCAGCGATCCTGGTTGGCAGCCTCCTTGGTTCGTGATGCCTCGCTGTACAAGCGCCAGCTGATGAGAATCCCAGGCAGCTACATTGGAGCCTCTGGTCCACGAGACCCGGGTGCTAGCACGGCCCTCAGAACCTCCCCCTCTCCCCGCCTCATCAGTCAGCGGGAATGGCAGTGCCCGATGCATCTCATGGTGGATGCAGAGAGAACCCTACACGCCCAGGACATCCCCAACCCACAGACGCTCTGCACAGGGCCTCTCGTGGGGGACCTCATCCCCATCTCAGAAGTTAGGCAAACCACCCACCTTGGTCTCTAGGGTCATCTCTGGTCAGAGTAGTAGACTTTAATCAAGCAGCCAGATGGTAGCAATATCATTAATAATGATGACAATAGATAAAAGTTCCCTTTATAAAAAGAGGGAAGAAAAGGGATTGTGAGAATAAGGAAAACCTTTCCTTTCACGGGCTTAATGTAAAAGCTGAGAAAGAGCCTTGGGGAGTATAAAAATGGAAACAAACTCGAGGGTTTTCAAAACCACATTTCTGACAGTTTCTGGAAGACATATGATGCTCATGGGATGGAAAGAGAAAGTAATAAGACAATGGGCTTAGAGTTATTTCAAGTCTTGATTTCAGATGCGCTGGAAAGGTGGTGATGGGGGGTTTCCATGGAGACCATCGGCAGTGACCCTGGTATCGTAACAGCGTCACATGGTGGAGTCTCCACACACAACACACCCTGGGAGAAAGTCAGCTTGTCTCCCTGGACAGGTGCTGATGTCCACAGGGGATACAGAGCCATCCAGAGCAGAGACTCTCTGGACCGCTGTCTCCCTGAAGCCCGGCCCGCCAAGCTTACCACAGCCCCTGGGGGGCTCGGGAGACAGAGGCGAAGGGCAGCGAGACCCGCTCAGGCCCCCTGGGCAGACCCTGCCCTCACACCCGTGGTCACTCCACGAGCAGGTCCCCAGCTGCTCTCAACACATGTCCCCAAAACCACCTTCTTACCTGCGGTGCCATCACTTGTCTTCCTGGGGACGTTTAGAATTTTCCATTCTATTCAAGTAATTGCAAAATATGCAATTTTGTGTTAACACCTTAAAATTAGATTGTCACATTACTCTTTTAAC
This sequence comes from Bos grunniens, assembly GCF_055505025.1. NCBI lineage: Eukaryota > Metazoa > Chordata > Mammalia > Artiodactyla > Bovidae > Bos > Bos grunniens. The sequence goes on along the minus strand of NC_141184.1, from coordinate 2,088,444 downwards.
TGACTGGCTACACCTGAACATCTGTAAAAACCCACAAGCATCTTAAAATTTAAGCGTAATTCTGAATCAATACCCATCCTCATCTATTTAATAATAATAGACAATTTCTTCTTTAACATTTGGGAAAGTTTGCTTATCTTCTTTTTAACCCAAATGGCAACCCACTCCAGTGTTCTTGCCTGGGAAATTCCATGGATGGAGGAGCCTGGTGGGCTACAGTCCATGGGGTTGCAAAGAGTCAGACTTGACTGGGCGACTTGACTTTCACTTTTTCCACTGTATTTACAACCCTAATATTATCCACTCATATTACTGTATCTACAACCTTAATTGTACCTACCTTCGTAAGGGCTTCCCTGATAGCTCAGTTGGTAAAGAAAGAATCCGCCTGCAATGAAGGAGACCCCAGTTTGGTTTCTGGGTCAGGAAGATCCGCTGAAGAAGGGATAGGTTACTCACTCCAGCATTCTGGCCTGGAGAATTTCACGGGCTATACAGTCCATGGGGTTGCAAAGAGTCGGAAACGACTGAGCGACTTTGACTTTTCACTTTGTTCTTAAGTCTTGTATTGATGACTCAATCCTTCTTCTTTGTAACCAAAGATATATGCATATATACATTGAAATTTTATTTTCTCACAGAAGTCGTGTAAGCTTTTATTTTGGATTGAGCTGTTTTTAAAAACACTATTTATTTAAAAAGGAGCAAAATAGTAAGAGCATGTTATACATTTAAAAGTCATCAAATAGAGAAAATGCAATTCATTGACAATGAAACTGCAAATAGAATGGGTAATTGGGATATTGCTTATTGCCAAAATTAAATGTATTTCAGGGCTTCACTGGGGGCTCGGTGGTAAAGAATTTGCCTGCCAATGCAGAGGACATGAGTTCCCGCCTGAGTCCGGGAAGATCCCACGTGTTGCAGAGCGACTAAGCCCGTGCACCACGGCTACTGAGCCTGTGCTCCAGAGTCCACGCTCTGCAACAAGAGAAGCCACAGAAGCCTGCTCATCACCACTAGAGAAAAGCCCACGCAGCAGCAAAGACCCAGCACAGCCAAAACTGAATAGATCCTAAAGGAGATCAACCATGAATACTCACTGGAAAGACGGATGCTGAAGCTAAAGCTCCCATATTTTGGCCCCTGATGCAAAGAGCCAATCATTGGAAAAGACCCCGATGATGGGAAAGATTGAGGGCAAGATGAGAAGGGGACGACAGAGGATGCAATGGTTGGATGGCATCACTGACTCAATGGGCATGAGTTTGAGTAAGCTCCGGGAGTTGGTGATGGACAGGGAAGCCTGGCATTCTGCAGTCCATGGGGTCGCAAAGAGTCAGATACGACCTGGTGACTGAACAACGAACAACAAATTATTTTAAAAAGTGTTTCAAATTTATTCGTGTCATTTTGCTGTGGTCATTGAAAGTGCACATAAAGAGATGAGAATAGAAGGCATTCTGGTATAAAAATAGCGCTTGGTGCCTCTGAAACCCTGAGTTACACAAACATCGCAAAGATCTACCATCAATGCTGTTCCAAGTGACTGCCTGATAATACGATCCCCCTTCCTTTACGGGGATGATCACAGAGAGCTGGACCAACGGGCATGCAGAGATCTTGCACCATTTACCTTCCCAGCCCGGGCCTCCTGCCCGGTGCCCTGGCGCTCAGGGGAGGGGCAGGTTGCCACCATCATGTTCCCAATGGTAGCACTGCCTCTTCCTTTTGAGAAGTGAGGAAACAGCAATCACAAAGAGAGGAAAAGGCTGGCAGCAGGCATGTCTTGGCCAGATTGGGTTGAAGAACGAGGCATGTGGCGGCTGAGAGGCTGGGCAGTGCCACCCTCCCACCCACCTGAGCTGGATTTCCCTCTCCCCAGGGCGGGGTTGGGGAGACTGGCTCCTGATGACCTGCAAGGACTGCAAGGCTCTTAGCTTTCCGTATTACTTTTGGGGAGGAACAAAAGAGAATGCCAAGGAGGGCTTGGCCAAGTTAGCCTGTGGGGACAGAAACTCAACACCCTGCCAGCTTCTGGACGAATCGGGGGCACATCAGGGAGTCCCGCTGGCCGCCTCCACCCTGTGCAACTGCAGTGATGTTTAGGGTGAAGCCGTCATGTGTGTGACCATGAAGGGAGCCGCGCTCCAGGGCCGACGTGGTGCACCCAGCTCTGCTCCTCCCACAGGAGGGAACAGCGGGTGAGCGGTGCACACCAGGTCACACCCAGGAGATACTAGTGACAAAGAACCCCGCTGCCAATGCAGGAGACTCGAGAGATGCCAGGCCAGGGAGACTCTCCGGAGAAGGAAACCAATGCAGGAGACTCGAGAGATGCCAGGCCAGGGAGACTCTCCAGAGAAGGAAACCAATGCAGGAGACTCGAGAGATGCCAGGCCAGGGAGACTCTCCGGAGAAGGAAACCAATGCAGGAGACTCGAGAGATGCCAGGCCAGGGAGACTCTCCGGAGAAGGAAACCAATGCAGGAGACTTGAGAGATGCCAGGCCAGGAAGACTCTCTGGAGAAGGAAACCAATGCAGGAGACTCAAGAGATGCCAGGCCAGGAAGACTCTCCGGAGAAGGAAATGGCAACCCGCTCCAGGGTTCTTGCCTGGGGGACCCCATGGACAGAGGAGCCTGGTGGGCTACAGTCCGTGGGGTTGCCAAGAGTTGTACACGACTGAGCAACGAACATTTTCTTTCAGCAGGTCACACCAACCATTTTCAGCAGGGTCACACACACGTGCTGCGTGGTTATTGCAGACGTAGCAGGTCTTCTGCCTGGAGAGTCTGGGGTCCCTGCTTATACACTTCCTAGACATAATAAAGAGATCAAAGAATATTTTGAAAATACTTTCAGCTCTTGGCTAGCTTTCCGACTGGGAAATAGTCATGGAAGCAAAAAAATATGTGCTCCCACATGAGGTAATTTCCCTGCAACTCCCTGTATTATATCTTTGGTAGGGGGAGACAGTTGATGAATACTTAAGAGGACTTCAGGCCTGAGTAGGGTTAATCTTTTTAATTCAGGTGAGTTCATTGTTTTTTAATTAATTTATTTTTTATTGAAGGATAATTGCTTTACAGAATTTTGCTTTTTTCTGTCAAACCTGAACATGAATCAGTCATCAGATCAGATCAGTCGCTCAGTCGTGTCCAACTCTTTGCGACCCCACGAATTGCAGCACGCCAGGCCTCCCTGTCCATCATCAACTCCCAGAGTTCACCCAGACTCACGTCCATCGAGTCAGTGATGCCATCCAGCCGTCTCATCCTCTGTCGTCCCCTTCTCCTCCTGCCCCCAATCCCTCCCAGCATCAGAGTCTTTTCCAGTGAGTCAACTCTTCGCATGAGGTGGCCAAAGTACTGGAGTTTCAGCTTTAGCATCATTCCTTCCAAAGAAGTCCCAGGGCTGATCTCCTTCAGAATGGACTGGTTGGATCTCCTTGCAGTCCAAGGGACTCTCAAGAGTCTTCTCCAACACCACAGTTCAAAGGCATCAATTCTTTGGTGCTCAGCCTTCTTCACAGTCCAACTCTCACATCCATACGTGACCACAGGAAAAACCATAGCCTTGACTAGACGGACCTTTGTTGGCAAAGTAATGTCTCTGCTTTTGAATATGCTATCTAGGTTGGTCCTAACTTTCCTTCCAAGGAGTAAGTGTCTTTTAATTTCATGGCTGCAGTCACCATCTGCAGTGATTTTGGAGCCCCAAAAAATGAAGTCTGACGCTGTTTCCCCATCTATTTCCCATGAAGTGATGAGACCAGATGCCATGATCTTAGTTTTCTGAATGTTGAGCTTTAAGCCAACTTTTTCACTCTCCACTTTCACTTTCATCAACAGGCTTTTTAGTTCCTCTTCACTTTCTGCCATAAGGGTGGTGTCATCTGCATATCTGAGGTTATTGATCTTTCTCCCGGCAATCTTGATTCCAGCTTGTGTTTCTTTCAGTCCAGCGTTTCTCATGATGTACTCTGCATATAAATTAAATAAACAGGGTGACAATATACAGCCTTGACGTACTCCTTTTCCTATTTGGAACCAGTCTGTTGTTCCATGTCCAGTTCTAACTGGTATACATATATCCCCCCCTCCCCCTTTTGAAGCTCCCTCCCATCTCCCTCCCCATCCCACCCCTCTAGGTGAGTTCATTCTTAATAGGTATGTAAGTAGGTAGATAGATCATCCACCTATCTACTATCTGTCACTGATAGCTTATCAGCTCTCCAGCTATCTACACACAACTGTATCCACACATGTACTCACACAAAGAGAAATGTTTTTTAGAGATTTATTTCAAGGAATTGGTTTCTGCAGCCCTTGGGACTGCCACGTCTGAAATCCTTAGGATGACAGGAAGGGCAAGCTAGAGCCTCTTGTGCAGGAGCCGATGCTGAGGTTTTGAGGTGGAACCTCTTCTTCTCGGTGGAACCTCAGGTTTGCTCTTAGGGCCTTCAATTGATTGGACCAGGCCCACCACATCAAGGGAGGTCACCTCCCTCACTCAAGTCTACCGACCGCAGGTGCTGACACAGCTCCCAGAAGCTTTGCAGGCACACTTGGGTTTTAAGAACCCACCCACCTATTGGACCATGCATTTCTCTGTATACAAATTAAACATTCAGAGGAGAGGGGACAGTCCTCGCCCCAAGCCCCACCGGAGAGCCTCAGAACTCCAGTGATCCCCCAGGTCAGCCAGGAGCTAGGTGTCACCACTTGGCCACCACGTCCCCTCTGTGTGATGGTCACCAGGGGAGATGAGCAGGGTGGAGAGCATCACGGCATCACCAGGATGAGGAAGCAGAGGAGCACGGAGGAGTGACTCGGTCAGGACCACGCGGTCAGGGGCAGTGCTGGAGCCAGGTGAATGGGGCTCTGGGTCTCACACTACAGGAGCACCTCACCCACTCCTGACCCCATGCCCTGAGGACCCTACCCCACAGGCTTGGCACCAAGGCCCAGCAAGAGTTTTGGATCTCCTCCAGGATCTGCTGGGGATCTGAGTGCTGCAAGATATCAGGGCTTCCCTGGTGACTCAGGGTGAAGAATCCACCTGCCAGTGCAGGAGACCTGGGTTCCATCCCTGGCCCAGGAAGATGCCCTGGAGAAGGGAATAGCTACCCACTCCAGTATTATTGACTGGGAAATCCCATGGACAGAGGAGCCTGGCGGGCTACAGTCCATGGGGTCACAAAGAGTCAGACACGACTGGGCAACTGACCACAAACACGCAAGCACTTTTCATAATCGTTTTGAAATAAGACTTGACTTTTTAAAGAAGGTCGGGTGACCCAGAAGTTTATGCACAGGGTCCCTTGGCTGAGACCTGAACCCTGCGCCCCAGGTGTGGAAGTGCCTGGCTGCGGAACGCAGGTGAACAGGTCTGTCCCTGCGCAGAGTCTAGGCTCTAACAGGCCCAGCCGGAGGGACTGTCTGCCTGCAGGGCGTGTGAGCAACCCCACAGGCAGAGGGAGCCGAGGCGGCCGGCCCGGAGCACCCACGGCCTCTACCGCTCCCTTTATCTACTGCCACGTGGCACCTCCCCAGTGGCTCAGCTGGTGAAGAGTCCACCTGCCATGTGGGAGACCTGGGTTCCATCCCTGGGTGGGGAAGATCCCCTAGAGAAGGGAAAGGCTGCCCACTCCAGTATCCTGGCCTGGAGGATGCCACCGACTGTACAGTCCATGGGGTCGCAAGGAGTCGGACACGACTGAGCGACTCTCCCTTCACTTCACTGTGTGGCATCAGTGCCTTACAGCGTGGCCTGGTCCACAGCCTCGGGGCCCGTCCCTCGTGTCCTTGCCGAGCTGGCCGCTCTCCACCGTCTTGGACTCTGAGCCCAGCTTCCTCTCTGTGCTGAGAGCCAAGTCACAGCCTCGCACGGCCTTGTCCTGTGTGTTCAGAGGGACGGAAGCACTCCCTCTCGGTCCCTGGCAGCACTGGTGCACTGTGACGTGCCGTGCTGTGTGGGCATTGCCCTTTCCTCATCCTGAACACACTCTCGGGCTCCGCTAAGGCGAGGGCGACCCCTTGAGCAAACGCATGGTGCTCTGTGATCAACAGGTGGCACGGGCACAGTGATACATTCCCCTCTCGTGACTGGTGGGCAGCGGGCATGGTGGTGAGCGCTGCGGTCAGCGAAGGTGGGGCGGGGCGGGGGGGTCTGCACACCCACCTGTGCACCAGCTCCCAGGTCCCGGCCAGAGGCGAAGCCAGGGTGCCTTTCGGAGGACCGGCTTTGAGAAGTGAATTTTCATTCATCTGTGAAGTTTCCCTGGACCCCCAAATGGGCACTCCATGGATTCTTTCTTCAAACTTGTCATGTTAATAGCTGCCCCAGCTTGCCCACCAGTGCAGTCACAGAGGTCATTCTTTTTCCCCCACTTCTTAATTGGCTTCTTTGCCTTTTATTTGATGGATTTAATTTTTATTTTTATTTATTTTTTCTTTCATGTTTTGTCCTATTTTTAAATTCATTTATTTTAATTGGAGGCTAATTACTTTACAATATTGTGGCATTGGCATTGAAACATGTATATTACCATATGTAAAATATTGCTTTTATTGTAATCTGTAGGAGCTCTGTTTTTTTAAATCAATTTTTTAATTGAAATATAGTTGATTTAGAGTGTTGTATTAATTTCTGGTTACTCAAAGTGACTCAGTTATATATATATATCTTTTTAATATTCTTTTGCATCATGGTTTCTTAGGATATTGAATACAGCTCCTCGTGGTACACGGTAGGGCCTGTGTTTATCCATCCTACACATAAAAGCGCACATCTGCTAAACCCAAGCTCCCAGTCCGTGCCTTCCATCAACCCCCTCTCCCTTGGCAACCACCAGTCTGTTGGGAACTGCAGGGGAATTCAGCATCACGTAAGAAGCTTCGAGCTGGTGGACGAGTGGGACCACGCGCAGCTCTGCAGTCAGGCCGCCGTGGAGCCAGCCCCTCCGGCGCTGGGGGAGGCGGCGGGCAGCCGCTGGGGCCTTGTCCCTCACAAGGGTCAGCCCCAGCGACAGCAATAACACACACGCGACGACGTCCTGACATAATACGAAACTGCAGGCTCATCTGAGGGAAAACTGGGCTGCAAGTCTTTTGTTAGGATTTACTGTGCGGAATCCATTGGCAAGCGGCAGGGAGAAAACGTGATGTCAATGCACAGTGTGCGGGCTGAGCAACTGCCAGAGCGGAGATGAGAACAGCGCTACCTGGCAGGCGGACGCGGCGACGGCGTGTGCGCGGCGCGCCCGCCCGGCCTCCAGTGTCCGTCTCAATACGGGCATCGCCCCTTTCTTCAGCACGGCTTAGAAGAAACGCGCATGGATCAAGGTGCATATTTAATTGGCCCCGACTCTGAAAAGCTAAAAACAAATGCTTTCCCAGCATCGTTTGTACCCAGCGGAGGACGTGGAGGCCAGGAAATGCGAATACGCAGCCCTCGGTGGGTTCAGCCAGAACTCCATTTTTTACACATAAATTATAGTAAAACACCGTGGCAGTACCGCCTGCGCCGTGTGCCCGATTAAAAGGGTGTAAAGTATCGCAGTCACACCGCACAGCGCGAGGACACTCCTCCCGACTGACGGCCCAGCCAAGGGAGCTGGAAGCCAAGGCAAATTCAAATGCAAAACTAGGGGCCTTAGTTTTCTGGAAAGGAAAACCAGCCAGACCCCTCTGAAGAGAATTATTTGGGCCACTTTCCAAAATATTACCTTCACCCTCTCTCTAACTGCTCAGAGATACTTGGAACACTTAGGTTTCCACCAAAAAGAGGGAAACACTTCCATGGTGATGGGACTCAAAGCTCTTCAGTTCAGTTCAGTCACTGAGTCGTGTTCGACTCTTTTCGACCCCATGGACTGTAGCCGGCCAGGCCTCCCTGTCCATCACCAACTGCCAGAGTTTACTCAACTCATGTCCATCAAGTCAGTGATGCCATCCAACCATCTCATCCTCTGTCATCCCCTTCTCCTCCTGCCTTCAATCTTTCCCAACATCAGGGTCTTTTCAAATGACTCAACTCTTTGCATCAGGTGGCCAAAGTATTGGAGTTTCAGCTTCAACATCAGTCCTTCCAATGAATACTCAGGACTGATTTCCTTTAGAATGGACTGGTTGCATCTCAAAGTTCTTAGCTCTTAACAATGAATTTCAGATTTTCTCCAAATTTGAAAGATCTATTGGAGTTCCAGGGTTTTCCGATTTTCCTTAAGGAAAGGGAAGATATTCTGCTTTCTCCACTTTTATCTCAAAACCATCAGAGATGTTAGCTTGAAACCTGGGCTGACCTGCTCCCTATAGCAGAGATAACGCCCCCTCTGCCCTTCCTCCCATCAGGGGATCCACAGAGACTTCCTGACCCAAAAAGCAAGAGGCAGCAGCATTTAAAGGAAAACAGAAGACTGTCTGAGAGCAGTTTTCGATTCACTTCCTGAAGAGGGCGTGCAGACGTTTCCCATCGGGCTTCCCAGGTGGCACTTGTGGTAAAGAACCCGCCTACCAGTGCAGGAGACGTGGGTTCCATCCCTGGGTCAGGAAGATCCCCTGGAGGAGGGCGTGGCTACCCACTCCTGTATTCTTGCCTGGAGAATCCCATGGACAGAGGAGCCTGGCAAGCTAGAGTCCATGCGGTGGCAAAGAGTTGGACATGACTGAGCGGCTTAGCACAGCACAGCACATATATAATTTGGACTTCCCTGGTAGCTCAGCTGGTAAAGAATCTGCCTGCGATGCAGGAGACCCCAGTTCGATTCCTGGGTTGGGAAGATCCCCTAGAAAGGGGAATGGCTGCCCACTCCTGTATTCTTGCCTGGGAAATCCCATGAACAGAGGAGCCTGGTGGGCTACAGTCCACGGGGTTGCAGAGAGTTGGACGTGACTGAGTGACTAAAGACCAAAAAACTTTTCCCATTGCTCCTCACTGCTCCATCCGTGGAGCCCCCCATGACCACCATCCCACTTCAGAGAAGAGCCCTTATTAGACTCCATAAACTCACAGTGATGAGTCATTGTCACCCAGATTCCACGGCTCACATCGGGGTTCACTCCTGGTGTTGTACATTCTATGGGGGTTTGGACGGGTGTACAGTGACATGAATTCACCATTAGCATCATACGATAATTTCACTGCCCAGAAGTCCTCTGAGATCCACTCATTCATTCCTCCCTCCCTCACCAGACTCCAAACTACCAGAGGTCACTGACCTTTTTACTCCAGAGTTCTGCCTTTTCTGGACCTTAAGGAGTTCGTGAATTAGTCAGGGCTTTCCTGAGAAGCTTCCCCAGGGGCTTAGTTGGTAAAGAACCTGCCTGTGATGTAGGAGACCCAGGTTCAAGCCCGGGGTAGGGAAGATCCCCTGGAGAAGGAAATGGCAACACACTCCAGTATCTTGCCTGGAGGATTCCACGGACAGAGAAGCTGGGCAGGCTACAGGCCGTAGGATCACAAAGAGTTGGACACGACTGAGTGATTAACTTTTTCTTGAGGAGCAGAACTAGTAAGGGTGTGTGTGTACGTATACAAGGGGATGGAATTTAGTGTAAGGAAAGGGCTCATGTGATCATGGAGACAAAGTCCCAAGACCGTCATCGGCTGGCTGGAAACCCAGGAGAGCCACTAATGAAGCTCCTGCCAAAATTCCGGGGCTCCAGATCCAGCGAGGGCAGACGTCTCAGTCTGAGTGTGAAGATGGGGAAAACGTCTCCCTTTAAGGCAGTTGGGCAGAAGGAGTTCTTGCTCAGCCCTTTGTTCTATTAAATCTTCAATTGATTAGATGAGACCCACCCACACTGGGGAGTTGTTGGTATTCAGTGACTGCTGCTGCTGCTGCTAAGTCACTTCAGTCATGTCCGACTCTGTGCGACCCCATAGACGGCAGCCCACCAGGCTCCCCCATCCCTGGGATTCTCCAGGCAAGAACACTGGAGTGGGTTGCCATTTCCTTCTCCAATGCATGAAAGTGAAAAGTGAAAGTGAAGTCACTCAGTTGTGTCCAACTCTTAGCGACCCCATGGACTGTAGCCCACGAGGCTACTCCGTCCAAGGGATTTTCCATGCGAGAGTACTGGAGTGGGGTGCCATTGCCTCCTCTGATTCAGTCACTAAGTCATGTCTAACTCTTTGTGACCTCACTGGCTGTAGTACACCAGGCTTCCCTGTCCTTCACTATCTCCTAGAACTTGCTCAGATTCATGTCCATTGACTCGATGATGACACCCAACCATTTCATTCTCTGCCCCTCCTTCTCCTCCTGCCCTCAATCTTTCCCAGCATCAGGGTCTTTCCTAATGGTCAGGTCTTCACATCAGGCAGCCAAACTATATAAGCTTCAGCTTCAATATGAGTCCTTCCTATGAATATTCAGAGTTGATTTCCTTTAGGATTGACTGGTTTGATCTGCTTGCAGTCCAAGGGACTCTCAAGAGTCTTCTCCAGCACCCCAGTTAGAAAGCATCAATTCTTTGGTGCTCAGCCTTCGTTATGGTCCAACTCTCACATCTGTACACGACTACTGGAAAAACCATAGCTTTGACTAGACAGACCTTTGCCAGGAAAGTGATGTCTTTGCTTTTCAATATGCTGTCTTGGTTTGTCATAGCTTTTCTTTGAAGGTGCAAATGTCTTTTAACTTCATGGATGCAATCACTGTCCATGGTGATTTTTTGAGCCCAAGAAAATAAAGTCTGTCACTGTTTCCATTGTTTCCACATCTATTTGCCATGAACTGACGGCCATGATCTTTGTTTTTTGAATGTCGAATTTTAAGCCAGTTTTTTCACCCTCCTCTTTCACCTTCATCAAGTAGGCAATCTGCTTTACTCATTCCACCACTCAAATTCTAATCAATTCAGAAGCACCCTCCTAGATATACCGAGAATCATGCTTGGCCAAAAGTCGGAGGGCTCCATGACTCACGCAAGTTACCACTTATGAGGCATCGCACAGAATGCAGGATTTTCAGACGGGCTTCCTTCACTAAGTGAGGTATTTTTACCTTTCGTCCGCGTCATTTCAATGCTTGATACTCATTTCTTTTTGAAGCTGAATAATATTCCGCTGCATGGGCAGACCACTGTTTACTCATTAACTGAAGGGTATCTTGGTTTCTTCCAAGCCTTGGCAGTGATGCTACAGCTGCTATAGACACCTGTGTGCAGATCTGTGAGTGGACGCAAGTTTCCAACTCGCTTGCATAAATCCAAGGGGCATAATTGCTGGATCGGACCATAAGAGTGTGTTTAGTCTTGTGAAAAATCATCACAAACAGTCTTCCTAAGCGAAAGTTAAGGTCGCTCAGCCGTGTCCGACTCTTTGCGACCCCTTGGATTATAGTGTCCATGGAATTCTCCAGGCCAGAGTACTGGAGTGGGTAGCCTTTCCTTTCTCCAGTGGATCTTCCCAACCAAGGAATCGAACTGAGGTCTCATGCACTGCAGGCGGATTCTTTAACAACTGAGCTATGAGGGAAGGGCCATCTTCCTGTGTGACTGCCCTATTCTGCATCCCCGCCAACAGGCAGTGATGCCGTAGAAATAATTTCTCACGGAACCAGTGGCAGCCTGCCCTGGAGTCTTGCTGTCTCCATTCCCGTTCTGCCTGCTGCCTGCTAATTCACTTCAATCGTGTCCTACTGTCTGTGACCCCGTGGACTGCAGCCCGCCAGGCTCCTCTGTCCATGATACTTCCCAGGCAAGAATTCTGGAGTGGGTTGCCATGCCCTCTTCCAGGGGATCTTCCAACCCAGAGATCGATCCCCTGTCTCTTATGTTTCCTGCATTGGCAGGCGGGTTCTTTACAGCTAGTTCCACCTGCAGAGCCCCAGATTCCCTTTCTACATCTCCCCTTCTCCTCTGTCTCCTCCATAAGGGAGATGTCTGCAGAGTTCTCTTCCTCCAACCCTACACAGAGTATCCTCAGCACCCTTTCCCAGCTGCCCCCACTGTAAGAGTCCCTCATGGTCGTTGGTGGGTGAGCCATGCTCAGTCAGTGGAGCTCTCGTAGATACCCGGCCTCTGTGCTTCCGGAGCTTCAGTGCCTGGAAATCCTGTCCCAACTCACACAGAGACCCCCAGCCCATTCTCCCACCCCCACCACTCTCAGGCCTTGCCCCCCTGTTTCCCTTGGCTGCCCCAAGGGCCAACTGCCCCTCGTGAAGTAGGTGCCTGCACCCAAGGGTGGCAGGAGCCAACGCCTCCCCGTGGGGTCCTGAGACAGGGAGGCGGTCTCTACCCGCCCGTGTGTTCCCACGTCCACGAGCTCAGGGGACGGGGAAGCAGCACCTCCCATTGCGCCCCCACGGGAGCTGTCAGGCCTGGGACCTGAGAGGGAGGTGGCCGGGTGGGGTGTCTGCTCTGTGCCTCTGGAACGAGCCTCCCCAGCAGAAGGCAGAGCCTGTCCCCCGCCCCGGGAAAGCCTGCGGGCGGGCAGGGCAGCTCCCAGGCTTCACTCCACAGATGGCCGCACGTTCTGGTTTCACGTCGTGATTTATGGTTATAAACCGATGGCATTTCCAGCAGAAATTTGTAGAATGTTTTGAAGTTCTGCATTTGATTTCTCATGCTCTTTATCGTTTCCTTATCTCATAAGGCAGCTATTATTTGTCACAAGAAGCGGAAAATAGTAGGAGGTGGTGAATTCCGTAAACTCACCAGAAATTAAACCCCAGGATGTGGGCTGGAGTCCCGGGAGTGGAGCACTCTTTCCCGGGAATCACACTTTGTTCCCTGATCACGTGGCATAAATGTCGCCCCCCCAGAAAGACCCCCGTCCCTGTTGTCACTGCCACGCTCTCTCTTCTTCTCGGCACAGTCGTTTGCTGCTCCTTTTCCTGGTCTGCCCACCTCTCGGTGCATCTGGCTGTACCCAGCACCGCTGCGGACAGTCACTGCGGCAGCCTGACCAGGTGGGTACTACTACCATCCTGTTTTACAGGTGAGGAGACTGGGGCGGAGAGAGGACAAGAGAACGCGCCCAGGTGAGGGGGTGGCCAGGAGTGGAATGCCGGGTATCGGGCTCACGTCTACCCGGAACCGCAGCGAAGAGCCCCCTGCCCCCGCCAGGATTCAGGCTCTCCCCTAGACACTCTGCACCTAGACGCGGCCTAGGCGTCCTTCCCCTCGCCTCTCCAGACACACGCCAGGAGCGTAAGTGGGTGGGGGACACGGAAGGGCCTGCGTTCCCAGCGCGGGGATAGCAAGGCAGCTCCACTCTTCAGTGGTGGGGACGCCGTGGGCACTGCCTGGAGATGACTTCAGGAGGGGCTGCATCCCCGGAGCGCTCCACCTGGGGCCTCTGCCGAGCAGCACGCAGGGGAGGGACCAGGAACAGCATTCTCACTGCCCCGAGAGAGGAGTCAGGAGGTGCCTCTGCTAGAGGGATGCAGAATCCTCTTTCTTCCTCCAAGGCTGCACCCACTCAGTGGTCATGGAAACGAAATGTTTGAGCCATCCTCCTCTGGGGTACCCCCGGGGCGGTGCTCAGCCTGGCAGGGGTGCCATGTCCCCTCCAGCACGCCTGCAGTTGGTGCTACAGAGGTGACATTCGGGGGGAATCTGGTTTGCAGTTGCCTGCCCGCCACCAGGCCTGGCAGAGAAGGACTCACGTCTGATGTCAGAGCCTCACTGACTGCCAGGTCGGGACATTCTTCCAGGACCAGGGCTTGTCACCAGTAGAGCCATCGCAGGGACCCGGCCGCATGCTCCAGGAGTGGAACATGAACCCCCGCAGCAAGGGGCCAGGCGGGCAGCCGATGAGGATGGCTGGTCACCCAGGGTCCTCCTGCGCTCGTTGAACGAGCTGAACAAGGTGCAGGTGTGTGAGGCTCAGCCGCCTCCTTCCAGCAAACATCCCTACCGCTCTGGTGGTTCTCCACTCCGGGTGCAGGGGACGGGGTGGGGGTCACTGTGACCCCAAGGTCGCCATAGACAGCAGACTCCACACCTACGGAGTGGTCCCCCAGCCACTTGGCCGGGACCAGGGTCAGAGCATCTGGCAGGAGAGGGGGGCTGGGTTCAGTTCCCATCAGGACATGTCACTTGCGGGGTTCCTGAGAGCACATCAAAGCTTTGCACGGGAGCAGGGGCTGTTGGACTCAAGCCCCTTGGAATCAAAGAAATGCATTTCAGAACGCTCCTTGTTCATTCACCTCCACGCCACAGCCAGCTCTCTGAAGTCTCTGAATCTATAATCCTGGTCACCTCCCCAGAGCACCCTGCCCTGGTGGGAGTAAGACCCCATGCAGAGGAACTGACTGACTTGGGGCTTGAGGAACCTAAGTGGACTCTGTCCTTCTTCAGGGGACCCTTCAGGGGTCACGTCTCCTGGGCACAACTTCCAGAAGAAATCTGTCACCTGGTTTAGGCTGTTCCTCAAGAAGAAGCCTGACAAGGATTTCCTGCAAAGTCAGGAGAGTCAAACTTAAAGACGGAAGCACACAGGGCTGGCATTTCATGATGAAAACTATACTTTGTGGTTAAGAACATGGTTTCTCTTAAGAAGTGACGGAAGCAGTTCCTTCATGCTTAGACCCCTTAAAGGACATCTGGGCCGACACGTCTGGAAATCTGTTTCCAGAACTCCGGTCCCACAGACAACAACTATTCCCTGAATGGAGTTCACTAATCAAGTAACTGGGGAAATGGGCCTTCTGTCCTCCTCTCTTAGAAACTCAGGGTACCTGTCAGAGCTGTGGGCACTTGGAGAGTCTGGGTGAAGGGGGATCTTATAAACCCAGATTTCTATTTTTCATGGAAGATCCAGACAACACCAAACGATTCAAGGGAGACACCAATGACATCGCAGGCAGGCCTGCACCCGGAGCTCGTGGGTTTGGGCGGCATTTCCTGTCTGCAGGCAGGATGAAGGGTTGACCCCTTTATGTGAGTTCCTACAGAGTTCCAGGCAGAATGACTCAGACTGTTGGTCACCCCCGGGCCTCCCTCCGGGGATCGACCTGTGCGGTCCTCTCCATGGGCACGACCGCAGTGCCCGTCTCTCCCAAGGGCAGCACCTTCCCCTGCCTCTTACCTCTCACGTCTGCTGCTGCTGGAAGCTCCTCTGTAGTCGCAGATGTGGCCTGTGAGCTGAGACGCGTGTGCGCTTCCTTTGCAAACGGACTCTTCTGGGGCAGCACATGGAGCCAGCAGGGGACACCCCGGGGGCTGGCCTCATTCCGTGGAAGCCAGGGACCCCTCTTCCAGCCACACGGATGGAGTGCGGGGCCGTTGGCTGGGACTCACCTGTGGACCAGTGGGCACGCTGCTCACAGGCGCTTTCTCGTGTCCCCAGGAAGCTCCTATCATCAGACAGCCCGAAATTACAGAAGGAAGGTTTGACATCAGAAAGCCAAGCACCTGGAAGGAGGGTCGGGATGCCCACTAACCCACCGGTTTTCCAGAAGAGCAAGCCCCCTGTGCTGCCCTCTGGGGAAGGTCGCATGATTTAGGAAAGAGACCTTCTGAAGCTGTGGCTGCCTGGCCCCAAGGTGCTGAGATATCTGATTCAGCACTCTCACCGTGACAGGCTGGACACACAGAGCATCTGAACGGGGGGGCAAACAGAGAGAGTACCCTCCCCCGCGTGGGCGGGGCTCACCCAGCCCCTCCGGGACTGAGCAGAAGTCAAGAGCTGCGGAAGGTTGCACGCACTCCCCCCGACTCCCCGGGGCGGACTCCCAGCTTCTGATTTAGGGTCGTCCTGGATCTCCAGCTGCAAGATGGCAAATTGTGGGATATCCCAAGCTCATAACTCCACGATCCAATTCCATACGGTAAGTTTCTATACCTACGTGCGCTGTGCTTAGTCACTCAGTCGTGTCTGACTTTTTGTGACCCCATGGTCTGGTAGCCCACCAGACTTCTCTGACCGTGGGGATTCTCCAGGCAAGAATACTGGAGTGGGTTGCCATGCCCTCCTCCAGGGGATCTTCCCAACCCAGGTCGTCCACATTGCAGGTGGATTCTTTACCATCTGAGCCACCAGAAAACCCAAGAATACAAGAGTGGGTAGGCTATCCCTTCTTCAGGGGAACTTCCCAACCCAGGGATTGAACACCTATCTCTTACTTCTTCTGCAATTGCAAATGGGTTCTTTACCACTAGAGCCACCTGGGAAGCCCCCATCTGTATCTGTATTTATCAGTCAGTTCAGTTGCTCAGTTGTATCCCACTCTTTGCATCTCCATGGACTGCAGCACGCCAGGCTTCCCTGAACATCACCAACTCCCGGAACCTACTCAAACTCACATCCATAGATTTGGTGATGCCATCCAACCATCTCATCCTCTGCCGTCCCCTTCTCCTCCTGCCTTCAATCTTTCCCAACATCAGGGGCTTTTCAAATGAATCAGTTCTTTGCATCAGGTGGCCAAAGTATTAGAGTTTCAGCTTTAGCATCAGTCCTTCCAATGAATATCCAGGACCAATTTCCTTTAGGATTGACTGGTTTGATCTCCATGTAGTCCAAGGGATTCTCAAGAGTCTTCTCTAACACCACAGTTCAAAAGCATTAATTCTTTGGTGCTCAGCTTTCTTCATAGTTCAACTTTCAAATCCATACATGACTACTGGAAAAACCATAGCTTTGACTAGACAAAATTTAGTTGGTAAAGTAATGTCTCTGCTTTTTAATATGCTATCTAGGTTGGTCATAACTTTTCTTCCAAGGACTAAGCATCTTTTAATTTCATGGCTGCAGTCGCCATCTGCAGTGACTTTGGAGGCCCCAAAATAAAGTCTCTTACTGTTTCCACTGTTTCCCCATCTATTTTCCATGATGTGATGGGACCAGATGCCATGATCTTAGTTTTCTGAATGTTGAGTTTTAAGCCAACTCTTTCTCTCTCCTCCTTCACTGTCATCAAGAGTATCTGTATCTAATCTATCTCCGGGAGTTGGTGAAGGACAGAAACCTGGTGTGCTGCAGTCCATGGGGTCACAAAGAGTCAGACACGACTGAGCAACTGAACAACAAAAAATCTAATCTATATTTCCACCTGTGTCTGTATTTATATCTGTATCTGAAAGTGAAAGTGTTAGTCGTTCAGTAGTGTCCTACTCTTTGTGACTCCATGGATGTAGCCCGCCAGGCTCCTCTGTCCATGGAATTCTCCAGGCAAGAATACTGGAGTGGGTTGCCATTTCCTTCTCCAGGGGATCTTCACGACGCAAGGATCAAACCCCAGTCTCTTGCATTGCAGGTAGATTCTTTACCATCTGAGCCAGCAGGGAAGCCTATCTCTGTACTTAACCTGGCTCTATTAATATACCTGTATGTGTATCTCTATCTGCTCTGTTTCGAGAAGCCCAGCACACAGAAATACTTCCAGGCTCTGTTCCCGAGCCCAGGGAAGCCTGCTGAGGGTCTGGGGGCCTCGCTCTGTGCCTGCTCCCTTTCCTTGGCCTTCTCTGAACCCCAGATTTCCTGGGCATCCACCCTGGGGTGTCCAAGCCTTCTGGGCAGTGGCAGTGGCAAATGGCGAGCTCCAGTGAGGCGAGGCCCACAGTCAAGCCGCGTAGCCTCCCTGCCGGCTACCAAGGGGGCCTGGGGGCCACCGTCAGGTTTTAAAGGGGACGGTCTGGTCAACTGCGGCGGCAACTCACATGAAGAGCGGTCTGGTAGGGACACACCTGGAGCGCGGTTCTCTGGGAGCCGGCCGCTGGCAGGACAGGGTCCACGCGTGTGCAGCAGCCTGAGGGCGGTGTGCATGTACCCGTTTCCAATGTCCCTTCCCCGCCTGCCCGGCGGCCCCTCCTGGAATCCCGGCCTTGCCCCCTGACTGGCCCAGATTCCCCTGAGGCTTGGGTTCTCACACTGGTCTTTAAGGTGAAAGCTGACCCACCGGGGCTCGGAGAGGTGCCCTCCGCTTTCTTCTCGTCGGGGAAAAATCACTGTCGCTGTAGTAATTTGCTCCCAGTGGTGGCCAACCAGCTGTCTAAATTTCCAGGGTCACTCCTTGCCCCGCCTAAGCCCCGCTTTGCAGGGGCTCCGGGGTCAGGTTTCAAATGAACGCGCATTCCTGCACTAACCCAAAGCAGCCCGCGGCCTCCGCGCGCTTGTAAAGATGGATGTGTCCCACTTCACACTTCGGACACTTCAAAGAGCTGATCACGGCTGACAGGACGGTTCCTGAAACTTCCCCCAGCCAGGCAGCTCTCCTCCCGGGTGTCGGGAACGCTCAGGTTATCGCCCTGCTGTCTGGCGGGGCGGCGGGCTCCCCTCCCCGTCCCCCTGCACTTGTTAAAAGTAATTAGTGTTTGCACCCATGTCTGAACTTTGATTTGTTTCCAGGATGGGGACGTTGATACCCCTTCTGCTGGCTCCATAAATCACACGCGATTAAGTTACACTGTGTTAAAGTGTCGGAAACTCCTGGCTTAGAGGCGGGGGCTGCCTCACGCGGGGGCCAAGGCTCGGTGGCCTCCCTGGGCTGCTGATCTGCTCTCTCGTCTGAGAGGGGCCGCAGCAGACCCCCTGACAGCCCAGGGCTGACCCCCAGGGCCCCTGGGGGAGCCGTGTCTGCATCACGGGCAGGGAAACCCAGCCGCAAGGAGCGGGCTGCCTTCCCCCTTCCCCCACAACCAGGAACCAATACCCAGGGCCTTGGAGCCGACTGCCGCCCTCAGCACTGGTCAGGGCGTCACCATTGCCTGCTGTCCCTTGCCAGCGCCCGGATGGGGGGCCCACACCAGACTGTGCCCCCTGCCCAGAGGACCCAGCTGGCCCCTTCCTGGTCCATGGGGCCAGAGGAAAGGGCACCCAGCATTTCCCAGTTGTGTTGACATATTACTGTGAAATGCATGTGCTAAGTCGCTTCAGTGGTGTCCGACTATTTTTGACCCCATGGACTAGCCCGCCAGGCTCCTCTGTCCATGGGATTTTCCAGTTAAGACTACTGGAGTGGGTCGCCGTGCCCTCCTCCAGGCAAAGTCCCTGACCCAGAGATCTAGCCCGTGTCTCCCTACGTCTCCTGCGTCTCAGGCGGGTTCTCTACCACTGGGGCCACCAGGACTGAGAAACGGGCCGGGACCCAAGCAGAACCAACGGGAGGGAGGAGAATCGGTCCAGGCTCCCACTGGCGAGGTGAGGCCGTCCTGCTGTGCCCCAGCCTCTGAAGCAGTGTTGGGGGCTCTGACACCAATTTCCTGAGGCTCAGGGCACAGGGCAGGGGAGACAGGTGAACGCAGAGAACAGCAAAGCAGAGTGGCTCATCGTGAGGGTCCTGCTTGGAGGACCCAGGGCGCGGGAGGCCAGGCCTGATGCAGGCTTGTAGGTTCACATCTGCGTCGGCCAGGGGTCCAGATGTGGTCCTTCCCAGTGAGCGTGCGAGCCACCCAG
The DNA here is from genome assembly GCF_055505025.1 of Bos grunniens. Classification (NCBI taxonomy): domain Eukaryota; kingdom Metazoa; phylum Chordata; class Mammalia; order Artiodactyla; family Bovidae; genus Bos; species Bos grunniens. The sequence goes on along the minus strand of NC_141184.1, from coordinate 2,069,091 downwards.
GAGCTTCCCCAAGGAGGACAGAGGACGCACCATGAGTCCAAACTGAGCTTCGTGGCACAACTGAGTCCAAGTTTACTTTGGGTCTAAAGTACTTTCTTTACTGATTTGCAATCTAGGGTTTGCAATGTACCGTTTCTCCTGCGAAGAACTTGCTGATACCTTTGTGGAGAATCCCATATGAACCAGGGAGAGATTCAAAAGCAGCAAGAAAATGAAGTCTGCTGCTTAGGTCAGATCAGGAAAAATCCTGCCAATTCTTTCTAGAGCTACTTTTATCCAGGTAGTTGCAAAAGCTGCTGGTAAGCATTGCAGCTATTCATATATTCATGCAGATATTGGTAACATGGAAGCCTGGCTGGCATGGTTGGGCTTGGATACAGGCTGTCTCAGCCTAGATGCTCCCAGGTCAGTACTTGGTGGCCGCTCAGAAAAACACTGTCAGGAGGCTGCCAGCAGGAGCCAGAGGCCCAGGAAGGAGACCTCACAGGGCAGGAGGCGGGTGCCGGGACCAGGGCTCGGGGCAGTGGTGGTGGGCGTGGACACACAGGACGCACGTCTCATCCACGTGCACAGCTCTCGGCTCATAAAAGGGTCATTTGTCGATTATTTTCACAAACAATCTGGGTGATACACTCATAATAGATGTGGGGCTTCCCTGATAGCTCAGTTGCTAAAGAATCCGCCTGCAATGCAGGAGATCCCAGTTAGATGCCTGGGTCAGGTAGATCTGCTGGAGAAGGGATAGGCTACCCACTCCAGTATTCTGGCCTGGAGAATTCCACGGACTGTATAGTTTGTGGGGTCTCAAAGAGCTGGACACGACTGAGCGACTTTCACTTTCACTTTCATCTCATTCTGTACGTGAGGCACGAGGTATATTTAAACTTACCTTTGCATAAATTCAGATGTTCTTTTCAAAGATGGAGAGAAGTCCAGACCCTCAGACTTAAACTTTGTCTGAAGGAGATGGGTAAAAGGCACATTTAAATGTGTCTGCCCACGTACATAATTAGAATTCTGCTATGATTTGGGTGTTACAAGTAAAAACAGCACCAGTAACCCACTATCCCTCTTTGCAGTGTCGATATGGTCTGTATCGCCCAAGGAAGAAAAGGCTGATGGGTGAGGTCATCCCCAGAAACCCAACACCTCTAAACGGTTTATTCTGAAGTGGCCGGGTCTCTTTTCAGGGATTTACCTTAATAATACCATTCCCGGAGAGTCTGGTTTAGATCAAATCAGGTTAAAGATCACGACTGTCAAAAGATGATGTCATCAGATCTCATTACTAGTAAAGTCAGGGTCATCCTGAGTACAGAAGCAGGTTGGAATTTGGGCTCTGTTTACCTTAAAACTTGCTCTAAAACATAAAATCCCAAGTGATATAGAGACAGCTATTGTAACATAATAGCTTGGAAACTGCTGGCATTGCCTGCCTAGAACCCAATTTGCAAGGATCTGCCAGTTTCTCTGTATTTTATAGTAAGGATGTACCAAATCAGAAGTAGAGTTATATCTGTTACTAATGTATTCAGTTAAAGGCAAAGGAGAAAAGGAAAGATATATCCATCTCAATGCAGAGTTTCAAAGAGTAGCAAGGAGATATAAGAAAGCCTTCCTCAATGATCAATGCAAAGAAATAGAGGAAAACGATAGAATGGGAAAGACTAGAGATCTCTTCAAGAAAATTAGAGATACTAAGGGAACATTTCATGCAAAGATGGGCACAATAAAGGACAGAAATGGTATGGACCTAACAGAAGAAGAAGATATAAGAAGAGATGGCAAGAATAAAAAGAAGAACTGTAAAAAATGATCATCATGATCCAGATAACCACGATGACGTGATCACTTACCTAGAGCCAGACATCCTGGAATGCAAAGTCAAGTGAGCCTTAGGAAGCATCCATATGAACAAAGTTAGTGGAGGTGATGGAATTCCAGCTGAGCTACTTCAAATCCTAAAAGATGATGCTGTGATAGTGCTGTACTCAATATGCCAGCAAATTTGGAAAACTCAGCAGTGGCCACAGGACTGGAAAAGGTCAGCTTTCATTTCAATCCCAAAGAAAAGCAATGCCAAAGAATGTTCAAGCTACTGCACAATTGCACTCAATTAGGTTCAGTTCATGTCCAACTCTTTGTGACCCCATGGACTGCAGCACGCCAGGTTTCTCTGTCCATGCATCTCACAAGCTAGCAAAGTAATGCTCAAAATTCTCCAAGTGGGGCTTCTACAGAATGTGAACTGAGAACTTCCAGATGTTCAAGCTGGATTTAGAAAAGGCAGAGGAAACAGAGATCAAATTGCCAACATCATAGAAAAAGCAAGAGGGTTCTAGAAAAACATCTACTTCTGCTTCATTGACTATGCAAAAAACTGTGGAAAATTCTTCAAGAGATGGGAATACCAGACCACTTTACCTGCCTCCTGAGAAATCTGCAGGTCAAGAAGCAACAGTCAGAACCAGGCATGAAACAATGGACTGGTTCCAAATTGGGAAACGAGTACACCAAGGCTGTATATTGTCACCCTGCTTATTTAACTTACATGCAGAGTACTCCATACGAAATGCCAGGCTGGATGAAGCACAAGCTGGAATCAAGATTGCAGGGAGAAATATCAATAACCTCAGATATGCAGATGACACCACCCTTATGGCAGAAAGTGAAGAACTAAAGAGCCTTTTGATGAAGGTGAAAGAGGAGGGCGAAAAAGCTGGCTTAAAATGCAGCATTCAAAAAACAAAGATCATGGCATCTGATCTCATCACTTTATGGCAAATAGATGGGGAAAGAATGGAAACAGTGACAGAGTTTTTTTCTTGGGTGCCAAAATCACTGTGGATGATGACTGCAGCCATGAAGTTAAAAGATGCTTGATACTTGGAAGAAACTCTATGACCAACCTGCTAAGTCGCTTCAGTCGTGTCCGACTCTGTGTGACCCCATAGACGGCAGCCCACCAGGCTCCCCTATCCCTTGGATTCTCCAGGCAAGAACACTGGAATGGGTTGCCATTTCCTTCTCCAAGGCATGCAAGTGAAAAGTGAAAGTGAAGTAGCTCAGTCGTGTCCGACTGGTAGCGACCCCATGGACTGCAGCCTACCAGGCTCCTCTGTCCATGGGATTTTCCAGGCAAGAGTACCGGAATGGGGTGCCATCGCCTTCTCCATGACCAACCTAGACAGCATATTAAAAAGCAGAGACATTACTTTGCCGACAAAAGTCCGTATAGTCAAGGCTGTGGCTTTTCCAGTAGTCATGTATGGATCTGAGAGTTGGACCATAAAGAAGGCTGAGCACCAAAGAACTGATGCTTTGCACTGTGGTGTTGGGAAAAAGTCTTGAGAGTCCCTTGGATTGCAAGGAGATCCAACCAGTCCATCTTAAAGGATATCAGTCCTGAATAGTCACTGGAAGGACTGATGCCGCAGCTCCAATACTTTGGCCACCTGATGGGAAGAGCTGACTCATTTGAAAAGACCCTGATGCTGGGAAAGATTGAAGGCAGGAGGAGAAGGGGACGACAGAGGACGAGATGGTTGGATGGCATCACCAACTCGATGGACAAGAGTCTGAGAAAACTGGGTCGGGTGGTGGACAAGGAAGCATGGCAAGCTGTGGGTCATGGGATTGCAGAGTCGGACACGACTGAGGGGCTGAACTGGACTGAATGCATTCAGTTCACCTGCGTGTGTGTGTGCTGGTCACTCAGTCATGCCCAACTCTGCAACCCCTTCGACTGTAGCCCTCAGGCTCCGCTGTCCATGGGATTTCCCAGACAACAATACTGGAGTGGGTTGCCATTTCCTTCTCCAGGGGATTTTCACAACCCAGGGAACAAACCCAGGTCTCCTGCATTGCAGGTGGAACTTTACCACTGAGCCACCAGGGAAGCCCAGACATTGCATTGTTTATTTTTTGATCACATACTTATTGATGACATCATTTGCATTGGAAAGTCTTCAGGCTCCAGGGGCACCACTGTGGGGTGAGGAGACAGACACTAAACAAAGCAACGAGTCCTCCCCAGTGGCCCAAACTAAAAGGCAGTGTGAACTCAACATTTCCTCTAGCTCTTGCACCTCTCTGCTACTCTGACTTAGCTATCAGAAATGTGCAAATCAAGAATTTAGATGAAATTGATTTTTTTAATTGACTCACCTACAAAACAGAAATAAGAGTCATAGGTGTATAAAACAAACTTGATACTGGGAGAAACGGGGAGAGGGACAAATTGGGAGGTTGGGATTGATACATGTACACTACTATATGAAAGGGGCTCCCTGCTGGCTCAGAGGGCGAAGCATCTGCCTGCAGTGCAGGAGACCCCAGTTCAATTCCTGGGTCAGGAAGATCCCCTGGAGAAGGAAATGGAAACCCACTCCAGTACCCTTGCCTGGAAAATCCCATGGATGGAGGAGCCTGGTAGGCTACAGTCCATGGGGTTGCAAAGAGTCGGAAATGACTGAGCGACTTCACTTCACTTCATATATAGAAGAGGTAACTTGTAAGGACCAGCTGTAAACACAAGGAACTCTACTCAGTACTGCATAATGACCTCTATGGAAAAGAATATAAAAAAGAGTGGACACTGTGTATGTATAACTGAAACACTGTTCTGTACACTTGAAACTAACACAGTATTGTAAATCACTTATATTCTGATAAAAATTATTTCAAAATATATATCCAAAACTGCTACAGTGAACTATAAAAATTAGATCATCAAGATAATGGGAAGATAACCAGTGATATGGGAGAAAACTGTTGCAAATTACATATCTCACGAAAGATGTGTATACAAAGAACTCTTACAACTGAACAGAAAAGAGACTAATGACCTAATTTAAAAAACAGAAAAATTGGCTCCAGAAAAAAGTGAAAATCTAAACATTTCATTTAATAAACTAAATTCCTAGGAAACATCAAGCCCAGTGAGTTTTACTGTGTGTAATTCTATGAAACACTTGTGAGAAACGATTCTAACTCTAAACAAACTGTTTCAAAACACAGAAGAGGAGGAGACACATTCTAAATCAGTTCACAAGGCTATTAGTGCACTGAGAACAATGAGACTCGGTGTCCATCGTAGTTCAGTCCAGTGGCTCAGACGTGTCCGACTCTTTGCAACCCCATGGCCTGCAGCACGCCAGGCCTCCCTGTCCATCACCAACTCCTGGAGTTCACTCAAACTCATGCCCATCGAGTCAGTGATGCCATCCAGCCATCTCATCCTCTGCCGTCCCCTTCTCCTCCTGCCTTCAATCTTTCCCAACATCAGGGTCTTTTCAAATGACTCAACTCTTTGCATCAGGTGGCCAAAGTATTGGAGTTTCATCTTCAGCAAGAACACCCAGGACTGATCTCCTTTAGGATGGACTGGTTGGATCTTGCAGTCCAAGGGACTCTCAAGAGTCTTCTCCAACACCACAGTTCAAAAGCATCAATTCTTTGTTGCTCAGCTTTCTTCACAGTCCAACTCTCACATCCATACATGACTACTGGAAAAACCATAGGCTTAACTAGATGGACCTCTGTTTGCAAAGTAATGTCTCTGCTTTTTAATATACTGTCTAAGTTGGTCATGACTTCTCTTCCAAGGAGTAAGCATCTTAATTTCATGATTGCAGTCACCATCTGCAATGATTTTGGAGCCCCCCAAAATAAAGTCAGCCACTGTTTCCCCATCTATTTCCCATGAAGTGATGGGAAAGGATGCCATGATCTTAGTTTTCTGAATGTTGAGCTTTAAGCCAACTTTTTCACTCTCCTCTTTCACTTTCATCAAGAGGCTTTTTAGTTCTTCTTCACTTTCTGCCATACGGGTGGTGTCATCTGCATATCTGAGGTCATTGATATTTCTCCCAGCAGTCTTGATTGCAGCTTGTGCTTCATCCAGCCCAGCATTTCTCATGATGTACTCTGCATATAAGTTAACTAAGCAGGATGACAATATAGAGTGTTGACATACTCCTTTTCCTATTTGGAACCAGTCTGTTGTTCCATGTCCAGTTCTAACTGTTGCTTCCTGACCTGCATACAGGTTTCTCAAGAAGCAGGTCTGGTATTCCCATCTCTTTCAGAATTTTCCAGTTTATTGTGATCCACACAGTCAAAGTCTTTGGCATGGTCAATAAAGCAGAAATAGATGTTTTTTCTGGAACTCTCTTGCTTTTTTGATGATCCACTGATGTTGACAATTTGATCTCTGGTTCCTCTGCCTTTTCTAAAACCAGCTTGAACATCTGGAAGTTTATAGTTCATGAATTGCTGAAGCCTGGCTTGGAGAATTTTGAGCATTACTTTACTAACATGTGAGGAGAAGGCAATAGCAACCCACTCCAGTACTCTTGCCTGGGAAATCCCATGGACAGAGGAGCCTGGTAGGCTGTAGTCCATGGGGTCGCTAAGAGTCAGCACGACTGGGCAGCTTCACTTTCACTTTTCACTTTCATGCATTGGAGAAGGAAATGGCAACCCACTCCAGTGTTCTTGCCTAGAGAACCCCAGGGATGGGGGACCCTAGTGGGCTGCCGTCTATGGGGTTGCGCAGAGTTGGACACGACTGAAGCAACTTAGCAGCAGTAGCAGCAGCAGAGATGAGTGCAATTGTGTGGTGGTTTGAGCATTCTTTTGCATTGCCTTTCTTTGGGATTGGAATGAAAACTGACCTTTTCCAGTCTTTGGCCACTGCTGAGTTTTCCAAATTTGCTCTCATATTGAGTGCAGCACTTTCATATCATCTTTTAGGATTGGAAATAGCTCAACTGGAATTCCATCACCTCCACTAGCTTTGTTCATAGTGATGCTTCTTTTTTTTAACTTTTTAATATTTATTGAATGTTTATCATATATCAGACACTCTACAAAGTGCTCCTAACAAACCCAGGATTTTCTTAAATATAAATTTATTTATTTTAATTGGAGGCTAATTACAATATTGTATTGGTTTTGCCATACATCGACATGAATCTGCCACGGGTGTACATGTGTTCCCCATCCTGAACCCCCCTTCTACCTCCCTCCCCATACCATCCCTCCAGGTCATCCCAGTGCACCAGCCCCGAGCATCCTGTATCATGCATTGAACCTGGACTGGTGATTTATTTCACATATGATAATATACATGTTTCAATGCCATTCTCCCAAATCATCCCACCCTCTCCCTCTCCCACAGAGTCCAAAAGACTGTTCTATACATCTGTGTCTCTTTTGCTGTCTCGCATACAGGGTTATCATTACCATCTTTCTAAATTTCATATATATGCATTATTATACTGTATTGGTGTTTTTCTTTCTGGCTTACTTCACTCTGTATTATAGGCTCCAGTTTCATCCACCTCATTAGAATTGATTCAAATGTCTTCTTTTTAATGGCTGAGTAATACTCCATTGTGTATATGTACCACAGCTTTCTTATCCATTCGTCTGCTGATGGACATCTAGGTTGCTTCCATGTTCTGGCTATTATAAACAGTGCTGCGATGAACATTGGGGTACACGTGTCTCTTTCAATTCTGGTTTCCTTGGTGTGTATGTCCAGAAGTGGGATTGCTGGGTCATATAGCAGTTCTATTTCCAGTTTTTTAAGGAATCTCCACATTGTTCTCCATAATGGCTGTACTAGTTTGCATTCCCACCAACAGTGTAAGAGGGTTCCCTTTTCTCCACACCCTCTCCAGCATTTATTGCTTGTAGACTTTTGGATCGCAGCCATTCTGACTGGTGTGAAATGGTACCTCATAGTGGTCTTGATTTGCATTTCTCTGATAATGAATGATGTTGAGCATCTTTTCATGTGTTTGTTAGCCATCTGTATGTCTTCTTTGGAGAAATGTCTGTTTAGTTCTTTGGCCCATTTTTTGATTGGGTCATTTATTTTTCTGGAATTGAGCTGCAGGAGTTGCTTGTATATTTTTGAGATTAGTTGTTTGTCTGTTGCTTCATTTGCTATTATTTTCTCCCATTCTGAAGGCTGTCTTTTCACCTTGCTTATAGTTTCCTTTGTTGTGCAGAAGCTTTTAATTTTGATTAGGTCCCATTTGTTTATTTTTGCTTTTATTTCCAATATTCTGGGAGGTGGGTCATCTAAGGCACACTTGACTTCACATTCCAGGATGTCTGGCTCTAGGCTCTAGGTGAGTGATCACCCCTTTGCTTTTTGCTTCTCTTCTTTTCACAGCTATTTGTAAGGCCTCCTCAAACAGCCATTTTGCTTTTTTGCATTTCTTTTTCTTGGGAATGGTCTTGATCCCTGAATCCTGTACAATGTCATGAACCTCTGTCCATAGTTCATCAGTCACTCTCTCTATCAGATCTAATCCCTTGAATCTATTTCTCGCTTCCACTGTATAATCGTAAGGGATTTGATTTAGGTCATACCTGAATGGTCTAGTGGTTTTCCCTACTTTCTTCAATTTCAGTCTGAATTTGGCAATAAGGAGTCCATGATCTGAGCCACAGTCAGCTCCCGGTCTTGTTTTTGCTGACTGTATAGAGGTTCTCCATCTTTTCGGTGCTGGCCATCTCGTGATGTCCATGTATAGAATCCATCATAAACACAGAGGCAAAACTCAAACAATATTAGAAGCTGAATGCAGCGATCCATCCAAAGAGCGATGCAGTAGGATCCAACTGGGCTCGTACTGAAGATGCAAGATTGGCTCACCATATAAAAATTAATCTATGCAATCTTCCACATAACCAAACTGAGGGAGAAAAGAAGGTCATATAACTGTCAACAAATGTGGGGGGAAATTGCTGAATTACAAAGCATTTATACCAAGATTCTACACATGATGAAAAACAGAAGGAAACTATATCAAATGATAAAGGGTCTGTTGAAAGAACTACATATCATATCACACCCAGTGGTAAAATACTGAGTGTTTTCCACCTGAGATCAGAAACAAGACAAGGAAATACTCTCTTATCACTCACATTCAACATTAACATGGAGATGCTAATCTGTGTGGAAAAACAATAAAAAGTTTCAGATTGGAAGAAGTAAAACTGGATCATACTTGTGTAGATAGAAAAGCCTAAGGAATGTCCAGAATAATTACTGGAATAGGTGAATTTAAGGATATTGCAATAGTCTACATTAAAGGAGTATATATGTATATGCTTGAAATGGACTTTAGAAAATTAGATTGAAAACCCCAAACCATTTACAATAGCATCAAATATATCAACTCTATAGTAGCATCAAATATGTGTAAGGCGCTAGACTGGAATTGTAATATACTGATAATAAAAATTAAAGAATATTTAAATTAAGGAGAGACATACCATGCTTATGTGTTGAAAGACTCAATACTGTTATCTGTCAGTTTTCCCCAAATTAATCTACATTAAAGCAATTTCAGTAAAGAACTTCAACAGAATTTTTTTTTCTAGAAATTGATAGGATGATTGGAATTAAAGAAAAATACAGATAAGCAAACACACATACACATTTCAAAAGAAGAAAAAATAATAAAAGACAGAATCTACATTAAGTCAAGACCTACTATGAAAGTTCAGTAAGTAAAGTTATGTGATATTCAAGCAGGCAAAAGGAGAAGGGGGCAGCAGAGGATGAGATAGTTAGATGGCATCGCTGAGTTAATGGACAGGAGTGCTGGGAAACGGGTCTGAGAGTTGGTCCCAGCAGTGGGTCAGCTCTGGTGAGCCCACTGCCAGTGGCCACCCCTTCAATTCTGAGGTCCCACATGTCCCATCCCTGGTGTTCACGTGCCCCTCCATGAGCTGTGAAGAGTCACACCGACCTCCCTTGACTTCCTGAAGCAAGTGCCTTTACAAGGTTGGTTTTAAATAGTTAAAACTCCTTTAATGTTTCAATGATGCAAATTTAAGGACACTACCGAAAAGGTAAAACCCAGCTTCATGTAATGAAATGATGGGATATCCGAAGCAAAATATTAAAGCATTAACACTCTCACGTAAAAGTCAATCAAAATATTTTTAAATGAAGCTGACACTTTCACACGGAGAAGGCAATGGCAGCCACTCCAGTGCTCTTGCCTGGAGAATCCCATGGACGTCCATGGGGTCACACAGAGTCAGACACGACTGAGCGACTTCACTGTCACTTTTCACTTTCATGCATTGGAGAAGGAAATGGCAGCCCACTCCAGTGCTCTTGCCTGGAGAATCCCAGGGACGGGGGAGCCTGGTGAGCTGCCATCTATGGGGTCGCAGAGTCAGACACGACTGAAGCGACTTAGCAGCAGCAGCAGCAGCAGCAGTAGCAGCCACTTTCACATGCCCTGTGCCCCCCATCCCCAAGGAGAAGAGCCTTGGGAAAAAGGATATTTAATTCAAATTACAAAAAAAAAAAAGGATATTATGTTGCCAGAAAAAGAAAATAAAGATGGAATAAGGTGTATTAAGCAGAGAATGTTTGCATAACACCCTGAAATTAATATACCGTGTGCGATAGTTGACACAGTTTATTCTAAAACCGATAAGTCATTCATAGGAAAAATAAACACCAACTAAAGAGAAATATATCACCAGTTGAGCCATATATATCAAAGATGGAATCAGATGTGCACGTTACTTGTTGACACAATGGGGATTTTCTGCTGAATCAGACACTTAACCTACTCAATCAGAGTGAACGCCCACTGAGCCAGACACAGGTCTAGCTGGACATACCGCAGCCACTGCCTGTGTTCATGCAGCTGCTACAAATTTCTAACAATTTAGAATGGCCCTAATGTGTGTTCTGCTCATATTTACTGAGCCATAAGCATGAAGAGTGACTGTGCTAGTTAGTAAAATGCACATGGCAGTTATGCTTTCTTTTTTCACTCAGTTCGTACAATCTTTCTCAAAATGCTTACTGGCGTGGGAAAACTGTAAGGTGGTCCTGGGGCCCTTGCCCTGGTGAAGACCCCTCCCTGTGCGTGGGGACCTGAGACTGCTCCTGAGCAATGGGACGTGGCAGAGTTGAGGGTGTCCTCCGCTGACTGCACAAGGGTTCCTGATGACTCCACTGTCGGTTTGAAGAAGCAGGCTGCCATGAACCCTGTTCTAAATTAAAGTTGGGGTTTAACTTACAGAGACTGTGACCAGCTGGTGCCACTGAAAGCAGGGTTGTTGTTGTTCAGTCACTCAGTCATGTCCAACTATTTGCAACCCATGGACTGCAGGATGACAGGCTTCCCTGTCCTTCTCTCAAAGTTTGCATAAATTCACATCCATTGAGTTGATGATGCCATCAAACCATCTCATTTTCTGTCATCCCCTTCTCCTCCTGCCTTCAATCTTTCCCAGCATCAGGGTCTTTTCCAATGAATCTTCTCTTTGCATCAGGTGGCCAAAGGACTGAAGCTTCAGCTTTAGCATCAGTCCTTCCAATGTATATTCAGGATTGATCCTTTAGGATTGACTGGTTTGATCTCCTTGCTGTCCAAGGGACTCTTGAGAGTCTTCTCCAGCACCACATTTTGAAAGTATCAATTCTTTGGCACTCAGTCTTCTTTATGATCCAACTCTCACATCCATACATGACTACTGGAAAAACCATAGCTTTGACTAGATGGAAAGAAGGGCTCAGTTCAGTCACTCAGTCCTGTCTGACTCTTTGCGACCCCTTCGACTGCAGCATGCCATGCCTCTCTGTCCATCACCAACTCCCGGAATTTACTCAAACTCATGTCCATCGAGACAGTGACGCCATCCCACCATCTCATCCCTTGTCTTCCCCTTCTAATCTTGCCTTCAATTTTTCCCAGCGTCAGGGTCTTTTCAAATGAGTCAGTTCTTCACATCAGGTACCCAAAGTATTGGAGTTTCAGCTTCAGCATCAGTCCTTTCAATGACTATTCAAGACTGATTTCCTTTAGGATTGACTGGTTGGATCTCCTTGCTGTCCAAGGGACTCTCAAGAGTCTTCTCCAACACCACAGTTCAAAAGCATCAGTTCTTTGGCACTCAACTTTCTTTATAGTTCAATTCTCATATCCATACATGACTACTGGAAAAACCATAGCCTTGACTAGACAGACCTTTGTTGGCAAAGTAATGTCTCTGCTTTTTAGTATTCTGTCTAGTTTGGTCATAACTTTCCTTCCAAGGAGTAAGCATCTTTTAATTTCATGGCTCTAGTCACCATCTGCAGTGATTTTGGAACCCCAAAAAATGAAGTCTGTCACTGTTTCCCCATCTGTTTGCTATGAAGTGATGGGACCGGATGCCATGATCTTAGTTTTCTGAATGTTGACTTTTAAGCCACCTTTCTCACTCTTCTCTTTCACTTTCAAGAGGCTCTTTAGTTCTTCTTCCCTTTCTGCCATAAGGGTGGTGTCATCTGCATATCTGAGGTTACTGATATTTCTCCCGGCAATCTTGATTCTGGGTTGGTTACTTACATTTTTCAAGAGAGCCAGCCCCCTCCTGCAAGACACACAGAAAGGCCAAGGAGTCAGGAGTGGGGGTGGGGTAAGGCCTGAGCCAGTGCCTTTTTGGGGGGCTTTCCTGGGAAAGGCCGGGTGGAGTGGAGTAAACACCTTAGCCTGGGTTAGGTCAGCTAACTATTGCGAGCCGTGGGCTGTAGAGGGACTGTCCTAGAGACCTGGAACCTGGCCCTGGGCTAATTTCAGGCAGGGCTTGTGTGCCTGCCTGATATGTTGGCTTGTGTGCGAGTCAGATAAAGGAGATGGCTGGGGTGCAGGCTTGGGATTTGTTGGTCTGCATGTGAAAGTCATGTCCTGGGCTAGTTGCTGCTATCATTAGGGATGAGCCTTGGGAGGGGCCATCTCCCTTTCTGGCCTACATGCTCAGTCCCTCAGTCCTGTTCAACTCTGCAATCCCATGGACTGTAGCCCTCCAGGCTCTTCTGTCCATAGGATTCTCCAGGCAAGAATACTGGAGTGGGTTGTCATGCGCTCCTCCAAGGGATCTTCTCAGCCCAGGGACTGAACTTGAATCTTCTGCACTGGCAGGAGGATTCTTTCCCATCGTGCCAACTGGGACGCCTCTCTCCTGGCCTGAAGGCCCTGAAGACTGCCAGGGTCTCAGTAACTCAGGAAATGTAGTTCATCTGTCTCTGTGATGAATGGATGTCCAGTAGACAAATACGAAACCTTAAGAGAACACAGGATAGTCTCATTGCTGCAAGGAGATGAACCACGGCAAGGAGCTGATGAAGTCTGGAAGCAGCCGTCTCTCCAGTCTAGCCTCTGGGCTTCCTTGGCAGTTCAGCTGGTAAAGAATCTGCCTGTAGTGTGCGAGACCTGGTTTTGATCCTGGGTTGGGAAAATCCCCCGGAGGAGAGCATGGCAACCCACTACAGTATCTTGCCTAGAGAATCCCATGGACAGAGGAGCCTGGAGGCTACAGTCCCTGGGGTCGCAAAGAGTCAGACAAGACAGAGTGGCTGAGACACACACAAGCCTCTGATGAGAACTCACACTGCAGGACACCTTGACTGCAGACCTGAGCTGAGGACCCATGAACCCCGCCTGCAGATCCCAGAAGCTGAGCAAATAAGTATGTGATTTGGAACCCCCAAGTTTGTGGTGATTCCCAGAGAAGCGACAGAGAAGCAGAACACTCATCCAAATAACCACAGTGCACAGACCACTGTGAAATACTTACGTTAAGAAAATTAGAAAACAGCAGCTTGATTGTTATTGATGATGAGGGGTAATTGAATTCAGAAATCCAGAGAGTAAATATTCTCTAAGGTCTAAATATCAAGCACTAAATGGGCTTTTTCTTGCAGATGATCCAGTTCAGATGAAGTCACATCGAGGCAGGGAGGCTAATGCAACAGGCCTGGGGTCCTCATAAGAAGGGGACGTCTTTCAGGCAGAGACTCACACGGAATCAGGACAGCGTGTGAACATGAGGGCACAGATGGGGCAGCGCTCCTGCCGGCCCAGGGACGCCAAGGACACTGGCAAGCCCTCAGAAGCTAGAGGGGCCTGGGCCACATTCTTCATCACAGCCTCCAAAGGGCTAACTCCTGGGTCTCGGGCTTCCAGTCTCCAGACAGCAAGAGAGAAAGTTTCTGCCATTCAAGCCGCCCCATCCGTGGTGTTGTTGCCTAGACTGGGTCTTCTCAGTCTCCCAGGGTTCCCTCCTGTTGTAAAGTCTGTGACCTCAGTTAAATCTGTGAAGCCTCCTTTGCCGTGGAACATAACATGTGCACAGGTTCTGAGAGCACAGAGAACATGGCCACAGGTCCTAGGGTGACCATTCTTGAGGCTCCATTTTTCACCACGTGTGCCTGCTAAGTCCCTCGGTCACATCTGACCCTGCAAGCCCGACTGCAGCCCACCAGGCTCCTCTGACCATGGACTTCTCTAGGAAAGGATACTGGAGTGGGTTGCCACTTCCACCTGCGGGGGACCTTCCTGACCCGGGGATCGAACCTATGTCTCCCCCACCGCAGACAGATTCTTTACCAGCTGAGCCACCAGAGAAGCCCCCTTTTCACCATTTGATGCCTCAAATTACTTTAATCCTCTGAGATAGGTGAACTCTTGTTCCCATTTCCTGGAAATGAAAACTCAAGCAAGAGGCTCACCCACGTTACCAACCAGGCTGATGGACACCCAGCTGCGCACGGCCTGCCAGGTCTCCACAAGTGTGCAGGCGCATGGGAGTTACAAAGACCCGCACCCCCAGCTGGGCCACTTCCTTCCCCAGCCCTTAGCTACCTGCCCGAAATCCCACACGACTTCTCTACACCGCATTGCCGGGGACCAGCCCCGGCTGATCCAGGGTATTCGAAGGAGAGACGGCGTAGGCGAGGATCAGGAAACAATTGCTTAATTAAACGTTAATTAAGGATATAAAGAGTAATAGAATAAGGATAGCTCAGTGAGGAAATTCAGTGGAGAAAAGAGGCTGAATAATTCAGCCAGAAGGTAAGAGAAAGAACGACATGGGGAGACCAAGTTTCAGTGAACAAGGCCCGCACTTTATTTTCCAAAGTAGTTTTTATACCTTAAGTTATGCACAGAGGATAATGGGGGAAGGGGTAGAGTCATGCAGCAAGCCAGGCTTTCTTCCTGCAAACTTATCATATGCAAAACCTTAGGTGATTTGCATCATCTTCTGGCCCGGAGGCCTGTTAACATTTTAAGACCCTTTCTTCAGAAAACTTATTTTTCTCTAAAGGTGATTGGTCAGGAGCCACCCTCCAAAAGCATTAGATAAAGTTGCATTCCTACAGGGCAAAGGTGTGGTGGGCTACAACAAGAAAAATAATTAACTCAAGGGTCCCAGGTTACAAACATTAAAGCTACTACTTACACCAATTATATTAATCAATACACTGCCAGGGACACAGCAGGTAAGGGATATGCAGACTTAGCAGCAAACATTGGCCCAAGAAGTGAAAATCCCTTCACCAATACAATTTCTAATCAATCTTTTAACTGCTCAAAGGAATCTGTATTTAGACAGTTTAGAACATCTCATGCCTCTCACAGTTTGGAGGCTCTGAGTAATCACATGTGGCCGGAAAAACCTATTCAGGCAGGCTAGAGGACTTCCAAGGGAGTTTGTAGGTTGAAACACTGTCACACCCAGGAATTATTAACTGGAGCTGTAAGCTGACTCTTTTTTCAGAGAGAGGTAGTGGGGGACAGCCCCCCGTAAAGTCAGAGGTGTAGGTGAGAGCACAAAGCAGAAAGTAGGCAGACTCTGGTTTTGGGGGTAGATTGCTCGAGAATTTCCAGGGAGATCCTGAGGCTTGATCCCGCCTTTGCGTGTGCCGAGCCTCCTTCCTCATGACCTTTGCCAGGGGCGGAGCTCGCTCCCCGCACCACATCACCCTTAGCCTCAGAGGATGATGCCTTTGCATGTGTGGAAGAGGCCTCAAGAATGAGCAAATGTCCAGACTGCAGTGTGCATCTTCACCCTGCTGACTCGGGGTCCTCTGCGAGTCGGCAAGAAGGGCCAGCACTCAGGGAGCCTCCATCCAACTCTGTCACGGGTCAGGGATCCAGTCAACATTGATTTCAATGTGGTTCTACAGAAGAAGGCAAGGACAGAGAGATGACTCCTGCCCTGAAGGGAACCACATTCTGGTTTTTAAAGAAAAACGTAGATTAAAAGGAACACACAAAATATCCAAGGAAGCATGTATGTGAGAGCTAAGCCATGCACGAGCTCTGCCGTGCCCAGAGGTGAGGGCGGTGCCCAGAGGTGAGGGCGATGCCCAGAGGTGAGGGCAGTTCTCACTCGGTCCAGAGAGAAGCCGGGGGAGAACCTTGTGTTTGTTCGAGAAGAAAGGAAGGGCTCGCGCCCCAGGGGGGACACAGTGTCTCAGGCGCGCTCGTTCTCCCTCTGAAACAACTCTGTTCACCAACCAGAATGGCAAAGATCAAAAATCAAAATGCGCTTAGTCAAATCTATCCTTTGTTTTCCTCCCTGCAGCCAGCTTTGGGAGCCCGTCACTCTGTCTCTATCCGGAGACATAAACTCAGATTCTCCAAACAGAACTGTCTGGAAGTCCCCTTGAGTCATTAAAAGTTGTCATTAAATTTCCAAATCCATGAATCACCAGCAAACAGTATTCTGGCCCATTGTCTTCCTCTCCTGTTCTCTGTAAGGGATCTCAACACACCAGCTCGTTCCAAGCCTCCAGAATCATTTTTTTTTTAAGTCTTTATTGAACTTGTTACAATATTGCTTTTGTTTCATGTTTTGGTTTTGGGGCCCAAAGGCATGTGGGATCCTAACTTCCCAACGAGAGACCAAATACACACCCTCTTCCCTTGAAGGTGAAGTCTTAACCACTGCACCACAGAGAAGTCCCTCAGAACCTTTCCATGGGCAGCTTTTATAAACCAATCATCTATTCAGAAACCACCCTTTGGAGTCAAGGATGGTCAGACCTTGCAATCACACAGGGCTGCTTCCCACCCTCAACAAAATGTGTCCCCTGAAACCGAGCAGATGGCTAGTACCCATCACAGCTCCATACTAATATAAAATTGGCTTTAAAAAAAAGTGCTTGTTGTTTACAAGAGTTCCTTTGTGATAATGGGATCAGATATGCAAAGAGGTTATAGGGTGTATATTTTGCTCAAAGCATCCAGCCCGTTTTCACTCAGTCAGTGGCCGGGCCCCAGTGAAGTTTGCCCAGGCATCTCCTTGAGCGAAACCAGTCCCCTCCTCTCTGTGCATCTGTGTGATCATATCTGCGTCTGGGGTCTTTTTCAAGTTTTTGGAGCAGCCACTCCACAGATGCCAAGCTCTGTATTATGAGGAGTTAATCCAACTTCTTGAAAATGCCCAAGTGCTTCATGATGTTGGCAGGTCTTTATTCCGAGATGAGCCAGTTCGACCACAAGTGGATTTATCCCCTAATTGCTGCCACAAAATGATGCACTGTCCCAGGGCTAAGATGCTCTGCTCCTTTTCTGAGATGAGACCAGCCGGGTCCTCCTCCAGCTCGCAAGGAAAGTTGCTTGTTACTGTCAGCCTGTTCAAGTGTGAAGAGGAGATGTTATGACTCCCCGGATGCTCAGAGAAGAGTTTCTAGCGAGAGGCGCCTCACAGCGCGGCTTGCTGCTTCTGCCTCTGCAGGTTTGTGTTGGAGAGCGAGGGGCCCTCTGCACCTGGCTGTTGCTCAGTCACAGCCAGCTCTTCATGATACCGTGGACTGCAGCACACCAGGCTTCCCTGTCCTTCACCATCTCCCAGAGTTTGCTCAAACTCATGCCCATTGAGTCGGTGATGCCATCCAACCATCTCATCCTCTGTCATCCCCTTCTCCTCCTGCCTTCAATCTTTCCCAGCATCAGGGTCTTTTCCAGTGAGTTGACTCTTCCCATCAGGTGACCAAAGGATTGGAACTTCAGCTTCAGCATCAGTCCTTCCAATGAATATTCAAGGTTGATTTCCTTTAGGTTTGACTGATTTGATTTCCTTGCAGTCCAAGAGACTACTGAAATAAAATACTAAATACTCAGTATCCCAAAATTTATATGTAATCTCTAACAGTCACAATTCTAGTGATTATCCTAAAATGTTATATGTTACAGTAATATCCAATTTTCCTGCTAATTGCATTGTACTCAAATCTTTAACCATGTTATTTTAAGCTTTGTCCTTTATCAGATCAGATCAGATCAGTCGCTCAGTCGTGTCCGACTCTTTGCAACCCCATGAATTGCAGCACGCCAGGCCTCGCTGTCCATCACCAACTCCTGGAGTTCACTCAGACTCACGTCCATTGAGTCAGTGATGCCATCCAGCCATCTTATCCTCTGTCGTCCCCTTCTCCTCTTGCCCCCAATCCCTCCCAGCATCAGAGTCTTTTCCAATGAGTCAACTCTTCGCATGAGGTGGCCAGAGTACTGGAGTTTCAGCTTTAGCATCATTCCTTCCAAAGAAATCCCAGGGCTGATCTCCTTCAGAATAGAGTATCATAATTTTACACTGCTTTTACAAAATGAGGATTTTCAAGAAGACTTGTAAAAATAACATCTTTAAACAAATATAAGTTTATGATAATCTTTAGATAATGCCACTGAACTGGGCAACACATGACAAAACTCTGATGGAAAGCCTGATGACTTCATGTGGATCCACAGAAATCAATTACATGGGACTGAATGAATTGATTAATATGATTTATAACTTTGACTTTGGAACCCATACTAACTTGAATCTTTTTCCCATGAAACCTTTTTCACTTATGTTGTGACATACAAGTTGAAGTGTGCCTTTGTAAGCAAAGATGAAACATTTATATTTTTCTCTCTACTTGATCCTGCCAGAATTTGGCTTCTCCAGTTGACTTTCCTGTGGACTTTGATGGTGTATTGCCACTGGATTACAGCAAGTTATACTAACATTGTTTTCATGTGTTCTTTGTTTCCAAACCGTTCATGCTTTTGTCTCTCTGCTACACTGTGACTCTGTCACTAGCTGCACCACTTACATCCTATGTCGTTAGATTGCTGTCTCCTACAGTGAGTAACCAGGCCTTCAACAAGCGTAACGGTGTCTGGGCAACTTGAAACAATTGAACAGAAGTACAGTCTCTATGCCGTCATAACTGAAAGAGTGTGACTCTAGGTTTGGGGAAAAGCAACAAGGGAAATACCTCCTGGATCAGAACAGGGACTGAGGGGAGAGGAGCCAGAGAGTCTTTACTGTCTATCAGTGGGGCTAATCTGGAAGCTAACACCTGGAATGACACGTCAACAAGAACTTTCACCTGATCTGGGATGAGCCTCCCAGCACTGTGGGGCTCAGCTGGTCATGAAACGTCTCCCAAGTACTGGGTGAGTTCCTGACCAAGTGGTGCGTGCGTGCTCAGTCACTCAGTCCAAGGGCAGGGACTGATGATTGGAATATTTCCTGCCATATCAGTAAACAAGAGTGCCACAGTTCAGTTCAGTTGCTCAGTCGTGTGACCCCGTGGACTGCAGCACGCCAGGCCTCCCTGTCCATCACCAACTCCCGGAGTTTACCTAAACTCATGTCCATCGAGTCAGTGATACCATCCAGCCATCTCAGCATCCTTATGGCAGAAAGTGAAGAGGAACTAAAAAGCTTCTTGATGACAGTGAAAGAGGAGAGTGAAAAAGTTGGCTTAAAGCTTAACATTCAGAAAACGAAGATCATGGCATCTGGTCCCATCACTTCATGGCAAATAGATGGGGAAACAGTGGAAACAGTGTCAGACTTTATTTTTTGGGCTCCAAAATCACTGCAGATGGTGATTGCAGCCATGAAATTAAAAGACACTTACTCCTTGGAAGGAAAGTTATGACCAACCTAGATAGCATATTCAAAAGCAGAGACATTACTTTGCCAACAAAGGTCTGTCTAGTCAAGGCTATGGTTTCGTTTTTCCAGTGGTCATGTATGGATGTGAGAGTTGGACTGTGAATAAAGCTGAGCGCAGAAGAATTGATGCTTTTGAACTGTGGTGTTGGAGAAGACTCCTGAGAGTCCCTTGGACTGCAAGGAGATCCAACCAGTCCATCCTAAAGGAGATCAGCCCTCGGTGTTCATTGGAAGGACTGATGCTGCAGCTGAAACTCCAATACTTTGGCTACCTGATGCAAAGAACTGACTCATTGGAAAAGACCCTGATGCTAGGAGGGATTAGGGGCAAAAGGAGAAGGGGACGACAGAGGATGAGATGGCTGGATGGCATCACCAATAAGGATTCCACACTCATCAGCAATTCCAGCCCTCCAGTGTGACTTCCTGAGCCTAAGGGCTCCTGAGAAGGGAAAGAACGCCTGCGATCTCACAGCTGTCAGATTGCAACCATTCCCTGTGTGAGCACTGAGGAAACTCAGGATGTGAAGAACAGGATACTGGCCACAGATAGCTGAAATGCAAATGACGGGAATGATTTCATTGAGCCCAGACTCTTGAATATTCCCATACATAAAAAGCATTGAATTCCTTACCTTAATATCTGGTTTCCTTCAGTTAGCAATAATCCTTTGATGTTCAGACTACCTGCCCTTTGTTACAAACTTCTACAAAACCTGACTCTTCCCCTCGCCTCCTCAGAGCGGTTCTCTCAGAGTTACTTGAGATTCTGTTCCCCCAGGCTCAGAGTCCTAAAAATTCTCACCAAATAACACATAACTCTTAACTTTTAGCTTATGACTGTTTTTAAGTTGACAGACCAAAGGGAGTTTATGTAGTATTCAGTAAAATAAACAATTTAGAGCACCTTGATTTAGAAATATTAATTCATTCACCTTCACTTATACATTCTTAATTATTCTCACACATTTATCAAAGCAAATTCCCCAGGAAGCACTTTCTTCCATGAACTAAAAACAGAAGTGAAAAACCAAATCAAACCAAAACAAAGAAGCAACAACAAAAAAGCTTTACCGCATGTCCTCTAATTCAGATTTCACAACAATGGGGGTTTTCTTGCCTTATTAAGGCAAATGCGTGGGACTTTGTCGTTTACATCTGCACATAAATCTCAAGCACACTTCAGCTTAGAAGTTAATAGGTTTCCTTGTGCCCCCCTTTAAATTCATGAACATGGGTTAATTGTATTCAGTGTCATTAGACAATCCTTTTTGATAAAATGTAAGAAATGATGATTTCTTAGGACCCCAAGCCCTCTGTGCAAATGTGATGCAAAAAGTTCTGAGCAGGAAGCGGCCACAATCATAAGCCCATCCCTGACGTTCTATCAGAGTAAATGCATTTTTCTCCTTCTGGTTGATTGACTTTGAGAAAATTCGTTGAATTTATTCAATCTTGGCTGTCAGTTGAACCATTTCCTTTTTCCAGTGTGCTGAAGAGCTTATTTAAATGATTCATTTGGTGGCTTATAAGTGATAAGCATCTCATACCTTTTAATAATTTGCATAAATATCTTGGGTCTACTCCAGCAGACACACCTGTTCAACAGGAGCCTGGTAATGTCGGCTCTCAGCGCCTCCTCAGCGGTGTCCTCTCCCAGAGGAGGCCCTTCCAGCGGCAGCTGAGACACGCAGCACATACCTGCCCTTCTGAATTAGAGCAAAAACCAACTACCCTGGGATTCTCTCCTGGCAAAAATGGAGCCCAGAAGGAGGGTCGCATCCCAGGTCTCAGGCGAGTCCTTGGGACTTGCTGCCAAGCGAGGGTCCTTAGCTTCACATAGGAAAGAATTGAAGGGTGAGTGCTGGCAAACAGAGAGCAGGTTTATTTAGAGAAATACACGCTCCATAGACAGAATGCGGTCCGTATCGAAAGTGAGACCAGGCCCCAAATGTGGAGTCAGTTTCTGTGGGCTGGGTAATTTCATACGCTTTCTCTATGATCCAGTGGATGTTGGTTTGATCTCCGGTTCCCCTGCTTTTTCTGAACCCAGTTTGTGCATCTGGAAGGAGTAATCACGCATGGACGTGAGAGTTGGACCATAAAGAAGGCTAATGCTGAAGAACAGATGTTTTCAAACTGTGGTGCTGGAGGAGACTCCTGAGAGGCCCTTAGACGGCAAGAGATCCAACCAGTCCATCCTGAAGATCAGTCCTGAACATTCATTGAAAGGACTACTGCTGAAGCTGAAGCTCCAATACTTTGGCCACATGATGTGAAGAGCCAACTCGTTGAAAAAGACCCTGATGTTGGGAAAGACTGAGGGCAGGAGGAGAAGGGGGCAGCAGAGGATAAGATCATTAGATAGCATCACCAACTCAATGGACATGAGTCTGAGCAAATTCCGGGAGATGGTGAAGGACAGGGAAGCCTGGTGTGCTGCAGTCCATGAGGTCTCAAAGAGTCAGACACGACTTAGTGACTGAATACAGCACAATAGTTTCATATGCTAATGAGTGGGAGGATTATTGTGACTAATTTGAAGAAGGGGCAGAGGTTTCCAGGACCTGGCTCACCACCCACTTTCTGACCTTTCGTGGTCAGTCTCAGAACCATCTTGGCACCCATGGGTGTGCCGTTCAGCTGATGCACTTCAGTGAACATATGCTTGGACTCAGGGTCCAACGTCTTCCACCATCTAGTCCTAACTGGCTCTGACCAGTCTGTATCACATCCTCAGCGGTTATTCCATTCTTCCTACAGCTGTGCCCTGTCCCCTTCCTTCCTATCTCAGAGAATATGGTGGGGAAAGCTGGTGACATTCATGAGGGTAATGGAGACCACCCTGCAGCATGAAGAGGCCAGAAATAAATGAGCAAGAACCAGACACACGAGCAAATAAAACCCTGGATGCAAGCGATGAGGTGGGCAGGGCAGCAAAGAATACTCTTGGAAACACCTTCTCTGGCCACATTCAGGCACAAAAGTCAAACTCTGGTATATCTTAAAATGTATGTGCTTCTTGAGTCTTTGAGAGGCTGGTTTGCTTGCTGCAGTAATACTTTGGTTTCACTGTCTGACATTATTTCAGTGTACACTGGCATTAGTTCATCTCATAAAAGCAAGATGTACTTTAAAGCCACCCTTTCTTCTGTATGAGTCGACCGTAATCGCTTCGTGCCATCAGAGCACAGGCCTCCAAGACCTGGGCCAAGGCCATCCCACCAACGTCATGTCCATCAGAAACGCATCTGCAGTAAATTCGAAAGAGTCTCCCCAGAGCACTCACTCTCACAAGACATCATTATTAAATGTGTGTTGGTTTTAAAGCACAGTGGAAGGACTCCTTTGTTTATAGCTAAAAGATAGATGGGTATGTTTCTCCAGATGGGGAATGGGATCCAGATCTCACTTGTGGGGATTAAGAAGGTTCAAGTGATCCCTACTCTTGACAACCTTATCGTTTCCTTGCTCAGCACCTCTGCTGGCTCTGCTAGGGCTCCGCTAGTTCCCCCGGAGCCGCTGTGCCACTGGGCGTCGCAGGGTGCCCAGCAGAGGAAAGATGGGGTTATACGCCAAAGCAGAAGGAGAAACCGCACAGAATCTGGAGAGATTTCGGAAGAGCGCTCGGCACTCCTCCAGAAGACACTGCACGTTCCAACGCTCCCTGGCTTCCTGCCTGCTCTGAGATTTGGGGGGATGTTTCTCACCGCAGATGAACGCAGCATAACCTGACTGGCATGTCGTCCTAAAATGAAACGTGGCCCTGCCGGCCCCTCCCCTGAGAACTGTCCGCTCTTCCCATACTTGGCATCACTTCGAGTCCTGCGTCCTTCCGCCTGCCCGGCACACATTCTTCCCTTGTCTGACCACCCCTCGCCTGATGGAGGGTCTCACCACGTGACTCACACGCCCTGTGCTGGAGAGTCTAAGGAGGGCGCCTGAGCTCCACAGGATCCGCCAGCTCCAAGCCTTACCCCCATGTGTCCTTTGCAGAGGCCCAGGAGCCCTCGTCTCCTCATGTCCTGCCTGACATGGGGCCTCGGCAGGCCCCTTGTGAACACAGGGTGCTGACCAGGTTGGAGGGACTCTGGGCATTTACTGAGTTTCTCTCTGATGTTGCTTCTGCTCTGAGCCATTTACCTACAGGGGGAGAGAAAAGTGACGGAGGCTGAGCAGCCTCGGGGGAGCTGAGTGTGTGCACAGCACCTTCAGGATGGATGGAGTGAAAGCCTCCCTTGGCGGGCGCAGGGGTCCTCCCGCACCATGGCCTCCACCCTCTGGCTTACTTCTTATCTTGCCCGCTTGACTACAGTTTTGTTATATAAGTGAGGAGTTTGGATTTTGGTTGGAAATGAACTTGATTATCTTTTATTTTTTTTAACAAAAATGCATGTATCCAAGGTGTTCGACGTGGTGTTTTGAGATATACACGTGTGTTAATTATTACAACAATTAAATTAAAAAAAAACACCCATCACCTCATGTGGTTACCTTGGATGTAGGTGTGCATGTGTGTGTGGTGAGAACACTTGAGGTTTACTGTCTCAGCTAATCTCGTGTTCAGCACAGTCTTAGTAACTGTAGTCACCAGACTGTGCGTGGTACGATCCTCAGCATCTGTCCACCTGAAAGCCAGAAGTCCGTGCGCTCTGACCAGCTTCTCCCGCCGCCCCCACCCTCTGAGCCCAGGACGGCCGCTGCGCTCCGTGCACCTGTCAGTTCACTTTTTTGTATGCGATCTCACCCCTAAGAGAGACCGTGCAATGGTGGTCTTTCTTGGTCTGGCTTCTTCTACTTATCACGATGCCTTCAAGCTTCATCCACGTTGTCACAAAAGCAGTGTCCTTCTTTTTTAAGGCTGAGTATTGGCAGCATTTTATATACAGTTTATGTTACATCTCAAGACCATAGAAGGAAAAGTTGGGAAAGTCCAGAGAAGAGAGAAATAGATCATTTAAAAAAGTTTGAGGCCCTTATAACACCTGCTTCCTCCCCATCTCCCAAAGAAGCCCACTAACCCAGAGGTGAGCGGGGTTTCTGACAGTAATGCTCGTGGGTAAGATTCTCCTTGTGTCTGCTGTGTGCCGGATTCCATTCCAAATACTTCACACACATTATGTTATACTTCACAACGATCCTAGTTAACGTGTAGGATTATTGCCCCCATTTAGGGACTAGGAAAGAGGAATGACAACGAGTTTCAGCAATCTGCCCTCTGGGGCCCAGACCCCTGATATCTCAACTTTGCATTTTGAAATCTCTGGGCTTCTCCTGGGACTGTAGGTGTCCAAGGAGAGGAAGTCAGGGCTGCCTGCCGCTCACCTCCTCTCCCAGGATGGAGCAGCTGAAGACAGTCTCAGGGTCTCACACTGATTATGCAGCCTGTGCACGCACGAGTGCACACACACACACACACACACACACACGTGCGTCTGCCCACCGGCCGGCTCAGCCCTGGGGCTCAGCGACCCACATGGACAACACCTCCTGCAGACTAACAAAGCAATTCTCAACACGCTGTGTCCCGTTTCTGCCCCTGGATCACTTCGGTCACCAGGATCCAGGCCAACATAACCACTCTCCAGAGTGTTGCTCGACCATCAAGCAGCTGAGACTTTGTGTGCGTGGTAGAGAACCCCACACCATTTTGCTCAGACTCAGAGGGAAACAGGGCGAACGAGCCCATGACAGGGTGATACCCGTGTGTCCCCGGCGAGCCAGGCTGGAGCTGATGCAGGAGCTGCACAGGTGGCATGCTAGGAGAGCCGTCTCCATGGGGTCGGGGCGGCACAGAAGCTTCTTGTAAGACCCCAGCAGCACCATCCAGTGGGGACGGCCGGGCCGGCACCAGGAGTGGGGGCTGAGCGGGTTCTGATCTTGTGCCGGGAGGAGAAACCTACACACGCCTCGAAGCCAAGGCCCCTGTTGAGCACAGTCTGTAGACTGGAGAGCTTTCTCACCTATGAGGCGAATGAACAGCACACAACTTGTTCAAGTCTTCAGGTTAGGGATTGTCAGAGCTGTCATAGAAATGCCTAATGCTTCCGCTGGGCACAAGCCCAGAAAGGCCAGCACTCGGCAGACACTGTTCACGAGGTGAGGAGCCGACCCCCGGCCTCAGGACAAGTGTCCTCCCCTTTCTGGGCCCCTTATCACACTCCCCAGGACATCGCCCCTTCCTACAACTAAACCATGAGCTGTCTCGGCTTTGTCGTGGCCTTAAGGTGTCCTGAGCACAAACCTCAGATGAGCCCAGGAGCGAGGCTGGGGGCTGATGCCTCAGGGACAGTGAAAGCATTCACGACCCTCCTTGCCTGCCCTCACAGCATCACCGCCTTAAAGGCCTCCTTTGTCTTCCTTCCTGCGTCTCAGGAGCCCAGTTGGGTGACTGCGCAGCCGGCCCTGACCCTGACTCTGACCTGAACCTTGCTCCTAACCTGCTTCTCGCCTTCAGGTGCCGAGGCAGGTGGCGGCAGACCCCCGTCCTCCGTTCTTTCAGACGTGTAGACATTGCAGTCATTTAATCCTGAAAGGTGTGCTGTTTTCAGCTTTTAAAATAAGCACATGGTTCTACACACTCAGAGCCACCAGCAAAGAGGCAATCTCCTGGTGCTGGAGGGACGGCGGCCCGTGAACCAAGAAGCCGCGCCTCGATGACAGCAGATTCGGGACGCCTAGAATTTATTTTATTGAACGTTTCATGAGATTAAAGGAATATGTGATATAATTACAGCAAAGTACCTACAAACTTGAGCCGTACAGAGTACTGCTTTTCTAATTTTAGTATTTAAGACCTTTCCCTAAGTGCTGGGTGCAGTTCAGCGGGTGGTGACTGCTGGCTGAACTAACTCCACTTTCCTTGTTTCGGTCCACCTGCCTCCACACTGCGCCGGGGACTGCATCTCACGGCCACCCAGCCGTCCCCGGGTGTGGCGTTCCTTCCACATGCTCACCTCCGTGCTGCGTCCCGAGCTTGTCCAGCTCCCTCGCCAGCACCCCCATCCCTCCTTACCACACAAAGGCCTGCTTCTCCCCTTGCTGCCCGTCTCTGCAGAGCTGGCGCAAGCTCAGGGCCCCATTGATCTTACGAGAAGCTCCGGGATCCGCCGACTCAGCCCACACAAAGGCAGTGCAGAATCGGACTCCAGATTTCTCCGTTCCAGAAAATTTGCTCCACTCAGATCAAATGCCTCTGGAATGCTAAGTCAAATAAAGCCACGCAGTAATTGGGTCTAATTTGAGACTGATGGAGCGAGCGAGTGGCTCCAACTGCCGTGTATTTTACAAACCAGGGTATAATAGTATAATATTAATGAAATGCAAGATGATCGGTTAAAGATCTGATCAGCGCCTTTAGAAACACACATGTGCCCTTAGGTCAATAGGAGCTGTGTGTGTGTGTGTGTCTGTGTGTGTGTGTGTGTCTGTGTGTGTTGGAGGCAGGGCATAAGTGGGGAAGATGGCAGGAAAGTTTACAGCCAGAATATTAAAAAGGGTAGAGAGGAATTAGGTAAGTTATTTCTTCTAATACATCCCTAGTCACCCCAATCTGGATGAAAGTGCATCATCAAATATTTAAAAAGAAAATAATGAATCTTACATTCTGGCTTCATGGAATAAAGAGGATTAAAATAGCTGAGCGGACAAAAAGAGGCAAGCACGAAAAGGGAACGCTCCTAATTAGTTAATACAGAACATGCTGAATCCAATTACGAGCGTCCTGCAGTTCGGATTTGGTTCTTTCTGAACAGATGAGAACAAATATGTCTGTAAATCAATACTGCATACCCGAGCATCCGAGCCGCATCCAGCCGCCGCACAGGGTGGAAAAGGGGAGTTCGACAGACCCACCGGGAAAGTGCTGACCTGACTTACGGGGATGGTCAGCGGCATAATTTTCTCAAACCCCCAGGAGACTGATAAAGAAACCAGAGTAGTTCATTAGCATAAGACTGGCAAAAAAAATGTATTGATTTTTAACTCCATAGAATATTCTGCTTTCATTACGATCAGCCAGGTTGCATCTATTGGCCCTCACCCTGGTTAACCGTGAGTCTACATTATAACGAGAACGCACCTTGAGGACAACGCAGAGAGCTCTTCCTCGCCGGCAGCCATTGTCACAGCGTTCTGGGAATCTTCCCTGTGAGTCCCAGCTTCGTATTTTTAGAAAGTAGCAGAGCATTTAATCCTCCATAATTAGACTTTCCCCAAAAGGACAAGCTCATTTATGTGACTGTCAATTGAACCCGATCTTTCACCCACTGTATTCCGTGTTTTCGCGTAATGTTTTAAACAACTTAGTAGGAATGAGACAAAATTAAGATACAAATGTCAAAGCTGTCGTCAAATTTCAGAAGGCTGCTCTAAACTTAGAAAATGCAGTTATATGCAGAAAAGTCGGTGCAAAATATATACTTGGTCAACTCTTTTGACAGTGTCAGGATTGTGAAGGAGCCAGCTCGGGGAGAGGAGGTTGCTACGGAGAACGTGCCTGAGCTCAGGTTGGTGCTCCTTAGACTGGGCGATGGAGGGCGGAATGCCCACCCAGCTGGGGCACCTCAGTGTGATGGGGCGCTTGGGAGGGAGCACCAAGAACTTTACCATTTAATTGTCCTTCTTATCTTCTTGCCCCTGTTCCTTTCAGATCAAGGGGCAGTCTTGTGCTATATTAAAAGGCAACTTTCAGCTTCTCTAAACACACACACATTCACATACACAGACAGAAAACAAGTCATCACACCCGGAAAAGATTTGGGTAGAAAGATGGTGAACAGCACAACAGATGGCAAGACCCACGTCCACCTCCTCTGGCCAAGATCGCTTCCCACGTGGCCAGTGTCCCAGAGCCCTGCTGTGGGTTAGGGCACAGTGGCACCTCAAAGTCGGTCCCCAGGCCTGGGGGCACAGCCATGTCAGGAGCCACATGGCCCCACAGAGGCAAGAGGGCTGCTGGGGTCAGACCCTGAGGCCCCCCTTGCTCAGGACCGGTGGACAGAGGGCCTGCGGCGAGCCCCTCTAGAGGGCCACTGGCGCCAGTCTCCTGCCGCCTGCCTGCCTCCTGCACACGCTGGCTTCACCTGCTCCCCCAAGCACCACGTCCTTGACACGCCCTGAGACCTTGACACGGTCTCAGAAAGCACCACGGTTTCACGGCAGTGGGTTTGAAAAGAAAGCATCCCGTCTTCTCCGAGAGAACTGAAATGCTCTCCCACAGTGCAGAGGCCTGAGCATCCTGCAGTCCCAGCAATGGCGAACTGAGCTAGGGGCAGCTTCTGAGCTTCTTCACTTCAAGGGCCTTGCACACCCACTCACACCCCAGCTCTGTTAGATCCACGCTTGAGTCCCCACTGCCATGGGAGGTTTGAAGGGGCATGTGTGTTTCAGCCAGGCTGGTTGCCTACTTCCCAGGGACACCTGCCTGCTGGAAGGGCCTTGCTCAGGAGCCAGGCCAAGCCCAAGGCTCTGAAGAGCGGACACTGGTCCACTCCAGCATGGTTGGGCTCTCCTGACCGGTCTCATTTAACTTCTATGCAGAGTACATCATGCGAAGTGCAGTGCTGGATGAAGGACAAGCTGGTATCAAGATTGCTGGGATAAATATTAATAGCCTTATATGTGCAGATGACATGACCCTTGTGGCAGAAAGTGGAGAAGAACTAAAGAGCCTCTTGATGAAAGTGAAAAAGGAGAGTGAAAAAGTTGGCTTAAAACTCAGCATTCAAAAAACTAAGACCATGGCATCTAGTCCCATCGCTTCATGGCAAATAGTTGGGGAAATAATGGAAATGGTGAGAGGCTTTATTTTTGGGGGCTCCAAAATCATGGCAGATGGTGACTGTAGCCATGAAAATAAAAGACATTTGCTCCTTGGAAGAAAATCTATGGCCAACCTAGACAGCATATTAAAAAGCAGAGACATTACTTTGCCAACAAAGATCTGTCTAGTCAAAACTGGTTTTTCCAATAGTCATATATGGATGTGAGAGTTGGACTATAAAGAAAGCTGAGTGCCAAAGAATTGATGCTTTTGAACTGTGGTGTTGGAGAAGACTTGAGAGTCCCTTGGACAGCAAGGAGATCCAACCAGTTCATCCTAAAGGAAATCAGTCCTGAGCATTCATTGGAAGGACTGATGCTAAAGCTGAAACTCCAATACTTTGGCCATCTGGTGTGAAGAACTGACTCATTGGAAAAGACCCTGATGCTGGGAAAGATTGAAGGCAGGAGGAGAAGGGGATGACAGAGGATGAGATGTTTGGATGGCATCACCAACTTGATGGACATGAGTTTGGGCAAGCTCCAGGAGTTGGTGATGAACAGGGAAGCCTGGCATGCTGCAGTCCATGGGGTCGCAAAGAGTCAGACACAACTGAGCAACTGAACTGACCCATAAGTGCCCAGCCTTGCTGGCCAGGAAGTGTCTCCAGGACCATCCCTGGGAATGTGGGGTCCTATGTCCAGCCAGTCCTGCTCAGTGATGGTCAATGAGCATTCTCGGAGGCCCAGCTCTCATTTTCCCATCATGGGAGTGGCTTCTGCCATGTCTGTCCTGCGTCTGTCCACCCCACTCCTGAATCACCCACTAATCACTGGACCATGTGGAGGATCAGGGGCATTAATATGTATAAGAGAGGTCTGCTAAGTCCTCTTGAAAAACAGCAAAAATAATAAGCATTCAAGATGCCACAGAGTGAAAATATTGGGGGTGGAGGCATCACAGCTCCTAAGAGTGAACTTGATCTCGTGGAAAGTTGCCCTGAATTGCAACAGCCCTTTCTGGTGGCATAGAAGTTGTGTTGAAGACACTCCTTTCTGAAAGATCTGACTGCCTTGCAAAAGTTTGTCCCTTCTCAGCACAGCTGGAGTTGCCAGGCCTTCTGCCCCCTTTGCTGCCCCAAGTCAGGGTCCTTTGCTCTCCAGAGAGGAAGGCTCTCCATGCCTTCCAAGGAGTGAGGAGTCTACCCCTCTGGACAGTGGGGCAAGGGTCAGAGTTGCTGGGAGGAAGCATCTTCTCCACCAGGCATTTTGCCTGAGAGATGGTTGGTTGACAAAGGCTCCCATGGGAATCCCAGGGAAGCTGCCAGAACCATGGGTCTTGCTCCTTAACTCCACGTGATGTAGATTCATATGGACTTAATTTCTCCAGAGCTGAAAAGAGTCATCTGAACAACCAGCTACTGCCACAAGCTACAGCCATTCTTAGATGCTTCTCACCTCGCCAGCACCTCCCCACAATGCTAGTCTAGACTTCAGTGTGCCTGGAGCAGTCCAGCTCTGATGTAGGATGTTCGCGTAGAATCCCAGAGCCTCAAGGCACAGCTGCCCCTTTGGGAGGGACCCCGTGATGTTCAAGAACTCAGGAGGACTTTATTTAGGCTGCGAAGTATAAAAAGATTCCTTTAAGTTGCTCAGATAAGACGGTTAGATAGCATCATCGACTCAATGGATACAAACTTGAGCAAACTCCAGGAGACAATGGAGTGGGGACCCTGGCATGCCATGATCCATGGGGTCCTGAAGAGTAGGACACGACTTAGTGACTGAAAAGCAGCAGCAGCAGTTGCTTGGAATGTGTTATCTCAATGTCCAAACCCCATGGTTCTGTCTAGTGGGAGGCATGTGTTCCGGGACTGGGCTTTAGGCAAGTTCTCCACAAAGCCCCAGAGGCTGCTGCAGCGTCTGACCTGTCAGGAAGTGGCGGGCGGCAAGGAAACAGAGCAGAGACTCCCCGAGAACCCAAACTGGGACAAGTGGACTCACTTGCACTAGAACCTTCAACTCTTAGAAGTGAGGGCTGCTTCTAGGAAAGGACGGAGGCTCACCGAGGTTTCTGCATTGTGAGCCGGGAGATGAGGTCTTGACCATTCTCAATTCTACAATCACTAACAATGGATGCAGAGATGAGACGCCCTTTTAGGAAAAACACAGACGATTGCCTTAGCTCCTCTGAAGAAGACGGAAGGAAAAAGTGGGAAACCTGAGAGTTTATCCTGTCTTTAGCTCTGTCTGCTTGCACCCTACCATTCAGCCAGCCTATGGGACATAAGGAAGGAAAGAGAAGTTTTGACAGGATGACAAACAGCAAAGAAGATCCAGCAGCAGCCAGCAATTCTGAGGGGAAACTGGATGCCAAAAACCCACAAGCGAAGCTAGGCGGAGACGCAGGATGTGGACAGGGAAGACCTGAGGCTGAGGAAGACTGCCACCCACGCCGGGCACGGAGCAGGTCAGAGAGGGACATGGAGGTGTGCTAAGTCGATCAGTCATGTCTGACTGTGCAACCCCACGGACCGTAGCCCATGCTAAGAAGCCCAGTCTCCTCTGCCCATGGGATTCTCCAGGCAAGAACACTGGAATGGGTGGCCATGCCCTCTTTTAAGGGATCTTCCTGACCCAGGGATCGAATCCACGTCTCTTATGCCTAGTGCATGGGCAGACAGGCTCTTTATCACTAGCATCACCTGGGAAGGCCCAGAGAGATACATGTTCCCCCCAAAAGAAAGAGGCTAGGGCTGGGTTGATTGAGACTTTGCTTGTGTCCACTGTGTTTGGGCGGGCCTGCAGGTGACCCCATTTGGCCAGGACCATTGTAGCTTTAGCACTCAAAGTCTGTAATCTAGGGCCCTTCTCTGCAACAGACTGGGATGACCAGCCCTTCATCCTGCCCTCATGGGGAAAGGCTCTGATGGAGTGGGACACCCAGGTGCCCCCCTTTCCTCCATGATCTCCTTTCCTCCTCCATAGACACGTACTGCATGTTTACAGCAGGGATTAAGGAGACACGTGGCTCACCGTGTTGGGGTAAACAGTACTCCCGAAATCCATGTCCACCTGGCACCTCAGAAGGTGACCTTAATTAGAAATAGTCTTTGCTGGTCTAACTAGTGAAGATGAGGTCATGCTGGATGGGGGTGGCCCTAATCCAGTGACTAGAGTCATCTATGAGAGGACAAAAGAGGGAAGACCATGGCTGATGGGTGGAGGTGGGAGAGAGGTGCCCACAAGACAAGGAATGTCAAGCAGTGCCAGAGGCCAGGAGGAATCTTCTCTAGAGCCTTCAGAGGAGGTGTGGCCCAGCCAACAATCTCTATCAGATTGCTAGGGTCCCCAGAATTGTGAGAGAAGAGAGCTCTGCTATTTTAAGCCACTCAGTCTGTAGTGATCGGTGCCAGCAGTCACAGAGAACAGAGTCACCATGCTGTTTTTGGTCCCAGTCAAGACTGCTTCCCACTATCTTTTGCTGATTCCTTTCAATTCTAGTAACTACAACCAGGGGGAGTCTCTCAGGTGGCACAGTGATAGGGAATCTACCTGCCAAGGCAGGAGATGCAGAATGGAATGGGTTCCAACCCTGGGTTGGGAAGATCCCCTGGAGGAGGAAATGGCAAGCACTCCAGTATTCTTGCCTGGAGAATCCCATGGACTGGGGAGACTGGCGGGCTTAGCAATTGAACACACACACAGGCTTAAAAAGGCAGGCCCAGCTGGCTTGGACATGCCCAGTGGATGTGAAGCTTGCCCCTGGATGCTCGGACAAGACCCACCTCCCAGGGTCCTGAGACAGAGAAGCCAGACGGACACACCTGATCATGGCATCTGGTGGGAGGAACTGGTCCTTTGGTCAACTTTTAGCCCATCCTCTGTGTGGGCGTCTCTAGTGGAGCCCTAGTAAGAGGGTTGTACCCAGAGGCTTCTAGGAGCTACTGAGAAGCATCTGTTTGGCTGAAAGGATGGAGGGGCATCCCGAACTCCACCTACATTTCTCCATGTCCTCAAGGAACTTTGGCACAAGACGCATGGTCGGTGTCCCTGGGGCAATCTTTGTCCTCCACTTCTCCTCCCCAGACTTCTGAGTCCTGGTTCGCAGGGTTCTAAATGGCTCTTCCCATGGTAAAATCTGAGGACCCATCTGAGAACACTGAGAAGCTTTGCTCTCATTGTGGACTCTCACTTTTTACCCAGGAGAGAGTCTTGGTCTTGGATGGTGTATCAGTCAGGGTACTCCAGAGAAACAGAACATAGAGAAGATGGGTGGATGGATGGATGGGTGGGTGGATGGATGGATGGGTGGGTGGATGGATAGGTAGATAAATGATAGATGGACAGATGGATAGAGGTTGAAACACCAAAACAGCAAAAACTGAGAGAATTGAATGACTAGTCCCCATATTTTAACAGAAGTCCAACATAGCTATCTTCTATATATTCATCTATTATACTTTCGATATGTAGCTATATATAGATATAATGTTATACCAACAAATGTTTTCTCAACAAAAATAGATTTTCTTTAAGAAACCTGTGGCTCAGATGGTAAGGAATTCACCTACGATGCAAGAGAGCTGGGTTCGATCCCTGGGTCGAGAAGACCAGTATTCTTCCGAAATCCCATGGGCAGAGGAGCCTGGTGGAGTCCAGCCCGTGGGGTCACAAAGAGTCAGACACGCCTGAAGAACTAACAAGGAATTAGGACCCACAGTTGTGAGGCTGACAGACGTGAAATCCGCAAGACAAGCCAATAGTCTAGAAACTCGGGCAGGAGCGGACACTGCTGTCTGGAGGCAGAACCCCTTCTTCTCTAGGAACCCTCAGGAATATCTGAAAAGACACAGCCATCCTAGCACAAGCTTGATGCGGAAAGAAACCCTTCGTGATAGACTCTGCAGAGATGACCTCGGTAGGAAGTCAAACCTGGA
Source organism: Bos grunniens (assembly GCF_055505025.1). Lineage (NCBI taxonomy): Eukaryota > Metazoa > Chordata > Mammalia > Artiodactyla > Bovidae > Bos > Bos grunniens. The sequence goes on along the minus strand of NC_141184.1, from coordinate 2,034,613 downwards.
AAGAGCATTCATTTGTCATCTGGCCCTCTTGAGATTAAACAGTTCAAAACCTCAGCAGTTTATCGACGGGAACGCAAAGGAGCTGTCCAGGTATAGCCTGTGTCCATCAGCCAGGCCACATGCTGGGGAGGCTTTGTTGATTCAGTGAAGGAGCTTTTTGAGTATGTGCGTGTTTGGTAAAAGTTCAGCAGTGATGCCTAAAAACCCAGCAACTACTACAGAACCCCAGCCCGTTGTCTGGCAACCCCGAAAGAAAGAGCTCTCCAGCAGGCAATCGTGAGGCCGGCCGTAGTTCCGAATACGTGACTCAGGTCAGGCCTGCTAGAAAACTGATAACTTATTTGCATAGCACCTCGCTTGAGGTAATGAGCCAGCAGTCCCCTTTCCCCTTTATCTCTGGACATCCCCTCCATGCCCTGTCCAGTCATCGAGAAGCCCCAGACTTGTTTGTTTTATCTGAGCAAACAGTGGCTTCCATTATGAACTTGCTTCAACTCTTCTGAAACCTTGGAAAGGGCACACACAACATATTTTGATAGTTAGGACGCTGTGAGCCCAAAAAACAGGCGCTTCCGATAATGCGATCATTCCGAGTAGCTGCCTCGTACTTTTAACAGACTGCTCACTGGGACGGAAACAGAGTAAATAAGATGTAGCTGATGTAGAGATATTGATGCAGATATAAATTTAGATATTAATACGGATATATATATGCCTGTAATTTTACATATATATATATATATATATAAGGAGAAAGACATGTAAAATTAACAAAATTTATTTTATTAAGTAAACACACTGGAGTGATTTTTTTTACGGTTTTTTTTGATGTGGACAATTTTAAAAGTCTTTACTGAATTTACTATAATATTGTTTCTATTTTATATTTTGTTCTTTTGGGCACAAGACATGTGAGCTCTTACCTCCCTGACCAGGGATCAGTCCTGCACCTCCTGCATTGGAAGGCAGTCTTCACCACTGGAAAACCAGGGACGTCCCAAGAGGGCCATTTTAGTTTTCTTTTTAACTTTTTATTTATATTGGGGTATAGCAGATTAACAAACAATGTTGTGATGTTTTCAAGTGAACAGGGAAGGGACTCAGCCATACATACACATGCATCCATTCTTCCCCAAACCCCCCTCCCATCCCAGCTACCACATAGCACTGAGCAGAGTTCCATGTGCTGCATGCTAGGTCCTTGTTGGTTATCCATTTTAAATACATTAATAGCAGTGTGTGCATGCCTACCCCTAACTCCCTAACTCTCCAGGACCGTTTTGAATCACAACTTTTCATAGAGTATTTCACTGAAACATGAAATTTCAGAAGATATGAAAGATTAGCACAACTGCTTGGTACGCATTTGCTGATTTTATTCCACATGATAAATCCCCTAACTGCGCAGGTCTGCTCTGTGTGCTGTTTGTCTATGTCTAGTGCCCCAAAAAAACTGTAAACAGCAGACACTCAGACAATGAATGGCTGTTGTTCCCTTTGCCTTAATAGAAGATTACCGTCTGCACTGTTAATTTACGATAGCAACTGTATTAATGGCAGGGACATAGACAGTACACTTCTATTTTAATGTAAATGTGATATGAATTGTTCTATGCTTATCAGAAGAGATAAGTTACATAAAAACTGAACGCGTGCCTTGTTTTTCACTTTGAAATTAAATCATTGCTCATTGAACCAAACTACTTGCTTTTGTGGGTAGTTTGTGCTGCAGAAAGGTGTGTGGACACAGGCATCACAGCAGTTCCGCGACACCCTGACTTCCCTTCCTTTCCTCTGTGATAACTCTCTGTTTTGCAGCAACTTTCCAATCAGGTGATGCACTGTGTTTTGAAGGAACTGTCTTTCTTGTTCGAAAATCTTAAAAAAAAAAAAGTATTCAGTGCTGTAAAGAAAAAAAAATCCCTTCTTTTTGTTTCAAGAAGCCATACATGTTTTCTTTTTAATTGCCCAAAGTGTTAGCACACTTGTATTCTACATAAAGCCGATATTTATTCCAGTGTAAGTATTGCCCGGGTGTTTGGGGTAATCTGTAACGCACAGGACCGCTGCTGCAAGGACCATTAGTACAAGTGTATTTGAAACCCAGCCATGGCTGTTCCTGGATTGGGGCTCATTCTTCTTTGCATCTCGCCCTAAAGAATAATGATGCTCACCCTTCAGCAGGGTTGCGTTGCCAGGAAATCTGTTGCACTGACACTAGAGTGATCTGTTCCAGGAATACTAATCTCCAAAGGTGGGACATTTGGCAAGATGGTCTTAATAAGCCTGACATTACGTGGGCAAGCACACATCTCTGAAAGAAGATCACTTAAACTCATTTTGAAAAGCATCATGTTAGCTCCTTTATTTTGTCTTCCCTCTTTGCTTCAAAAAAGCAATTCAGGCAAATGAACTCTCTCTAGGAGTAGGTATCCCAGAGGCATCACCGACCACAGGGCAGGTCAGAATCCAAAGCTCTTTGGTAACAAAACGGAGAATGTCCAGGACGTCTCAGTGGCACACCCAGGTCAAGCTGTCCAGACCACTTACATATAAAACAGCCATGATGCCTTCGTCACGTTAGAGCAAGTGTGTGTACCTGCAGTCTGGAGGCAGGTACCAGCCCCACGAGGCTGAATGCCACCTCTTCGCTTGGCCCTCCTCGCAACCCTGGGGACCGTCCAGGCTGGAAATGCAGGCGCTGTGCTGTCTGGCTCCGTGTCCCAAACATCCTGCCGGCCAGGCTCAGCTTCACCTGAGCATCCCTCCTGGGCTCTGAGGGACACGAAGCCAGGAGTTTTCATCAGCAGAACATCTTTTTGTTTCTCTAGCTTCACTTGTTTAGAAATCGAAAGGAAGGTTTTTTGTTTGCTTTTGTCTCAGAATTTAGTTTTTTTCCGATTTCTCACCTTTGATTCAAGAATTAGCCAGACAAGGAATCTATGAGGGCTTCTCTGGTGGCTCGGGTGGTAAAGATCTGTCTGCAGTACAGGAGACCCGGGTTCAATCCCTGGGTTGGGAAGATCCCTGGAGAAGGGAGTGGCAACCCACTCCAGTGTTCTTGCCTGGAGAACCCTGTGGACAGAGGAGCCTGACGTGTTATGGTCCATAGGGTTGCAGAGAGCTGGACACGACTTAGTGACTGATACGCAGATGGCACTGTGAGAAGCCAGCCAGCAAAACCTGGCCTCAGGTTGGCTCTGGAGAAACGGCTAGCACTGTCTGCGTAATCTCTGAGATTCAAGCCAAGGAGCTATTTTGGTTTAGATTATATGCAAAATGCAAACAAATCTGTCCTAAGCCATTAGATGTCTCTGGCCTTCGCTTCAGCTCTCCATTGGGATGTTGCCGCCCAGGACGGACTTGGAGCTCAGGCAAAGTCGAGACCCAACCTCAGGAAATCCCTCATACATGTGACAAACTTCGGCCAAGGGAGGGCTTGGACCGAGACAGAACCTCTCACGCAGCTCGTGACTGGTACACAGCGCGTCGTGTTAGGAGTGCGATTCCCAGGGGTGTAGGGTAGGGCCTATCTGTCATCGTCTCGTAGTTAACAGTCCTCTTGCTTTAAGTGACTGTCAAATTTCCAGGTGATAAGATTCACCTGGAAACATCATGATTTGTCTTCATGAAAGCAACTCAGAAAGTGAGGCTTTGAACTGAGTGTGCCATCAGGGTCAGAATATGTGCTTTGAGTTTGGAGTTTTTTTGAGCAGTTCTATTTGTTTGGATTGATATTTCATAATTCTCATTAGAGATTTTTCAAAGGGCAAAGAGAAATGTATGAATTTAAAATATGATTTATGCTAAAATACATACTCAGTCGCTCAGTTGTGTCCTACACTTTGCGGCTCCACGGACTGTAGCCCACCAGGCTCCTCTGTCCATGGCATTTCCCAGGCAAGAATACTGGAGCCATTTTCTATTCCAGGGTATCTTCCCGACCCAGGGATCGAACCTGAATGTCCTGCATCTTCTGAATTGGAGAGTGGATTCTTTACCTGCCGAGCCACTGGAGGAGCACACACACAAACACACATAATGTTGTTTTCATAAAATAGAATTTACTTTACCTTCAATTACCATTTGGGTCCCTTGGATCCTTTTATAAACTCTAAAATAAAAATAGGGATCTCAGTGACTTTTTTTTCTATATTTTGAAACATTTCACCATTTTAACACTCTAGCAATTTTTTATTCATTGTCTATTCTTTCAAACTGTCCTTTAAAAAACTAAAATGATAAATATAATGATGGAATCACCTAGAAGGATAAAAAGTAATGAAATAAATTGCTATTATGTCATCATCCTTTGTTTTTTCTGTGTGTGTGTGTGGTGTTCAAAATATTTCATTGTCTTTCCAGAAGATGTAAAACTGACCTGACAACTTTGTACTTTGTTTTAGTTTTATTGAAAATATTTAAGAGTTCAGAAGTTTTCAGATTCTGCCCCAAAAGGGAGCAAGAAAAGAGATGAAAGTGAAAGATGTCTCACCATGATTAGGCAACTCGGAAGGTTAATACATAGATATCAGCTCTCTGAAATCTCACAGTGTGTGCATAGGACCTAATGTGTTTTCTCAAACTTGAGAATCTATGAGTGAACAACGCATCCTACAGACAAAAGGGAGACATGGTGCTGTCACCCGGGGCTCACCCAACAGCAGGGTTACATCAGGCAGCGACTGGGGCAAGACCCTGGAAGGTGATGGTAACCTTTCAACTTTTATGATACTGATGATGTTTTTGCATGAAAGTGTACTTAATATGGTTCTTAAGTGGACAGATAGTAGGTATGCATGTATATAAAATGATTGGAAGAAAACAGATGATGTAAAACTGAAAAAAAATCATTAGATTTATTCTTTCAATTAAGGATTATAAAACTAAAAATGAAAATTGTTTGAAACTATGGAGCAAAGAAGATGGCCACTTTCTCTCTTCAAGAAATTATGAGGTGTCCAAAATTTCAAAAACTGCCTTAAGTGTTGTGTTTGAATGGTGCAAACTCAAAAAGAACTCAAAGAAAGCCGTGATAATCTAGAAACTCTCAGAGAAATGATGAGAATTTGTCATCAGTCTCTGCAGGAAAGCTTTGTTCCAGGTTCAGACAGGTAGCTTCGTGAGCTGATGGTGTGTTTGGAGGACGAATCCATGTCACACATGTAGACCGGCACACTGGAATACGCGAAACCGAAGTGTGGGCTTGCCTGCCCTAGAGCACAGGGAACTCTGCTCGATGTTACGTGACAACCAAACAGAAGAGAATTGGAAAAAGAAGGCATACATGTTTATGTATAATGGGGTCACTTTGTTGTACATGTGAAACTAGCCCAGCACCGTTAATCAGCTCTACTCCAGTACTCTTCCCGGAGAACCCCATGGACAGAGGAGGCTGGTGGGCTACAGTCCACAGGGTGGCAGAGTCGGAGACAGCCAAGCGATTTCCACTTTCACTTTCATACTCCAGTATAAAATTAAAAGTTTTTTAAAAAATGCAGGTTTGCAATGCTAAAATTCTTGTCATTGTAAATTATTTATAAAATGACTTAAAATACAGACCAAGAGGAAAAAGATCCATTGTGCCAAGATGATAAATGGGGATGACTATTCCTGGCATCTTGAGCATATTAGTCAGGGTTCTCTGGGGAGGTAATAAGAGACTTTATAGATATATACACGGGGGCAGGGGGAGACAGAGAGAGGGAGAGAGAGAGGGAGGGAGGGAGGGAGACAGAGAGACTGATCATAAGGAATCCCCTTGGCTTGCGTGGCTGCAGGGCTACGAAGTCCCGTTCTTCAGTGGGAGGCTGGATGCCCAGCAGACCCTGGGGCACGGTTCCGGTCCAGCCATGGGGCCTGAGAGCAGGAGAGTCCGTGGTGCCCACCCCGGCCTGAGTGCAGGTCCGCCGTTGGAGACCAGTGTCCCAGCTAGAAGACGGTCAGGCAGAAACACCTCCCTCACTCAGCCATTTGTTCAAGTCAGGGTCCCGGCAGGTTCGGTGTGGCCCACCCTCACCATGGGGCTTCCCAGGTGGCTTGGTGGTCAAGATCCCGCCTGCCAGTGCAGGATACTCAAGAGGCCTGGGCTCGATCCCTGGGTGGGGAAGATCCCCTGGAGAAGGAAATGGCAACCCACTGCAGTGTTCTCGTCCGGAGAATCCGGTGGACAGGAGAACTGCAATCCACGGGGCCACAGTCAGACACGACTGAGCACACACGCCACCCTCAGGGCCGAGGGTGATAGATTTTCTCAGACGCTAACCTCATCCAGAAACAGTCACACTCAGAGCAACACAGAACCAAACATCCAGGCGCCTCCTGGTCCATCTGAGCTGACATGTGGTGACATCACGAGCGGCCCCTGGTGTCTGGAAAGGACGCCCCAGGGCATGTCCCTCCAGTGTCTCTAGGAGACGGCAGCCCCAGTGGTCACACGTTCTGGAACACGCATGTGTGATGTGCTGCACACGGGTCTGTCCACGCCGGCAGCTGCATCTGGCAGGGTGCGCTGTCCAGCCTCCAGCTGGACTGACACGTGGGGCGTTTGATTGGGTGCAGGGACCTCACTTCCTGGGGGACACAGAATAAGAGAGTGAATGTGGCCAATACAACAGCAGCTCCACGTGGTTAGAGCAAGGCCAGTGCCCAGTGGATCCTGGATGCACATCCTCTAGGGAAGGAGGAGAAGCACAAGGACAGAAGGAAGAGGGGGCGTTGGGTCGGGAGGGGGCTCCGAGGGGCAGAGGGCAGAGGGCAGGCTCTGGGTGGGAGGAACCTGCTGATTTCTTTCCCTGGTGAGTCTTGGGTCAGAAGACAGGAGCTCGCCCACACAGTAGGCCGCTGATTCCAATCCTCGTTCTTGCAGAGGACTTGGGATGCACAACGGAGCCAGGTGGACCCGGGAAGACCCCACGGGCCTGTCCTGTCTGCAGCACGGTGTCTAGAGATGCAGCAGGGCCCGAGCCCACTTTGTTTGCTCTCAGAGGACGGAGGCGGTGGCCACACGCCACCCGGGGTCACAGCACTCCTGGGCACGGGGCTCCCTGACTGTCCTCCGCTACACCCTCACCCCAACATGGCCTGCACCCCTCACCTGTCCTCTGACCTTCCTCCTGACAGCTCCGAGACCTGGGCCCCAGCCCGGACTGGGTGTCAGTCCCCATCCTGGGCCCTCCCCACGCTGTGCTTGGGATTAAGGGTCCCTTTACTCTCACTCTGCCCAGGACTCTCTCCACCCATCAGTCTGGCTTTGGACAAAGGCTGCCGCCCCAGCCTTGTTCTCCTGGGAGGTGAGGGGAGGAACCAGGCCGGGCTTTGTGCCTGCTCTGGGCCCCCTCTCCTGGACCATTTCTTCCAAGGCCTTCGGACGGTGCTGTGTGGCTGGGATGGTGGAGCCGGGCACGCAGGAGGCTCTGGGCTTGGCGCCAGAGTCAGGAGGCCAGGACCCCCCAGGAACATATTGCCACAGCGTGTCTGAGCCCAAAGGGCCAGGGAAGGGTGACTCAGGGGTGGGCTTCCCCAGACTGCCCCAAACTGGAGGCCTCGCACACCTGGACCTGCCTCGGGGGAGGAGGGCTGACCTGAGTCCCAGAGCTGACGTGTCTGACCCACTGTCTGTGTGTTCATATCCCGACACCTGCTCCGGAGGCACTCGCTAGGAGCCACCTGCTCTGTGCACACAGTAGGTGAGCTGTAGAATTTCAGTGGAGGAATCTCAGTATTTAACTAAAATGCAGTGATTCTGCAAATCCTTCGAAAGAACTCCAGAGCCTGGGGGAGGGCTTGGGGACAGAGGATGCGGGTTGGGTTAGGGTTCTTTCTTCACCTGATTTCCTTCTGATCTGTGTCAGAGCCTGAGAATAGAAGTGTCCAGAAAGCCCACTTTGCTTTGTCAAAGGAATGGGATTCTATTTGGGTCTTCGAGATTCTGAGGAGAGTAAGCAGATCTTTGACGAAAGCCTGTGCACTGGAAAAGCAGAGTTCTTTAAGCCTTCATCCCCCAGTTCGGCCCCTTTCCTCTTTCTCTCTGAATCTGCTAACCTCAAAGCTTACAGGAATGTTGTCTTTTAAAAAAAATAGAAAATAAAGAAGAAAGAAAGAAAAAAGATGGAAGGAAGGGAGGGAGGGAGAAGAGAGGAAAGAGAAAAGAAAGAAAAAGAATCATGATACATGACTAATATTTGCACATCAAAATATTTTACTTTGATATGCAGACACAGACTTACAAAAAATTATAGTAAAACAGTAAAGGAAACAAAATTCAAAACCCAAGTAAATATTTAAAAGCTCAATGCAGTGGCCAATGCCTATAAGTTCTGTAGTGTTGTCACATTTTCTACCAGGGAATATACAATCCATCTTGTTTAAAGCACACTGCACACTTATCTTTATCTCCAAGGCAGTATACCAGGTGAAGTGCTCTCTCCTAAAATTCACGTCCACACAGAACTTCCGAATGTTGCCTTACTTGGAGGTGGGGTCTTTGCAGAGGTAATAAATTAAGATGAAGTCATACTGGGGAAGATGGGCCCCAAACCAGTGACTATTGTCCTTGTAAGAAGGTGGGACCATGCAGACCAGACCAGAAGTACAGCCACAGGAAGACATGGGGAGAAGCCAGAGGCACCCAGAGGCAAGGCTGGGAAACACAGGTCCGCTGCCCATGGGAAGCTGGAGGAGACAACGAGGGACCCTTCCCAGGGCTTCTGGGGAGCTTGGCAGTGCCAGCACCTGATGCCTGACCACTGCGAGGGAGTAAGTGTGGCTTCAAGCTGCCCAGTTTGTGGTCATTTGCTGCAGCAACAACAGGAGGCTTGTCCAGCTGGCCCCTCAACTCGCATGCCCGCCAAGCCCCGGGCACTTCTCTGCAGAGGAGCACCAGGTACCTGGAAACCCCATAAGCAAGATCCACCAAGAATGGGCACCGTCCCTCCATCAGGCCTGGTGCACAGGTGGGGTTCCCCATCAGGCTGCATGCACAGGTAGGCTCCAGCTATCAAGCCCGGTGCTCAGAGAGATCACTGGGCGAGCAGCTGCCTAGCAGACCCTTCAGTGGTCACCCCTCACCCCTCAGCATCCTTGGGACAGAGCGCATGGGCTCAGAGCCCCAGGGAGACTCACCTGGAGTTTGGGGGTGCTCAGCGGCAGCAGGGCAGGGCAGCACAGACAGAATGTAGGTGCTCCCAGGGCCAGCCTTCCGCTCTGCAGGGATGTGAGGCCTCCAGGGCGGGCACTGGCCTCCGCTGCCCCCGGGTCACTGCTCTGCTGTGCAGAGTCCAGGGAGGGACCCCCAGGGGCCAGGAGAACACGTGCAGGGTGCCAGGCACTGGGGCTGCCCTTAGTCAGAAGACACTCATGACCCAGCCGACTTGAGAGGCTGGTGGCTCATTTGACGCCTGGAACCACATTCATCTGTAAGTTCAATGATGAGGCTGGAGACTTAACAAAAAAGGGGTTTCTGCAGACATGGATGTTTGGATCAAGTCTTTTTTTTTTTTTTTTCTTTTTCTTTTTAAGACCTAAGTCATGGGGAGGATTGAGGTTGTGTCTTTCTCTTTGCAGCTTCCCCTTGGGATGTAATTTGCCTAATGCCCTGAGTCCTGACCTGAAATCGCCGCAGGGAATGGCTTACAGGCGGGCCCCCAAACTTGTGTACCAGGAGCAGGCTCCTGGGGTGGCTGGGCCAACCTTGCAGGGTTGCCTCGGGTCTCCCTGAGGAGGACCCGGCTTCCAAGCAAGGGGCTTTTGCAGGGGAGGCCCCCCCCATAAGGCAGCCCTGAGGATATGGAGGTGCCAGGAAGCACCCCTGGAATCAGGGAGCCAGGACCACTGGGCTGTCAGCAGTGAAGACGCCGAAGGCCCACAGAGAGTGTGCAGAAAGTTCCAGAAGAATTTGGAAACATGCTGGGCATACACACACACACACACACACACACACACGGACATTTTCACTAGGCTTTATTTCATCTGACATTTATAAGAAACCAAGGATCTTAAATACACTAGTGCCCTGAATCTTAGCAACAAATACACGAGCCCCCTCCCCTGGGCAGCGTGCCTGAGCCTCTGTGTCAAACACACCACACAGCGTCTATGTATCTGAGCCCACCTCCTGGGGCTGGAGAGAAATTACCCTCCAAGGCGGTGCAGTGACCATCACAAGGATTCATTATCTACTGGAAAGAACACTGCTATTTTAACACCCATGTTCGGGATAAGACGCCATGACTGACAGGCCAGGTTTTCTGCAAGTTTTACTATATGTAGCTCTTATATTTCAAGTTGCTTAATTAGACTCCTGGCTGATCAGAAGTCACATAATGATGGGTTGTGCTAATTATGGAGTTATTCTGTAGGACCAAAATTAATATTTTCATTGTATAGTATAAATAAGTATTAGGCAGACCACAGTTTTTTTTTAAAAAACCAAAGGATTTAAATACTTAAAAGGGCTGGTTCCCACAGATGGTAGGTATTTTTAAATGGTACTACATGAAACTTGCAAATATTATGTACATCATTTTTTAGTAAAAGTATGCCTGAGATGAGAAGATTTTGGATGGGAAAATTTTGATTAGATAGGAATTTATTCTCCCAGGAGAGACTTAGAGTTAGGAAGTCCAATCCAGAGAAGAGGTCTAACTCAGGATACCCCACCCCTCACTCTGACCCTGGTCAAATTACCCTGTGCTTCTCATCAATTTGCTTTTATTCTTCAATGCTGGCTAGACAATCAGAGGCTTTAATGACCTTCTACTGATCTGGTCTTTATTTAAAGCTATGGTATTTCATTTATTATGAATTTTTTGGCAGCGGTTTTATTTTCTTTTTAATATTACAGTGAAATATGAATTATCCTGGTGACTGAGGATGTTGGCACCTCCTTAAATCTGTTATTGTTGCTTGGTCGCTAAGCTGTATCCAGCTCTTTGCGATCCTGTGGACTGTAGCACGTCAGGCTTCCCTGTACTTCCCCATCTCCCAGAGTTTGCTCAAACTCATGTCCACTGAGTTGGTGATGCCAGCCAATCATCTCATCCTCTGTCGCCCCCTTCTCCTGCCCTTAATCTTTCCCAGCATCAGGGTCTTTTCCAATGAGCCTTAAGTCTGAGTCTGTGTAAATGCACGTCTGCATGGCTGAGGACCTCAGGGTGGCTGCTGAAGTTCTGGGCTATACAGGCACGTCCACTGGGCCAAGCCTTCCTCTGGTTGCACCAATGAAATTAGAAACAGCACTTAGCATTATTTTCTTTTCCATTTTGTACTCTCCTTCCAACATCCTTAAAGTATCCTTCCAGAACTCCAAAAGACAGATAAGTAAAAAAGCAATTATTCACATTTCTGATATTTAGATAGCTTTACAGACATAAATCATAGAGAAATGACAACAATCAGTGTATGGAAAAGTGTCTGATGGCACCCACTGTTTCCAAAAAAAATTCTTACAGGGATTATATTTTTATTGTTCTTTATTGACATCACTCTAGCTAATTAAACATTGTCTGCCTTTTAAATTCCATGAATGACCGTACATAAAATGACAACATATTCTCCATCTACACTAACCGTTATGCTTATAAATACTAAAGCTCTCCCACGAAAGGGCAAAGATAAGAAATTTGGCAGCATTCATGTATTTCTCTTTACATCTAACCATTCATCATTAAATGTTTACTAAGTGGCTTCCCTGTGCCACAGCACTAAGATTCTGTAGAAAAAGTCTGAGTGAGAGAGGCAGAAATTCTAACTTCCCGGAGCTCACAGTCTGTGTGGCCCTATGCGATTCTAGATGAAGGAGCTAGCTATGCATGCTTTCACAGCATTTCCTACACTTTAACTTTGAAGATTTATAGAAGGATATTTTACATTAATAGATATCTATGCAAAATGTGCATTAAATATTTTATATACAGACACACACACACCCTTACACGGGTGTGAAAGGAACTCTGAAATGTTCAAAATAAGAATTCTGAGAATTCTTGTAAAAAAAGACTATATACATTTATATATATGTGTGTATAACTGAATCACTTTACTGTATATCCGAGACTAATAAAACATTGTAAATTAACTGTATTTCAGTAAAACTTCAGAAAAATGAAAGAAAAAATAATCCTGAAAGATATCCAACAACAAGCAAGTCACAAAAAAGAACACTAGGGAATGGAAAAATTAAGTAATAGGAACATTGGATTCCAAGGTGCCTGACCTATGAAATCTTTTTTTCTGTGTCTACTCCATTAATTTTTAAAAAATCTCTGTGGTTATATTTCTAGAAAGAGACCAAATTTAAATGACTGATAATGAGCTGGATTTGCTCCACTTTTCGTTTATAGATGTTTTCCTGCGGTGCGTTGCCCAGCGCTTCAGTGGGCTAATGACGCAAACATGGCAAAATCCAGTCTTCGTTTGGTTTCGAAATGTTCTGGAGTCAGTTACTAACTGGGGAGACCGTGGACCAGGCAAGGCGGTGAAAGACTGAATCTGGGGGTGTTCCCTCCACAGATGGTGGAGCAGAACCAGCATCGCGAATTTTCAAGTAAGGGACAAATTATTTCCAAAGAAAAAAGTGTGTTAGCTTCAAGCCTGTAGGGTTTAGTTACTAAAGGCACAAAATCCCAGACATTCAGCCTCTCTGAGAATAAATAAGGATCCCTCAGTGAGATTAAGGAAATCCAATCAACAAAATTCACCTTTTTTTCCTTGTAGCCTCAGTTTCCTCATCTACCAATTTTACGGATTTGTATGAGACACTTACTAGGGCCTTGCTCCTGCGAAAAGTCCATGGCTTAAAAGTTTTAGTTGACAAAAGGCGAGAGAACAATTTTTTCTATAAAAAAAGCTTTAAAACATATTTTTTCTGGACATTTGTAGAATGGAACTGAAAGTGTATTTTCAGGAAAGCACTTCCTGATCAGAGAGACGCTCACGTGAGCTCTGGTCCTGAGATGCCAACCGTGTTCTTTGGATAATCTGTTTTCCAGAAGAGAAGGAGGTGCCCCTGTCATGGACCGTCGAATCTGGCTTCTGAATGCCCTCTCCATGAGCGACCAAACATCTGATGAAAGGCTTAAAAGGCCACAGCTTGAGTTTCATTTTCCAGCCACACCTGACAATATACTCGTTCAGTAAATTTATTGTTCATTTAAAAAATTGGCCTGGGTTTGGAATAATCTAGCAAAATTATTCAGCTCTTTTTTTCTTTTCTGTTCTCTTCTCTCATGTAAAATAAAGATATTTTTAATTTTTGTGGATAATCACAAAGCATAGAAAGTAAAAACTAACTTCCTTTTAAAATGTTTGCAGCCCTCAGACAATTTGGTGAACACTCTTCATGTTTCCTAGGATTCTTTGTTAAGCTGAGGACTCGGACTAGGGTTCGGACCAGTTCTATGCTAACCACAGGTACAAAATGAAGGGAGACACCAGGGTATGAGAAATGATATCATAATGCAGCAGTTTATCAGATCAAATTAATACAAAAAAGATCCACACTTAACCAAAGATCTCAGCTTCACATCAGGACAGGAAGTCCTCCAACTGTGTGTCGGGGCAGCTTTCCAAGCTGAGCTGATTGAAAACACTGGGGATCCGACCACAGTTAGGGTGAGGGGTGGAGCATGTCTCAGCTGGGGTTGGCTTCCCCTTCAGACGGAGATTCAGGGAACACTGAGGCCATAAAATTAAAAAATAAAGTATAATACTTCAGAGAGTGGGATTGGGCTTCCCCTGTGGCTCACATGGTAAAGAATCTGCCTGCAGTGCAGGAGACCCAGGTTCGATCCCTGGGTTGGGAAGATACCTTGAAGAAGGGAATGGCTACCCACTCTAGTATTCTCGCCTGGAGAATCCCATAGACAGAGGAGCCTGGTTGCAAAGAGCTGGACACGACTTAGTGACTAACACTTTCACTTTCTGGTGAACCGCAGCTCACTGCACTGGGGCCAGATGACCGAGTCTTGCTAGAGAAGGTTTCGTAACCACTTTCCATGCAGAGGCTGGGGCCACACCGTGGACGCAGAGGCATGGCTCAGTTCTTCTGCTTTCCTGACATGAGTTCTCTCTCCATTCTTGACTGTGCTTCAGAATCTGCCCAAGATGAGTTTTTTCTGAGAAATAAACATAGGAACATCGAAAAAGAAAACAAGAGAGAAAGGGAGAGGGAGGAAAAACCAGCAGAAGAAGTTCTTGCAAGCTGATTTCAAGTCAGTGGCTGCTAAAGGATCCAGATTTACAGCTACTGAAGAAGAAGCAACACCGCTCTCCAGGGACCCATGACTTTTCTGTGACCATGGAAGTCCATAACCACAGTAGGTGATCATTAATAACCTACACAGTTTTAATCTAGGAGGGAGACACTAGGCTGATTCTTGGTGGCTCCTTCTCAAGAATAAAGATAATTTCATGTTTGTAGTATCTTTACTCTCCCTGTCCCTGTGAATCGATTCCTGGAAGACATCCCTGAACTTGAATCCCTGTAGAGGGTTTATGTATGAAAAACTGAATGATAAGGACTTTAAGTTAAGCTTCTATAACTGTCTCAAAATAGAGTCAAAATCGTATGAAAATATTACAAATTCTGGAGAAAACAGAGTATCAGGAGACTGGAAGAAGTGTAAGATGGATGAAAGGAGAGTGGAACAGCATAGTACGGACAGTAGCCGCTTCGCAGGCTGGCCGGAGACTAGGTTTTTCTTCCTCCTTCTCCTCCTTGGAATGAGAGAGCTGAAGAGGAATAGGACATGCGTCTCAATATGCTGGGGAAGGCGAGGAGCTCTCAGAAGCACACAGGGCACCACAGAGGCATGGTCAACTTGGTTCCGGACCATGGCAACAAAGCAAACACCGCAGCGAAGCGGGTCACACCCGTGTTGCGGTTTCTAGTGCATGTGAAAGTTATGTTTATGCTCTACTGGAATCTATTAAGTGTGCAGTAGCATTATAAAGCCTAAAAAAGTATTTATCTTCATTTAAAATATTTTATTGCTAAAAAACATTAACCATCACTGATCACAGTCACCATAACACAAATGATGATAACAAAAAAGTTTGAAATGTTGCAAGAATTACCAAGATGTGACGCAGAGTCACACCTTGCTCACAAAGTGAGCAAATGCTTTTGGGAAAAAAAATGGTGCCAAAAGACTTTCTTGGCTCAGGGCTGCCACAGACCTTCAATTTTTTAAAATATGCCACGTCTGTGAAGGGCAATAAAGTGAAATGAAGAACGAGGTTTGCCTTGTGTAAGTGAGACGGAAACAGAGATCTGAGTTCATGAAACTTCATCCTGGCAACATGTTCTGCTGTGTCTGGATGTGTGCGAGTGTGTGCTTGGTCATGTCTGGCTCTGTGACCCCAAGGACTGTCGCCTTCCAGGCTTCTCTGTCCATGGGGTTTGCCAGACAAGAATACTGGAGAGGGTTGCCATTTCCTCCTCCAGAGTATCTTCCCAACCCAGGAATCAAATCTGAGTCTCCAGCATCTCTTTCATCAAGAGGCATATTCTTTACCACTGCACCACCTGGAAGTCCTGTTTCTGGGGGAATAATCCTTAAACGCTGAAAGGTAAGCTTGTGTCTGTTTGTTCATATCTCTGGTCTTAACTGCACTAGGCCCATTCTATCTAGAGCTGTTCCATTTATATCTCCTTTAGGGAAAAAAAAAAACAACTAGTTTGAAAAGATCAATTTAATTTACTACTTTGTCACAAAGTCCACAATTATTTATGCTGCGATATACCCTTTTCAGTTGGTCGGCTTCTTCAGCCTCCTAGAACTTGAATCAAGTAATTCACTGCATAGGATTAAAAGCATCTTCCAGAGGTGGGTCAGAGACATCGGCGTCCTATGCGTTACAAACCATCCCAACAATCAACTTGAAATCAAGGTTTCATACCAGTTTCTGAAAGTCTAACACTAATCAAGAAGTCACATGCCTGCAATAAAGAAGTCAATGTAACAATGCACAAGCACTTATCCAGAGTTTAAAACGGAGACACATTGGAAGGAAATGTCAGGCAGGTGGGAAGTGCTCCTATGCTTGGCAGAGACCATGTCCATGGGGATGTGTCAGCATGGATAATGGCCAATAAATGGACAAATGCCAGGCTGTGAAGGGCCCTGAGAGAAGAAGCCTCATCTCTATCCTGTGGGCAATGAGAGCCCACTGAATGCTTTAATGAAAGGAGGGTCCTTGCTAAATTTTGGTGGAGAAATACACCTCTGAGAGATCTCAGAGTCAAAGAGGACAATGATAAAAATATTCTAATAAAACGATCAACATGATGAAACTAGGACCTGAGACTGTGGCAGCAGAAGAAGAAGACGGGAAAGATTACGGGAATGTTCAGGACGGGAAAGATTATGGGAATGTTCAGGAGAGTTGGAAGCTTCGTGATGGATCACATACAGGCTTTCAAGGAGAGTGCAAGATGGAGATGTCTGGGGGATAGTGTTCAAAAAAAAAAAAAATCACAATTACACAAAAGTATTTTACAGAATCTAGATAATATCCCAAGAAATCTCAGACAATTAGCTTGTGTACTGGAGAACAGGAAACACATTCATTCTAGTTGTGGATGACATTTTATATTGAGAAAAGCAAAAACTAATTAAAAATTCTAGAATGGAGAAAAAGGTAATCTCAAACATTGTTGGTGGGAATATAAATTGGTGCAGTCACTGTGGAGAACAGTATGGACGTTCCTCAAAAATCTAGAATTGGAGTTACCATATGACACAGCAATTCTATTCCTGGGTGTGTACCAAAAATAAAACGAAACACTAATTTGAAAAGATTCATAGCCGCATCATTCACAATTGCCGAGATACAGGAGCAGCCTAAGTGCTCACTAACAGATGAATGCATAAAGAAGATGTGGCCCACACACACAACGGGACACTCAGCCGTAAGAAGAAGGGGCTTCTGCCATTTGCAGCAACACAGGTGGGCTTGGAGGGCGTTAGACTAAGTGCAGTAAGTCTGGCAGAGAGAGACAAATACTGCATGGCATCACTTAGATGCGGAATCTAAGAAATGAAACAAGCTAGTGGCTACAACAAAAATGACTCAGACGCACAGGCATAGAGAACAGACTAGTAGTTACCAGCAGGGAGAGAGAATCAGAGGAGGAGCCGCATAAGGGTGCAGGACTAACGAGCTGCACGCTGTCATGTATAAACATACAAGGGACTAACGAGCTGCACGCTGTCATTTATAAAACATACAAGGGACTAACGAGCTGCACGCTGTCATGCATAAAACATACAAGGGACTAACGAGCTGCATGCTGTCATGTATAAAACATACAAGGGACTAAGGAGCTGCAGGCTGTCATGTATAAACATACAAGGGACTAACGAGCTGCACGCTGTCATGTATAAACCATACAAGGGACTAACGAGCTGCACGCTGTCATGTATAAACCATACAAGGAACTAACGAGCTGCACGCTGTCATGTATAAAACATACAAGGGACTAACGAGCTGCACGCTGTCATGTATAAAACATACAAGAGACTAACGAGCTGCACGCTGTCATGTATAAAACATACAAGGGACTAATGAGCTGCACACTGTCATGTATAAACATACAAGGGACTAACGAGCTGCACGCTGTCATGTATAAAACATACAAGGGACTAACGAGCTGCACGCTGTCATGTATAAAACATACAAGGGACTAACGAGCTGCACGCTGTCATGTATAAACATACAAGGGACTAACGAGCTGCACGCTGTCATGTATAAAACATACAAGGGACTAACGAGCTGCATGCTGTCATGTATAAACATACAAGGGACTAACGAGCTGCATGCTGTCATGTATAAAACATACAAGGGACTAACGAGCTGCACGCTGTCATGCATAAAACATACAACCCACGAGGACATATTGTGCAACACAGAGACCATACCCAATATTTCATAACCATAAATGGAGTATAATCTTTAAAAAATTGTGAATCGTTATGCTTACACCTGTACCGAACATAATATCATACATCAATTATACCTCACTAAAAATAAATTGGCCCAGAAAAAAGAAAATAAAGCAAATTGCTAGACCATACAATAAAATTTGGTAAGTGGCTGGATATAAAATAAATATACAAAGCCATAGTTTTCTTCTATACTTTCCATAATTAGAAATGAAAATGAGAACAGATTATTCTATTTTTCCTATCTAACAACTGTGTAATACCTAGGAATATGTTTAACAAGAAAGATAAAAGATCCATACTATAAATCCTATTAAAGAACATAAAACAGGACTGGCAGGTACTAGCCACAAATATCATTTCCTTGGGTAGGAAAACTTAAAATCTTAAAAATACTAATTCTTCCCAAAGAATATACACATATGATGTACTTTTAATCAGAAGAAAATTTTATTCTGAACTGAACAGAATTGTTTGACAGGCCAGGTGTAAGGCACAGACAGTTTCAGAGCTATTTCAGTTCAGGATGGTGACACGAGGGTATTTAATAAATAGTGTTGACATAATAAGTTGTTCATTTAGAAGAAAACAAAGCTAAATATCTACTTATACTGTATTCAAACAAAATCTTCAAAAACATACAGAAATTTTGACGAGTGTTTGGGAGATATTTGTGCTATTGACAACCAAAGAGCCATAAATTAAAGGCAGATCTATTTGACCGTCTTTCAGTTCAGTTTAGTTGCTCAGTCGTGTCTGACTCTTTGTGACCCCATGGAGTGCAACACGCCAGGCTTTCCTATCCATCACCAACTCCCAGAGCTTGCTCAAACTCATGTCCATCAAGCCAGTGATGCCACCTGATCATCTTTAAAATATGGTAAAAAAAATAACATAAATAATCAGAGACAAACAATGTCCTGGAAAATAATATTTGCAAAATACACAAACAGCAAAGAGTGTATATCACCAGTATTTTACAAACTGCAAAGAAAAAGACAACCAAAAAACACTCAGTGGAGCATCGAGCATAGTAAACATAATCCAAGTGGCCAGTACACATGTGAAAAGAAGCTGAATCCCATTATCAGAAAAATGCAGATTAAGATAGTAATAATAAAGTTTTTTAAAAAACTCCCCCAAAATAGCAAAACTGTTAAAATGCAACATGGCTAGTATGGATGAGAGTGCTTGAAAATAGTCATTTTCATAAATTATTGCTAGGAATTTGAATTGCTACAGCCTGTTAGGGAGTCATTTATTCAACAAAGATGTGTGTACTCTTTTCTAACAGTCTTTGTGTTGCTGGTAAAATAAGATACAGAAATGTAAAAAGCAATAAAATGTAAGAATACCTGAACAAGAATATTGTATGTGTGTATCAGCAAGAAAAATCCAGGACTGATAGAAATATTATTGCACCATTAGCAAGAATGATGTGTATAGCTCTTGGCTGGGAGAATGCCCGGGTTGCTGTATGAAGTGAGAAAACTCAGTTTCAGTGTAGTGGGTTTGGTGTGATCTTTATCTGAAAAGCTAAGTGACACCACAGTAACTCTGTGTGTGCTGTTGGGTTTACATAACCTCTCGATCATACCGTGCTGAGGAGAGCTACCAGCCGATTTAATAGGTTAACCTCTGAGACGGATCCAGAAGAGGAAAAGAAATACATTAAGAAATAAATCCACCATCTTGTGTAGAAGAGGAAAGATACTTACCCTTCAAACATGACTTCTTTCTACTTGTTTGTATCACTAGTGATGATGAGTATGTATTAAAACCAATAACTAGGGTTTGACAAGAGAAAGCCCTGAGGATACGGAAAGTCTCTCAGGTTTGAAGGCAGGACTGGGGGCTCGGGGGAAATGGATTCAGTCTCTCTCTGCAATCCTTAGAAACTTCCAGAAGAATACCCGAGGGACAGGTGCGAGCTGGTGGCGATCGGTGCTCTAGTGTGTCTTAGCTGAACGGAAGGAAAACGCTCGAGGGGAGTGCTGCTGAGGGGTGCCCATACTGACGCACTTGACCTTCCGCCAGGAGCTGAGGGCAGCTCTCCCGCTTGGCCCGGGTGGGCTTCTGAGCACTGGCAAATGGAGGCAAGATGACAGTCTCCCTCTGCAATTCTGTGCTTTTTTTGTAAATAAGGATAACTGAGTATTTTTTATGTAATTGAGTAAAATATTGTCATTAAGCTTAATGATATTATTGTTTATTATAATAATATCATTCTGACTATGGTGTGGTTACTGTGGTTCTTTCTTTTTTTAATTAATTTTTATTGGTGTTTAGTTGCTGTACAATGTTGGGTCAGCTTCTACTGCACAGCAAAATGAAACAGAAGTGTGTGTGTGTGTGTGTGTGTGTGTGTGTGTGTTAGTTGCTCAATCATGCCTGACTTTTTGCGACCCCATGGACTGTAGCCCACCAGTCTCCTCTGTCCATGGGATTCTTCAAGCAAGAATACTGGAGTGGGTAGCCATTCTTTTATCCGTGGGATCTTTCCCACCCAGGGATCGAACCCAGATTTGCTATATTTTAGGCAGATCTTTACCATCTGAGCCACCAGGGAATACGTGTGTGTGTGGGGTGCAGGGTACACATATATATCTCCTCCCTTTTGGATTTCCTTTCCATTTTGGACACTACAGTGCATTAAGTAGAGTTCTTTTAGGTACATCTGATACTCTGTCCCTGGAGAGACTTGCTGTGTGGCTGCCCGACCTTACAGAAAGGACCAGAGGTGCCTGTGACCCTGGCTTCGTTCCTTGCTGGTCACCACTCATGGCTCAGTTCCCTCACCGTGTAAACCTTCCGACCTTGTATGCATCAGAGATAACAGTCACAAAATTCCTAATAGATGGTAAATACTCAATTTACACAGA
This sequence comes from Bos grunniens, assembly GCF_055505025.1. Lineage (NCBI taxonomy): Eukaryota > Metazoa > Chordata > Mammalia > Artiodactyla > Bovidae > Bos > Bos grunniens. Next base: position 2,013,786 of record NC_141184.1, on the reverse strand, counting down.
TGTTCTTTTTGTAAAAGTTATTCTCTCGGTAATTGAAAATTCTTCTGGGAGCACAAATTAAATGAATGGAAATTATACATTATTTTATATTCCTTTAGCTTTCAAAATAAAGAAAATCTGCTCATTTTATAGGTTATTAGTTACAAAATATCTACATGGATACGTTTGAAATTCCTGGGCCATTGCCATATCAGCTTGTTCTGATGATGGTGATAACATCAATAAAAATTTTGATAAAAGAATTTCAGCCATCAGATAGGTAAAACTTACAATTGTTGTATGTTAAACTTAATCACACGACGAACAGAGTGTCTTGATATTTGCAATTATTACAACATCCAATGAAAAGTGTTGGGGGGGGGTAGGAGAACAGCCTTATAGCTCTTGCAGGCAATGATTTAAAGATTTCAGGATGAAGAAAGACTTGTCTGGTTTGTTTTCCATAAACCAGCACAAATCTAGTTAAACAAGGAGTCCTTGTGCATTAGCTTCCAGTGAAATAATTTTTGAGACAAACTGTGAGATCGTTTGCTATGGAATGATAAGGAATTGTCCTACTTAACTACCGCCTACTTCCTAATCATTTTTAAAGTCTAAATATGTGAATAAACTCAAAGTCCCTCGGCAGTGATGCTGTTACTTATCCAGCTGTGTCAGCTTGCTGCGATGTGCCCAGATCAGACGCATTTATGTTGTAGCTAGAACAGCTACCCCAGAAGTACCCACACGGGCATCAAGTGCCTTCTCACACCCCGAATGTTAACGAGCCCAATTGTAACCTGGCGTGTCCGAGCCAGGCTCCCAGCGTCCTCCATGAAAGGCATCCAGGTGTGAAAGAAAGGGCTGCAAAGCAGAGATTAAGGGCAGCTCAGTTTAAAGTACAGGTAGTTAAATCCTATCTCAGGCTTTGTTTCACTCTCATAAAGAATTCCAGGGGCGTCTTTGATTAAGGCCCCTCCCTGTTCTTGCTTCACACTCTCCTGAATGCTGGAAAGGTAGGAAGTTAAGACAACCATGGTTCCTAGAGAAGTTTTAAACTGACGTCCGCAGGTCAGCACGTTCCCAAGTGTGTTCCAGAAAACTAGCATGCGGGAGGTTTTTCTGCAGTTTAAAACAATAGCAGCAACAACCATTCAATGCCCGTTAGGTTGTGGAATTCTAGTTTAAAGACAAGTATGTCTTTGTTGTTTTAAACCTTCCTTCCTTTAATGCTTTTCCAGAATTGTTATTATTTTTCTGGACCTCCATGACATGGGTTGGACATCTGAGACAGCAGGTCAACTTTGAAGTAGTTCTCGAAGTTACCGGATCATTAGCATCTTTTTTCTTAAAACATTTCACAAAACAGGAACTTCGGATGCATTTTGGAGATCATGGCAGTCCTTGCTCAGTGCTCATCCTGGAAGAGAAATGTCGCAAGGGTAAAGTGTCACCAATTTGTTTCTGCCGATTTAGGATGTCACAGCCTCAGACCTGACCAAGGGTCATGCTTGTTGGTGCCTCATCCATGGAGAAAGGGTTTGGTAAGAGAATTGATAAACTGAATGAGAGTTTTCCATACTGCATTCTGAGATATTAATAAGTAGTCCATGGAAAAGGATTTCATGGGCAAGAAAGTTCAGAAGACCTTGTGCATCCATCCTGCAAGACCAGTGGTGAATATCTGCTTAGCAAAGGCCCCAGGAACCCATCTGACTATTCACCCCAGGATTCCAAGAGCAGCTGGCAATACAGCCGTCCCTGAATCCCTCTTTCCTCCTTTGCAGAAAAATCATTTGCTATAATTGGGGAAGTGTTGTTAAATAAAGCTGAATGTCCTCTCTATAACCATCACAGAGCCGTTGGAGCCTCAGAATAGAAGGGAGAGGAGGGAACGGAGGAGGGGCGGGGTGGCGGTGGGGGAGAGGTGATAAGGCCTCCGCTCACCCCTGGTCTCCGCGTCGAGGACTTGGAGTGCTTTCTCTTTCAAGGGCTGTGAACCCTCCCTCACAGTCCAGTGTGAAGACCCTCAGCCCTTCACTGTTCCTCTGCCCTGGAGGCCCCAACCCATTTCCAGAGGTGAGTGTACAACCACGCAGGTGAAATAAATACAGTCACCCAGCAGTTTCAAGCATTAATCACTTGCTTATATCTTTATTAATCACGTGTCATTCTGATCTTTCTATCAGAGGTAACTTCCTCTACCTGGAGACGTTCTATCAGCTACTGTTTATTCTACAAGACACTTTATCCACTTAAGAGAAAAGGCAGCTTTGAGGAGATGGGTTCACGACTCAGGTCTTCGCTTGTTCAGAGGGGTTCTGTAGGTCCCCTCGGGCCACCTTTGTCAAACTGGCTGTCTCCCACCATCTGCCTCTTTCGTGGCATTTTGGATCCTGATTGAGAATGTCTGAGAATTGTCAGGGTGCAATAACTCATATCCAGCTTTCCTATAATATACTAATAACAATGAAAAACAGGATTGAATTTAGTCCTTGCAAATGTACCCAACTCTTGCTGTGGAAAAACAGCTTTCTTGACAGTGGTGTGTAAAGGTCGGTGTGCTTCCCACCGTTTCACTTAGGTACCACAGTTAAACTCTAAGCATCATCACTGTGTTCATCTCTCAATAAAGACTGGCAACTAAAACATAACATTGTAAGTCAATTATACTCCAATCAAAAATGTTTTAAAAAGGAAATGGAATTCTGGCAGATGCCAGAACATGGCTGAAACTTGAAGACACACTAGCAGAAATAAGCAAACACAAAGGGGCAAATGCTATATAACTCACTTATACGAGGTCCCAAAAGAGGCAGATTCAGAAAGACAAAGATGAAACAGTGGTTGCCGGGGCTGGAGGTGCAGGAGGAATGGGGACCTTTATTTAGTGGCTGCTGCTCCTGCTGCTGCTGCTAAGTCGTGTCAGTCATGTCCGACTCTGTGCAACCCCAGAGACGGCAGCCCACCAGGCTCCCCCATCCCTGGGACTCTCCAGGCAAGAACACCAGAGTGGGTTGCCATTTCCTTCTCCAATGCAGGAAGGTGAAAAGTGAAAGTGAAGTCGCTCAGTCATGCCCGACTCTTTACGACCCCATGGACTGCAGCCTACCAGGCTCCTCCGTCCGTGGGATTTTCCAGGCAAGAGTACTGGAGTGGGGTGCCATTGCCTTCTCCGTGTTTAGTGGCTGCAGCATTTAAATTTAAGAAGATGAGAAATCCCGTGGGTGGCAGGTGGTGAAAGTTACACCACAGCGCAAATGTGCTCAGGCCCAGAGTCACACACTGAAAAGTGGTTAAAACGGTGGATTCTGTGTTATGTGTGTTTTGCTACAATAAAAATAAAGATGTACATATTTTAGGTGGCATCACATAAAAAGACTGGCAACTGATTGCCCTAAAGAAATTCAAGTAGGTACTTCAGGCAAGTAATTCAGACATTCCCTTGCACGTAGTAGCTTTGCACCGGCCCCAATTTGCCTGCAAACCGGCCACTTAGACTTCATGGACAGACAAGCACACAGCAGCCGCTGCTCTGCAAACCGCGGGTGGAGGAAACCCGTCGTTCCCAGCTCACTCACCCAGCCTCTTTACAGTTTTAACTGATTAACATCAACTTTCTTATCCCCCGTCATCCGTTTAATAACTCAGCCTGTGCAGTGACCATGGATAAAGTGATCTTCATCGTGGCGATCAAAGAATTAATCAAGCGAAACAGTAAAGAATGATTTCAGAAATCTTTTGAGAGAGATAAATAACTCAAAGTGATGAATTATTGAATCTTTAGGGTATATTTATTTATCAGGCAGTCAAAATTTACCATTTTAAAGCCCATTCCATTTTTCTTTCATATTAGCTGGTTGTCTTCAAGGTGACATATAACCACCCAAACTGAATATGCAATCAACTTGTGCCTTAATATGAGAAAACTTGATAAATCTATTATGTTTAAAAACAAGCCTTCATAGTGTTAAGTCTGAAAAAAATAAAAGCCCAAACAATCTGTAATGAACAGGAAAAATCTGGCTTCATTCTGACCCAAGGTATTCTAGATGGCTTTATGATTGAATCCTACACCGAGAGAGGAAGCCCTTAAACCCTCGGACTTCAGACTCCTACCGACAGGAAGGAGGCTTCTTTCCAACATCCTAAGAGACGTTCTTACAATTACTCACTGACTCTTGCACCGCCAAAAGCACTACTGCCCAGACCGTAGTTAGATTTAGCTCATGCCTTGTTCACCAGCCCTGGTGGCTCAGATGGTATAGAATCTGCCGGCAATGCAGGAGACCTGGGTTCAATCCCTGGGTCAGGAAGATCCCCTGGACAAGAGAGTGGGAACCCACACCAGTATTCTTGCCTGGAGAATTTCATGGACAGAGGAGCCTCGTGGGCTACAGGCTATAGGGTTGCAAAGAGTCGGATATTACTGAGTGACTAATACGCTTGTTAACTGTAACTTGACCCATTGGATGACACAAGCTCAGGTCTCTAAGATGACTAAGACTGTCCTCTAATGTCTCTTTTGAAGGAAAGGCTTACAAATAGTTTAATTTCCCAGATAAACAGTCTATCGCTTGGTTTAAGTGTCTCCAGTGCCTTCAACTATTACTCATGTCACGTTGTCAGAGAACTTCGCCCTTTGGCAGCCCGCTTCCCCGGCCCCGGGATTTTCCCTTCCATTTTTCCTCCTACAAGTGGCTCCCCAAACTGGACACGCTACTCCAGGTGTGAGATAAACAGCACAGAGCATGAAAGGAGAACATCAAGGAGTTCACTCCAGGTGTGAGATAAACAGCACAGAGCATAAAAGGAGAACATCGAGGAGCTCACTTGTCTTCTTCTGGACACTATCTACTTGAAGAAAAGACTAGCCTGGAGAGGAAGGAAAAAGATCACGGCTCAAAAAAAAACAACCCACAACAGCAGCCTTATAATATGTGCCTGTGACATTAGTCTAGGCCAGGGGTTAAGTTTCCCAGAAATAAAAGGGGAGCTAACACAAATAAAGACGTCTCTTCCCTGGTCCAGTTGAGATATCTTCTCTTTAACTCAACCATTACGAACCAAATTCCATGCTACCACATCCCACTTGCACACACAAATAGAATCTCTGCTAATGAGCCCAGGGAAGCCCTCTATACCTCCAGCTGAAAACAAAACAAAGCAAAAAGCTGCAAAGCATAGCAAGTTCTGAACGTCTGGTTGGGTACCGTATTCATCAATGACTTGGGAATGTGGGAATAACAAGCGTGTTTCATGATGTGAGGGATACACTGATTGTCCACCAGGGTCAAGCAGTGTGTCTACCAGTATCAGTGTTCCAGTGTCATCTTTTGATTAATGAAAGTATACTGTTGGATAAATGGGTTAATTTTGGTTTCAAATGGTAGATCGGCTGTTAGACCTTCCTGCACAAATTTCTGAGATTGTATGACCTTGGGATCAGTTTTACTGGATGCAATTAGAAAATTTTGAGAGCAATCATCCCTCCTTAAAAAATTTATCCTTCATCAAATTAACCTTCGGAACAACACAGGGCTCCATCTTAAAGTAACACTTGGCAGCTGGACACCCTACTCCCCAGACATGTGAACAGAGGCATTTCACTTTTTATTCATGGAAACAGAATGGGGTTGCAATAATTGCCCACATTCCTTTCTCTAAATTGCAGATTTTTTGAGATTTTATTAAGTGACGGTATTTTGTGTACCTAATGAATCCCTACAACACTTTTTGTGCGTCTTTGCAGGCTGTGTAGAGCCTGCCAGGCACAGAGTCATAAATCACTCCCACTGTTCCTTACTGAACCCTTTCCAGGGAGATGGGCTCCATCACCCACCTTCTTTCCTGACCCATTTTCAGAAGGACTTACGCTTCCATTAAAAACGTGGCTATAGCTTGGTTCACGTGGAAGCTTCAACATCGCAATACAGTACAATTGCCTCCTAACTGAGAAGTACACAGCATTTCTCATCAAAAACAAACTTTCCTGACTCAGACCTGCACCCAGATCCTTGCTTTAAATGTCTCTGGGGGTGAAGGAATTCTAACCTAACAAAGAAAAAAATAATAATAAAACCACTGGGTGAAGAACTTAGCAACCACAAGCTTACTATTTTTGGCTATCCATGTGAAAAGAATATAACATATCCAAGTGTATCATATACCCAAATTTATGTCTTATCAATCTGAAGCTCAGGCTTAACATATCTTATCATATTCCTTCTTCATATCCGAAAGCACATTTATGTGAAAGTCCCATTTATAGCAAAACCACTTGGACAAAGGTTGCTTTTGCCCCAGTCGTTATAAGACAAACGTTATGGCTCAGTGGATGGCCCGAGATGTGCATGGGGGGCCACGCCTCCACATTAGAAAAAGTTTCACGCACACAAGCACACACACACACACCAGCCCTGCCTTTCACTCTAGTCAACGTAGGCCCTTCAGTCTGCCAGGCAAGCGGAACCCCATCCACTCGCCAATCAAGCATCGACGCCCCCATCTGACGAGAAGAGGCCAGGGGCCTTGCCCGCTTACACTTGTCTGTCAGCTGACTGACAGCACTGGCGGGGGGGCCCCCACCTTTCCCTGCCCATCAGCTCTGCTGACAGGTGCAGGCAGGCAAGGGACTCCCCCTCCACCCCATTCATGCCCATCAGCACATCTGATGGATGTGGGCAGGTGGGGGGTCCCCAGAGGCTCTCAACCGTGGGGCAGGCGCATCTCTGCCCTGGGTGGGCGCAGGCTGGAGCCAACTCCCAGTTCTCGTTGACGGGCGGGGGGGCGGCCCGCCTTCCCAGCTGCTCCGGCGTCTGACAGCGAGTCACGGTCCACCCACACTGATTCAGAGTCATGCCTCGGCCGACCGTGGATCGCGCCGGGTCATCTCGGATGGACGTTTAGACAGGCATACACAGGGGTGGAGGGGGAGGGGCAGAGGCCGCGGAGTTAGGGAGGGAGGGGGGGACCTGCTTGGTGGGCACCTGGAGGGTCACAGGAGAGCATCCAAAAACAGGGAATGGGGTCCACATACTGCAGCTGGGGTGGTCGCTAACTGGACACTTGGGTTGTAAAGAGGAAGTCCTCACTGTATTGACGAGCACCATCGCTTCCTTATGTGCCTGTTGTCAAATAGACGTGGAAAGACATCTTAGCGATTTAGGGGCACCACAAGGGACTGGATGCACGGCAGGGCCACCCTGGTCATCCAGGGGAGTGTGGATCGAACGAGTCCTGTGTGCCCGGCCCCGAGCGAGCCAGCGCCCTCATCCAGGGGAGTGTGGATCGAACGAGTCCTGTGTGCCTGGCCCCGAGCGAGCCAGCGCCCGCCCTGGTGGGAGCCACACACGCCCCGAGCCGCGGCCGTCCTGCGGGGTGGACGCCGCAAGGGCCAGCAGAGGGCCTCCCCGGGGGCCACCAGGCTCCTCCTGCTGCCCAAGGTGTGAGGCTCCGCGCTGGTCTGTTTTCACATGGTAATAGCGCCATATGGACATTTAATAGAATCATTCATAATTTACGACATTAAACAAGAAACGGCATTATTTTATTAGTCTTTAAAACCAGTGTGGTTGCTTGTAGTAGTCTGGGATGCAGGCACAGTTTGACCACAGTCGACTGATTCAAAGACTGGACGTGCCACCCCCACCCAACACCAAGTTTCATAAAAAAGGAAAAAAACAACAAAACGAAACCCCAAGTCAACAAAAATCATGTTTTTATAGGCTAAAGAGCTCGTCTCTTTTAGTAAGCTTCCTCTCAACGTCTCACTTCAATTTTCCTACTTTAACCTCAGCTTTCAATTAAATGGACAAGGGACTTTCAACACAAGGGCCCAGTGAAGAAAATATTTTTAACAGGCACACAGATGCCTCAGCCTCCACCCAGCAGGAAAATGATGCCCCCACACGAGCCACACGAGCGTCTGCGACCACGGCGAAGTGAGAAAGGGCACCAGGGGAGTGCCCAGGGTGCTGGCCTTCCGCCAAGGCAGACCACACGGGCAAGTTTAGGGAGATTTCTGCAGTGACAACTTTCCCTTCTCAATGTCCAAGGGCTTTGGGTCGTTGCTTTCCTGAACTTCAGAGCGGCCTGGCCAGATGCTCAGTGGAAGGTAGCTCAGACTCCGGCCAGAGTCAACATCCCCACCGGCTACTGTGACTGCCTGTCCCCCGAGCGTCTGCCATCTGCACCGCCCACCTCTGCTCCGCATACTCCATGTGGGCCCCACCACGCACCGAGCTGACCCAGAGAGAAGTCATCCCAGAGCCCGCTGACTTTTCAGTGGAAGTTAAAATAGCAGAGCCCTTTCAGGGGAGCTGCTTGCACAGGTGTGTTTGGTAAGAGGCTTTTCTAAAGAAACGGGCCTGCCGTGGATTCTGATGGCTGCTCAGCAGAAGTCGGGAAGAGCCCCCAGAGCAGGAACTGGCAACCCACTCCACGATCCTTGCCTGGAGAATCCCATGGACAGAGGAGGCTGGTGGCTGCAGTCCCTGGGGTCGCGTACACTCGGACATGACTGAGCCCTCGCGTATGTACGTACAGCAGAAGCAGGTACAGGAATAGGTGTGCCGAGGCCACAGACACCTAGATCAAGAAGAGAACACGCGAGTGATGACGTACCGCTTTCAGAATATTCAGCTCGAAAACAACCAGTTGGATATGAAGAGCTTGAGAATGGTGGACTCAAACTTTGTGCTGTGGAAGCCTCTGGGGAGTTCCCTCCATGCCCGTGGGAGTCAGCAGAAAGCCGGACTGCTGAGCTGTTGAAGATAAGTGTTTTCTTCTTTTTCTCGTGTTACTGACTTAGATAAGGCAGGGATGAATTAAATGGACTTAAACCAGGCTTCCTGAGGCCAGGGAGCAGGCTGCTGGTCTCTGGACAAATGCTGCCTTTGAATGCACTTGCCCTTTTTTGAAGGATAAATGACACTCTAAGGCTTGAAATATAGAGCTAGTTGTCAATTATTTACATCTGCAGTCTGATATATTTCACTGAAATCATTTAATCATATTGTAGCTCATTGAGCCAGATAAGAGCTTTGCAAAATCATTTGATTTTGCCCCAGTCTTGGGGAGGAAAAAACATTGTTCTACCCTGAGATGAGAAAACGAGTCAGAAAGAGAAGTTTTCTGCACAAAATTTGCATAACTGGTACAAGGGAGAACTCGGGACTCTGCCTCCTGTGCTTTTGACAGGTGGAGAGTGGACAGCAGAGACTGAGGGGACACGGGAAGGCTGGGGAAGGGCTAGCGGGGACCCCATGGCCAAAGGAGAGGCTGGGGAAGGGCTGGCGGGGACCCCATGGCCAAAGGAGAGGCTGGGGAAGCACCCACTATGTTCACTAAACAATCGATAGCTCACAGTTAAACACTGAAGACCACAGCCACCTTAGAAAAAAGAAAGAGGAGGAAAAAGAGAGATTTTTCAGGGTCTATTTCTAAAAGCTAATAGTAGTAGTCTAGTGTTAGTTGCTAAGTGGTGTCTGACTCTTTGCGACTCCACGTACCGCAGCCCGCCAGACTCTTCTGTCCATGGGGATTCTTCAGGCAAGAAAAGTGGAGTGGGTAGCCTTTCCATTTTCCAGGGATCTTCCAACCCAGGTCTCCCGCACTGCAGGCGGGTTCTTTCCTGTCTGAGCCACCAGGAAAGCCCATTTCTAAAAGTTAACATGACTCAGTGTGGAAACTCCTATTGGTGGATTTCTTAGATTTCTATGCAGTGCTGACAACTAGGAGCTTCTCAGCCTGCAGGGAGAATCTCAGCCCCCCAGGTAGACCACCCACTAAAACTGACACTTTTAAAATCCATCTGGTAAGACTGCTTTGGAAATGGACAACATTTCTTCAAACAACACAGCCTATAAATGCCCTTCTGCCTCTGCTGCAAGTCTAAGGCTTCCGTCCATTCTCCTTGTGGACTGTTGGAATTTTCAATTTACATCAAAATGGCCTGAGATTCACAGCACTGGCTGTCTCCCCCACACCAAAGCTCTGTTGCAGTTCAATCCTGGCCGGGTTAAGTCTTTCATACTCTAGTTAATAGTCAATTTTTGCAAAATGATAAAGGAAGCTTATAGTCATATGATTTAAATGTCTCTAAATGAAAATGGAAAGTAGATTCTTAAGAACCATCACTGATAACTCTTTCATGGAGTTATTGGGCAGAAAAGATAGTAATAGATTTCCTGCTGCGGAGGCTCCCAGTAAGGAATCACAGAACGTTGGCGACGGCGGCATGTGAGGATTCCTGAATTCAGACGTGGGCCCGACTCTGAATACCTGACGTGAGCCCAGCACGTCCCATGTGGTGTGCTTAAACATGAAAGGTGGGGCCCAGGTGCGTTGTGGGAAGGACCCTGTTTTGTGGCCTGTCAATCCATTCTTGGGGCTTTCCCCAGGGCTCAGCAGTAAAGAATCCGCCTGTGATGCAGGAGACAGAGGCAGGAGACGCGGGTTCTGTCTCTGGATTGGGAAGATCCCCTGGAGATGGAAATGGCAGCCCACTTCTGTATCCTTGCCTAGAAAATTCCATGGACAGAAGAGCCTGGCAGACTACAGCCCACGGGATCACAGAGTCAGACACGACTGAGCGAGCAAGCCGAATACATTCTTATATTAGAAAGCATTCTATTGTCAAAGGAGATTGGGCAAAGAGTAGCTTAGCAAAACTCTTTAGACTGACTTTATACAGGAATTCTCAGCCTCATCACACTGGCCCTGGATTCTCTGTGTCTCATGAGTTCTAGAGCTTGTGCCTTGATAAGAGGCTGTGTTTTATTTTACTCCAGGTTTAAAACAACCTGGGCCAATATATGAAAGAAGAGAAAAAGAAAAGAAAAGAAAACTCACCAAGCAGCTACTAGTTCTACAAATCCAACAAGTGTCCATTATCGAATGTACATTCGTGTAAGGGCTCTGCACAGATTTCTGGGCCCACCCAATCTCTTTGGAAAGACAGTCATCATTAAAAGTCACAGGTAGCCTGACCAGATTTACACAAATGCAAATGATACCTAAATAGCAATTTATGCTTGGCCATGGTTTTGTCAAATTTCCATGTGTATCTGTAACAAAATAAAGCATTTGAATTTTGAGTGAAGGAGATTTTAGTAAGAAAGGCATGCATTCCAATATAAACATTTGACATATTAATAAAATGTCTTGGACGTCGAGGAGTTCCTACCACAGGAAAGTTTTCTTTGGAGCAGGGCCCCGGCTGGATTCCTGCCTCCCTGGCTGCGGTGTGGGCCCCTGACACGAGCAGAGGACTAGGGTCCGAGGCCAGGCCTGGCCCCAGCGTAAGCATGGCAGCAGCCAGCTCCCTGCTTCCTGCCTCCTCACTGTGACGCCAGTACCATCACGTCCCACCGTCCCTGGGACCGTCGCTGAGTCCATTATCCCTGTGAGGTCTCCCTGGACTGCCCCACGGGTCTGTGTGCACAGTGCTACTGCCCTGTGAGGGACACAGCTGGTCACCCACACATTTGGCCAGGATGGGGGGACGGCGGGTGGGAGGGCAGGTGGTAACTTTGCTAGAGCCTCCAGCTCGCAGTCAATGCTCAACTCACACCCCAGCCTTTCTCCTCCTCTGCCGCAGGCCTGCCTCCCTTTCTGCCTGCCCTCTGAGTGTCCTTTATGTGAGGCTGGGGTGAGGCCGCGGCTCTGCCCACACGACTTTCTCTCCACGGCCACACAGGTGGGTGCTGCGGGCTGCCAGGCTGCAGCCACGGAGAAAAGCCCCCTGCCCTGGGGCAGCATCACCAGCACATGCATCATGATGGCGCCACCTGAATCCAGGAGCCCCCACAGTAAGGCTCCAGGATATCCACACTTCAGTGGAAGACGTGGGTCTCGATCCATGGGCGGCCAGACCCTCCTTCCCGCTGGGCCCTGATGGGGAGGGACAAAGAGTCTGCCTCACTGTTCTGAAGGTTGGCCTCTGACACCCCGCTGAAACTGCAGATTTTTATCTGCCAGATGCTCTGCGACGGGGTGTTGTCCTCCAGGGCAGTGCTGACACCCACGGTGTGATGATGTAGCCACGGACACCCCCTTGGGACTCCCAGGAACACAAAGCTTCAGCAAATGGCGCTTCTGACTCAGCCTCTTTCTTCGAGAGAAAAGGTTATGAGACCAAGGTGCATACCCAGCCCCCGCCCACAACCATCTCTGGAGCTGGAATTTTCCCTGGAGATGCAGAGCCTAACTCTGCCCACTGGAAACCCTCAAAGGCAGATGACTGATAAAGACCAAGTGTTTTCCCACGCGCCTCCAGCTTCTGCCCACCGAGATGCTGACCCAGACACGTGGGGTAAGCGGCAGTCAGCGCACACCTTGCCTGGTGCCCTCTCTGCGGCCCTCGTCCCTGACCACTGAGACCCTGAGCATCTCTGATGCAGGGGACAGAAACAGGAGGAGATGAGAGCCTGCGTTACAAAACAGGCCTGGATGTGACTAGTAAGGAGGGCCAGGGAGCAGTATCCAGGAAGCCAGGAATCAGTCAAAACCTGGCTAGGGATCCTGGTGGCTCAGCTGGTAAAGAATCTGCCTGCAATGCGGCAGATCTAGGTTTGATCCCTGGGTTGGGAAGATCCCCAGGAGAAGGGATAGGCTAGCCACTCCAGTCTTCTGGCCTGGAGAATCCCATGGACTGTATAGAGTCAGACACGACTGAGTGACTTTCTTTTTTTTTTCAGGGACCCTCATTAAGGGGCATGAATCGAAACACTGCAGTTTTCATCCAGTCCATGGCCCTCAGTAGGACCGGTCCTTACTCCCTGGCCAGTCTGTAATCAGGAGGCTGAACGGGGGCCCTGGGCAGCCATCCTTCTGGAGCCTCGGGCCTCGCTCTGGTTTTCGGTTCCCAGACGATACCCCATTTCGGAGAAGATGCCAAACGCAGTCTCTGTCACACTGCATTCTGGACATCTCATCGTGAGAGGCCAAGAATGAGGAATTTCTTGTGTTTTGATCTCAACCCTGCAGAGCAGGCTGAAGCCAAAGCTCTTTCCAGGGACTCCAGGAGGCCCGAACCTGGACCCAGAGCTCAAGTCTAGATCTGAAGACCCACACACTCTGGGCCACTCAGACAGGAAGCCCTCCCAGGCCAGCAGCCACTGCTGATGGGCAACCATCCTGGGCCGAGTCTGTGGGAGGGTCGGCTCCCATCCAGGACTCCAGCTGCTCCCCACGTTCCAGGAACTCGGTGCATGCCACAGTGTCAATGGTGATGAAGCAGCGGCCACGCCCAGCCCAGACCCAGAGTCTCCCCCAGAGTCTCTGCTAAGGGCTCACCATCTGAACAAAGCAGCATCAGAATCACACACACACATCACTTGTCAACCAGCTTTCTTGATCAGCGTCATCAACAGTGCCAGCGATTGTCATACTAAGTGAAGTAAGTCAGACAGAGAAAGGCAAAGGTCATACGATATCACTTACATGTGGAATCAAAAAAAAAAAAAAGATATAAAACAGAAACAGACCCACAGACATGGAAAACAAACTTACGGCTTCCAGAAGGAAAGGGGAGAGAAAATTAGGAGTTTGGGATGAACATAAACCACTGCTGTGTATGAAACAGACAAGCAGCAAGGACCTACTGCGTCACACAGGGCACTGTGCTCAGCGTTCTGTGATAACCTATGAGGGAAAGGAATCCAGAACAGAATAGACACCTGGTTTACTGTGCTGCACACCTGTCACATGGCCTTGCAAATCAACTCTACTTCAGTTAAGATAGAAACAGCAGAAGTCTGTTCACAAGAGGATGACGTTTGAAAGGAATTGCAGGCATTTTATGGAGACTGGACTGAGAGATGAGGTCCTAAGACCCAGCACACAAGCTGGGATGTTTCTTGGTGCTGATGAGCTTGGCGTGCACGCTCAGTCGTGTCCAGCTCTTGGCGACCTCATGGACTGTATGTAGCCTGCCAGGTTCCTCCGTCCATGGAATTTTCCAGGCAAGAATACTGGAGTAGGTTGCCATTTCCTCCTCCAGGGGATCTTCCCAACCCAGGGATCACACTCGTGTCTCTTGTGTCTCATTCACTGGCAAGTGATGAGCTTATGCCCTGCGAAGTTTGCCTCTGTGTCGTGTCCCGAGGCAAAGGACCTCAGAGTTTCAGGGTCTGAGTTGAAGACACTTTGCCTGGGGCCAGTCCAGGCTCCAGATGTTGCAGTGACGCTCAGAGGAGGAGAGAACTGAGGAAGCCCCGCTCTGCACTGGAGACCCCAAAGACTCGACTCCCCCCTGTCCCACCCTGCAGCATCCTCATGGGTTTCTGACATTCAGGAAAGCTTCCGAGCAAAGCAGCCTGAGAGGAGAGAGTTTCCCAGCTGCCCTTGCTCCTGATGAGGAACGCTGGGGTGTATCTTCTCCTCCCTTGGGGACCTGCCGCCTTCACGTCCCTGCAAAGGCATCACCAGTGACCCTGGCACCTCCTAAGACAAGAGCGCTTTGGGGGAGCAGGACTGTGGCCACTGCTCTTGGACTTCCTTTATTTACTGAGCTCTGAGTTTTGGCAACAGTATTCTTTAGTCCTTGAGGAAGTAATTCACTCTCGCCCTTAGAACGCTGTAAGTAGTCGATAATCCATTATTACAGTAAGCCGTTCACTCTCACAGTAATTATCTAATAACCCCTTATAAAAGACCGTGGCTTCCTAATCTGTTTATAATTATCATTTCAATGATCCCACACATTAATGTCTGACCTTCAGCAACTCTGACCTGATCTTAATTAACTCTAATATCAAATCATCGCTACACAAGAAACTAGCCATGACCAAATGAATGAACCCCAGGTACAGTTAATTTCTGGAGCAATTATCTTTTCATGTAGGGAGATTTAAATGATTATCTGCACAATTTCACACAGTTTTATGTAATTCTGTGACATTATAAATTCTGTTTTAAATCATAGTTCAAAGGCAGGGCTCCAGAGTCTGGTTTGTCTAGCATTCTCAGGCACTTGGGTAAAACATCACACGCTACCCCTGTGAAATACAGGCTGCTTTTTGGTGGTCGTTTTCAATTATCAACAAACAGCAAAACACAGCTTGCAATGTGATGTGCTACAGTCAAACGAATAACCATACAGGTAGGTAATCAAGGAGGAAACACCATCCTGGAAAAATTGTCAGAGGAAATGGCCCCATTGTGCAGAAATACTGAAAGCAACTGATAATTTAATAGATGTAAAATACTAGAACATTTAAAGTGTATGTCAATATACACAGCATGTTTATGAAGTGGTAAAGATTAGAAAACATTTATCGTCTCAGCAAAGCCTGGAGGAGATGCAGCTAGAGCTGAAATTTATTTCAAACCCAGAGATACACGTGGGCATGTCTGAGTCGGTACACTTCCGACTTCCCAGCGAAGTTCTCCGTATTACAACAGCTTCCCAAATTTCATGCATTTTCGCAGTTGTCCAACTGACTCTCAGGGATAAGCAGACATACAGGCAATACTGCAGACATGTTCTGGGTGTAAACAAGGCCTAGGAAAGAGATGGAGTTGGAAAGCCTAGCTTAGCTTTTTCTCTGGGCTTCCCCGGTGGCTCACATGGTAAAGAATCCACCTACAATGCAGGAGACCTGGGTTAGGTTCCTGGGTCGGGAAGACCCCCTGGAGAAGGGCATGGCAACCCACTCCAGTATTCTTGCCTGGAGAAGCCCACGGACAGAGGAGCCTGGAGGGCTCATGGGGTCGCAAAGACTCAGGCACGGCTGAGTGACTAACATGTTCTCATCAGTATTTTATCTGGTGTCAGAAATTAGGGCTAAATTGATCAAAGGGTAAATTTCAGTAAGAATTGTCAGTATGTCCTGCTCTTGGCCATGATTTATCAGGCTTGCACATTAAGCCTTCCCCGTCAAAGTTCTAATAACACCCAGCTTGTCATCCCAGATACTAAAAGGTTTGTCTCAGCCATCAGCCGCAGCTAACAGTCTGAGGGGGGCGATTGATTCGTGAGTAATTTGGGTGGAGGAAGGTGTCCCAAGAGCTACCCTGAAGGATCACCCATGTGGCCAGGAGGGACATTCACTTCCTGACATAGACTCTGCTCCTCCTCAGAGATACTACTTGAAGAAATGGAAAGAGAAGCCCTAATGTTTTACATCAAAGTGCTTGGCAGCACCAGGATGAGAAGACACCTTCTTTTTAAGTAACAAATTATTTGAGCAGTGTAAGTTGATCATAAGTTTAAATCAGTGTGTCCTGTAGGTCTGTTGAACTTGATACATGCATCCAAAGAGGAAGGGTGACTTCATTGAGTACATCTCCAGGTGTACAGTCTTCATCAGCGCTTCTCGAGGAGGGTGGAAGGAAGCCACGGAGACCTCTGATTCATTGTAGCTGGTCCACGCTCTCACCCTGGAGACCAGGGCTGGTGGCCCAGGCCCAGGGCTCTTCTGAGACCCAACTAGGTTCAAGCCCAGCAGTGGCCTTGGACAATGGCCCTGGACAATGACCCGACCAGAACCTCCTGCCAAGTTCTACTCTGAGACGTCTGTCACTGTGGCAATGGCATCTATTGTCTTTAAGTTCAAAACATTATAAATGCATAGAGATAGCAGATATTGCAAGGGATAAAATCATTGTTGTTGTTCAGCTGCCAAGTTGTGTCCAGCTCTTTGTGACCCCATGGACTGCAGCACGCCAGGCCTCCCTGTCCATCACCATCTCCTAGAGGTTGCTCAAACTCTGTCTGTTGAGTCGGTGATGACATCCAACCATCTCATCCTGTTACCCCCTTCTCCCGCCCTCAATCTTTCCCAGCATCAGGATCGGTTCCAATGAGTCGGCTCTTCTCACGAAGTCATTAAAAAATGTCAAATCTTTAAATGGTTCTTGTTCTGCACACCTGTCAGTTCCAAACCAGGCTTAGAACGACTGTCCCCAGTGTACGGAACTGCGCTCTTTGTATCAACACAAAGCTCCCTGCCTCCTCTCCCTCCTCGTCTTCTGGAAACCATTTCAGGGTTTCAGAGTCTGAGCCTCTTTTCTGTGCTGAGCTGAAAGTTCAAGGGTCTTTGCACCAGTTATTGCTCTCCTTCAAAGAAAACCCTTGGGCCTACACTCTCTCTTTTTTAGTCACCGACACTCCTAGAGGTAACTCCACAGTTATCCGTAGGATGTGACATTGGGTTTTATTAATTTAACTATTCAAGGAAAGCTTCTGTGATGGTGAAGATAGTCACTTCCGAACACAAGACCCTGGTCCCACCCACTCTGGGTGTGGCCGCTGAGCTCCTGTCCTGGCTGGTCCGGGACAAATCCGCCATCACCACAGCAGCATCGCCACGTGCCCTCAAGGCTGCTTCCTTCGGGGAGCTTTAGCCCCAAGGACGTGGGCGATACAAAGGACAGGCTGTGTTCCGTGTCCAGTACAGAGGAAGCCAGGGAATGCCAACCGCATGGGGGGCCAGGGCACATGGACAGCTCCCACTGAAGGGTGTGCACGGTGGCGGCACCTCTGGGCCACCCTGGCCAGGCGGGGACTACCCGATGAGAGGACCCTCCTGCCGCAGGTCACAGCCGGGACTCCTTGCACTGGCCACCCTGCCCTGGGCGGTGGTCAGGGGCCCTGGGCTTGTGAGGACCCACACGTGCAGCCGGGAGCCCTCCTGACGCTCGGAGGCTTTTCTGGTCCATGCTGATCTGATGC
The DNA here is from genome assembly GCF_055505025.1 of Bos grunniens. Taxonomy (NCBI): domain Eukaryota; kingdom Metazoa; phylum Chordata; class Mammalia; order Artiodactyla; family Bovidae; genus Bos; species Bos grunniens. The sequence continues at coordinate 1,996,127 of NC_141184.1, read as the reverse complement.
GGCTTCTGCTTTCATTTCTTTGTTCACGCTTTTATTTTTGCATCCCTGAACTTGCAAATTTAAGCAGGGCTCAGTAACCCTTCTTGAAAAGTAAATCTTTTTAGTAAAACCAACAGCATTAAAGTCTCCAACAGTGATTATAAAACTTTTTCTTTAGTTTTGTTATTCCTGAAATGTGGGGCTATATTATTAGGTATATACTAATAAAACTAGCAAGATAAAAAATCAGCAAGGGTTTAGATGGCTCGAATAATTGAATGGGCTTCCCTAGTGGTTCAGATGGTAAAGAATCTTCCTGCAATGCAGGAGACCTGGGTTCCATCCCTGGACCAGGAAGATCCCCTAGAGAAGGGAATGGCTACCTCTCCAGCATTCTTGCTGGAGAATCCCATGGACAGAGGAGCAGGGCAGGCTACAGTCTATGGGGTCTTAAAGAGTCAGACACGACTGAGCAGCTAGCACTTTGACACTTCTAGGTGATCTGATAAAGAGTCAGACACGACTGAGCAGCTAGCACTTTGACACTTCTAGGTGATTCGATGATTCACAGAACTGGTAGAATAAGCACAGTAAACTCAAGAGCACAGGATACACACGCTTTCCAAATGCACACAAAGTATCTACCATTTTATAGAACCGAGATAATTTAAAGCACAAATTCTTACCATGGTAGAAATAAGCTACAGATTAGCTTAAAAGATAAATAGAAAGTCTCCAAATGTTTGAAAAATGAGCCACACATTTCTGAATATCCCTCAAGTCAAGAAAATTAAAAGAGAAACTAGAAATATTTTTTTATTCTTCTTTAGTCATTAAGTCATGTCTGACTCTTTGTGATCCCATGGACTATAGCCCACCAGGCGCCTCTGTCCATGGGATTCTCCAGGCAAGAATACTGGAGTGGGTTGCCATGCCCTCCTCCAGGGGATTTTCCCAACCGAGGGATCAAACCCAGGTCTCATATCTCCTGCATTGACAGACAGGTTCTTTATTACTGAGACACCGGAGAAGCCCATACACCTCCTTAGATCATACTTAATCTCCAAATAAAGACAAAAACAAAGCCATACTTTCAACTAACATGATATACCTGTCCTATATGAAGTGAAAATGAGAGTGTTAGTCACTCAGTCGTGTCCGATTCCTTGCGACTCCTTGGGCTGTAGCCTGAATAGCCTGCCCGGCTCCTCTGTCCATGGGTTTCTCCAGGCAAGAATACTAGATTGGGTTTTCATTTCCTTCTCCAGGGGATCTTCCCAACCCAGGGATCAAATGCATGTCTCCCACATTGCAGGTGGGTTCTTTATCACTGAGCCACCAGGGAAATGCCATGAAATATTTTTAAGTAAATAAGTAAACATAATCTTGAAGAATACAGCTAAAGCTGTAATTAAAAATTCAGAGCCTTAACTGTCCATGTAAGATACTCAGAAATTAATGACATGTGTCTAGATCAAGAAGCCCGCATTGCTAGTTTGTTAGTTAAACTCGCCTTAACTTTTGAAGAAACTGCCAAACTTTAAAAAAAAAAAGTAACTGGACATTCTGCATTTCCATCAGAGATGCGTGAAATTTCCCGTTTCTCCACCTCTTACAGTGTTCAGTGACGTCAGTCCCTCTGACTATGTCCCTTTCAGTGGAAGAGCGGTGCTGTGTCGTGTTTTGTTTAATCGTGGTTTTAACTTGAGCTTTTTAAACGACTTATGACAGTAAACATCTCATGTGCTTACTACTTGTTAATCTCTTTTGATAAAATTACTTTTTACATCCTTTGCCCTATTTTTACTGAGATATTTTCTTACAGAGCTTCAAGAGTTTTTTAAAATATATTCTGAATAAAAGTTCTTTATCGGATATTACAGTGTTTCTTGCCTGGGGCTTGTCTTTTCAACTACTACTGTTAACGGTATCACTTGAAATCAATACTTTTTTTATCCTTACTAAAGTCTAACTTACCTGCTTTCTTTCACGTGCTTTACTTTTGCTGTCATAGTAAGATCTCTTCCCCCAATGAAAGGTCATAAGAATTACTTCCTCTGTCATCTTCTGAAGTTTTATAATTTGAAGCAGGCATTCAGGCCCAGATCCATTTTGAGTTCACTTTTATGCCTGGTGTGAGTTAAAGTTCTAAGTCCTAAGTTTTGCCTTGTGTTAGATTTCTAGTTTATTTATTTTTGCTGTTAATTTCCAGTTGTCCCAGTAATTGTACTGAATTGCTCTGGTTTGTTTTTTGAAACTCTACTAACCATTTACAAAGTTTATTTCTGACTCCTCTATTCCATTCTGTTGATTGCTAATTGTCTTGATTACCACAACTTTCCAGTCAGTTTTCCAATCAGGTGGTCTATTCCTCCAAGTTTTATCTTTAAACTTTTGGGCAACTCCTTGAGCTTCCATATAAAACCTGCAACAAGATTATCAATCAATGTTTATATAGAGAAACATCCTGCTATTTTGATAGGGATTGTGTTCAATCTCTATATAGATTTGAGGAGAACTGACATCTTAATATTGGGTTTTCCCATAGGTAAACAGGGAATATCTCTGTTTATTTATTTTTGCTTTATTTGTTATTGGAATATAACTGTGTTGCAGCGTTGCTGTTGGTTTCTGCTATACAGCAATGTGAACCAACTGCACGCAGGCACGCATCTCCTTCCTCCGGGACTGCCCCCGCCCCGCCCCGCCCCGCCCCGCCCCGGCCCCGCCCCCCGCTCCCCCCGCCCCGCCCCCGCCCCCCAGGTCATCAGGGAGCTCCAGGCGGGGCCCCTGTGCCCTGCGGCAGCATTGCTCAGGGTGCGTCTGCTCTGCACACAGAGGTGTGCACACATCTCTCCTGCTCTCAGCTCGTCCCACCCTCTCCCTCCCCTGCTGTGTCCACAGGTCTGTACTCTGTGTCTGTGTTTCTATTTCTGCCCTGCAAACAGGTTCATCGGTACCATTTTTCTAGGTTCCATATATATGCATTCGTATATGACACTCGCTCTTCTCTTTCTGGCTTACCCACCCTTTTGCCCTCTTTGAATTTTCTCACAATGTTTTGTAGGTGTCAGTGTATCTGCTTTCATTTCTTATGTTATTGCCAAACAATATACTTCTTTTCACGCTATGGTGATAGGAATTGTTACCTAAATTTAATTTTCAGTTTTTATGTTGCTAATATACTGATATAAAATTGATCTTAAGAACAGTGAACATGTGTCTTGAGATCTTTTAAGATGGGTTTGACTGTGTGTGTGCACAGATTTTCTATATACTGGATGCTGGCATCTGTGAATACAGAGAGTTGTATTTCTTCCTTTTCAGCGTGTATGTTCTTAATTTCTTTTCGAAAATGGTAGTGAATCTCCAGCTCAGTGTGGAGGAGAAGCAATGAAAGTGACCATCCTTGCCTTTTCCATGATTTCAAAGCAAAACATTCCTAGTGTCAATGGGCTTGGTGTACAGGTGTTAGGACCTCAGATGTGCAAAGGAGAAAAAGACCTTAATGCTCAGTGAGCGTGGATGGCCAGGTTTCTCTGCAGTCAGAATGCTGTATACACATGTGACTGTGGGATCTGGTATACTAATAAAGACAAGGTTGCTGTATGCACATGTGACTGTGGGATCTGGTATACTAATAAAGACAAGGTTGAAGGAGCCTGGTGCGAAGGTCCGTTCTTGCCTCCACTGACAACACCCTGCCCCTGGCAAGTCATGTAGCCCATCGTGTCTTTTCCAAATTCTGACTACTAAATGCATCTCTGACTTTGATTATCTGAGAAAGTACATCGCAGCTGCTATTCTTGCATGCACTCTCCATATTTAAATAAACTTTTCTGTTAAAGTTCCGGTTTGGAAGACCAAGAAATAGTGTCATGTGATTATCTGTGACATAGTAGAATTAGCTTCATTTTTAAAAAGCTAAAACTCCATTGCAAGGCTATGACACCTTGACCAACTAAAGAGAAGTAGTGAATTAGGACATTCGCTGTGTAGTGAACCACATACTGAGTGTATGTAGTTAATTTTCTGACGTTGAATTATGTAAACTGGCTGCCTACACCACCCCGATTCATGCCATACTACAAATATTTAGTATTACCTCCAAAGCATTGCAATTTGAAGTGAACTGGGATTTATCCCTTCTATTAACTCTGTAGATGCACTTGCAAACGTTCCCAGATATCTACCAGTACGTCACTAATCAGGAGAAAAGCCTAATCTCATAGTACCTAATCTGGAATAATTTAAGAAGCTCGTTTTGAACATTTGACACTAAATTCTATTTTCAGGACTCCTTTTTAGAGGTATCCCTTCGGTCAAGCTGTCCAAATCGCCCCAGTCTCTGAATCCGGCTGCTGCCTGTGTGTTTTACATGACGGGAGTGCACCTTCAGAGCCACTGTGTGGCTCTCCATGCTCTCTTCTCACTGCTGTGAGCTCCTGAGAACACGTGGTTAGATACAGCTCAGTCAGTCTGGGTCCCTGAGAACCTGCAGTAAGCTGACTCACATTGGGGCAGGTGGTTGATCAAGAAACACACTGTCTTCGCTGATGAAATGAGCCTTTGAGGCTGCTTGTTATTGCAGCTTGTCTAGTGGAGCCCTGTTTCGCAGGGTTCCCAGCACAGTAAACTCGGAAGAGTGACCCTCTTCCGTTCTTAAACGTGCTCTGGTTTGGGGATGATCATTCCAAGCATGACTAAGTCCATCATGAAAAAAACAACTTCCTAATAGAATGAAGGAAAAGCGATCAATCAATCAAAATAAGGCAGAAGAGAAGAGAAAGGCAATTTACAAAAGGAAGAAAATATTCAAAAATAGTAGACAATCATTATTCATGAGTTTAATAAATGTCATCAAATACAATTAATAAAAACCAGACTAAGTGTCCTAATTAAAATTCTAAGATTATCGAACTGAATAAAGGAAAAATTCAAAATATAAACCTTTTTAAAAGACAATTAAAAACATAGAAACACAAAAGTAGGAAAAGAGATAAGATAGATCAGAAAAAATATTAACCAAAATATTAATTAAAACCTGGAAAGAGGATCCTGGGGCCACCAAGAGTCAGACACAACTGAGCAGTTGAGCAGACAAAGTCCAGTTATTAAGATAGAAGATGCACAGACATGAAGGGAATTGCTACATATTGATAGAAGAGACACTTCAGAAAAATGACTTAAATCTAAACTTGTATGAACTCAGTAATGCAGACTTAAAATATGTAAGGCAAAAATTAATTTGATTACAAAGAGAAATGTATAACCATAATACTGTTAACACAGATTTTACAATTCATAGAATAGGCAGATTTTAAAAATCAATCAAAATCAGATTATTCGAACAGCACAAATAATAATCCTGAAATCCACCTCCAAGAATGAGAGAACGCGATCATTTTCCAGCACACGTATAACGTCAGACAAGTGACTCAGGCTCCAACATGAAGGTGATTCGACCGTACATTGACCCTTCATGCAATTCCTAACAAACTTCCAATGCTTATATTACAAAGGAAACATTTTCTAATCACCATGAAATTAACATTTGTGAAAATATAAATTTGTAGAGAAATATATACATATTACACCCTACATATTTGTAACTTAACAGAAATATTTCTAAATAATTCACAGGTCAGACCAGAAATTCCTATGGAATTTAGAAAACAATGAAAGCTGAATAATAGTAACATCAATCATTTATATAACACTTCCCAGCGGCTCAGATGGTAAAGAGGCTGCCTGCAGTGTGGGAGACCCAGGTTCGATCCTGGATCAGGAAGATGCCCTGGAGAAGGAAATGGCAACCCACTCCAGTATTCTTGTCTGGAAAATCCCATGGACAGAGGAACCTGGTCAGCTACAGTCCACGGGGTCGCAAAGAGTTGGACACGACTGAGTGGCTTCTCTCTTCTCTTTCCTACTTTAGGAAGTCCTTGCTCACCTTCAAGTCTTCTAACACTACACATAACACTTACTATGCACAAGCAGTGTTCTAAGATCTGTACACACACTAAATTATTCATTTTTAATGATAATCAAATGAAGCAGGTACTAATTAAGTTCATTTTACTGAGACTATGTTAAAGAATTTGTTTGAAAATCAAAAATACATACATTGGAAGAGACGATAAGAGTACATATAAATAAATACATGCCATTCATTAAAAAGTTGAGAAGATGTACAAAAGTAAGCTACCTGATTAGTCATATGACCATAAAAGAATTGAGATTACTAAATAAATACCATCTGACAGAAAAATTTTGCATGATTTGAACAATAAATTATGAAACAGTCAATAAAAAATAATTTCGGTGTTACACAGACACAGAGTAGAATAAAAATAAAGACGATGACAATAACACAAAGAGGACAAATGAAGCCTTTTCAGCTCACTTTACGCAACAGCATAACCGGCAGCGATGGCACAAAAGGGGAAAACCATAGACGCCTCGAATTCTCAAACAGAGATGTAGAAATCGCAGCAGATCACTACGAAACCAAATACAGGAATTACCAAAAACCACAATAAATTATGCCGACTGGTGTATCCCAGAACTAAAAGGTTTGCTTAACATTAAAAAAAAAATAATGCAATTCATGAAAAAAAAAATCACCTCAACAGATGTCAGAAAATGGGAGGAGATAGGAACTTGACGGAGAATGCTGCTGCTGCTGCTGCTGCTGCTAAGTGGCTTCAGTCGCGTCCGACTCTGTGGGACCCCATAGACAGCAGCCCACCAGGCTCCCCCGTCCCTGGGATTCTCCAGGCAAGAACACTGGAGTGGGTTGCCATTGCCTTCTCCAATGCATGAAAGTGAAAAGTGAAAGTGAAGTCGCTCAGTCGTGTCTGACTCTTTGTGACCACATGAACTATAGCCTACCAGGCTCCTCCATACAAGGGATTTTCCAGGCAAGAGTACTGGAGTGGAGTGTCATCGCCTTCTCCAGGTGATCTTCCCAACCCAGGGATCTAACCTGGGTCTCCCACACTGTGCTGCTGCTGCTGCTAAGTCGCTTCAGTAGTGTCCGACTCTGTGCGACCCCATAGACAGCAGCCCACCAGGCTCCCCCGTCCCTGGGATTCTCCAGGCAAGAACACTGGAGTAGGTTGCCATTGCCTTCTCCAATGCGAGAAAGTGAAAAGTGAAAGTGAAGTCGCTCAGCCAAGTCCGACTCTCAGCGACCCCATGGACTGCAGCCCACCGGGCTCCTCTGTCCATGGGATTCTCCAGGCGAGAGCACTGGAGAGGGCTGCCATGGCCTTCTCCTTGATGGAGAATAGATACATGTATGCGTACTGCTGAATTCCTATGCTGTTCACTTGAAATTATCACCACATGTTACTTGAGTATACCCCAATACAAAATAAAATGTTAAAAAAAGAAGCTGCACTAAAAAGAAATTCAACATCATTCTATTATACATGGTACATAATAAATATAATTATAATAAAGCAAATATGTTATAAACATTATAACACAATATATCATGTTATATATTATAGCATAATATATGTGTGTCATATAATACATAAATATAATGTTATGTGTGTGATGCTGCATAACATAACATAAAGGCTTTAAACATAATAAAGGCACGATGAAACAATGTGCGTGTATAGAAGGGACAGGCTTCCCAGGTGGCAACCCACTCCAGTACTCTTGCCTGAAAAGTCCACGGACAGAGGAGCCTGGTGTGCTGCGGTCCATGGGCTCGAAAAGAGTCGGACACGACTTAGCAGCTGAGAACTCTTCTTCTATTAACACTTTAGACATTAAGGTGCTATTGTTTGTCACACCAACTGCTTTGCCAATTTACTGTCTATCCGTTAACACTGATTATAACATTATTTTCTATGAATTTTTGACAATTTTTAGATAATAAAATCAATTAAACTTGTTAACTGTTTCTGTTTTTGGTATAATGTTTAATAATAAATATTCAACCAAAGATAAAATATATATTTATATTGCCTTGCTGAATAGCACTGTTTTCTCTTTTTTTAATTAAAATTTTTATTTTAAACGTTTATTTTAAAATCAATAATGTAGTAGCAACCAATATTCATCTTTTTCACATTTTTAGGCAGTCTTTTAAATGCAATCTTTTAACAATCCTTTCCTTCCATACCAATGTATAACTTCAAACCTATCACACCCTAAACCCGCTCTACTAGCTTTGAATTCTTCATTCTGTTCTATTGACATTTTTGCCCGTCTCAGTGCAGATATACACTGCTTTGATTATTTTAACTTCATATTTTTTGTCTGTTATTGCAAATTCTTCTTCATTAGGTTTCTCTTCAAAAACACTCCTAGTAATTCTCAAGTATGTACTTGCAGGTGAACTTAAGAATAATTTTGTGAAGTTGAAAAAAACTGATGAAATTTAGGTTGACATTACATTAAATGCAGTGTAATTTAATTTCTCCTGTCCAGTATCATGAAATACAATTTAATATTTAAAATAAAAAAGGTTTCCAGAAAATTTTAGCATTGCACTCATAGAGTTTCTGTATTTTTTTTTTTTTAGCTAAGTTTTCCCATAGTTATTAATACTTTAATTGCTGCACTTTTCTTTGGACCCAATAATTTTAGGGAGGAAAAAAAGAAACTGGCTTGGCCTTTGACCTCCCCATATAACTCAGTAAGCAAACTATTTAGGACTATGTAACTAGAATCTAACCACATGTGGAAAATAAGAGTCTATTATCAATTTTTATAAACAGAAAATTCAAAAATGTCATTATAAGGCCACCTCTTTCTGAAGCCCACAGCTTTGCCCTAGAGCTTTTCCTGGCAGGGCACCTGCTGATCTCCACGACCTAGTGGCAGGGTGAGGTCGTCCTAGGCTCTGTAGGTATTAGATAAGTATGTTCATCTCCTGAGATGAGACAAGACACACCAACATCCTGGGGTTGAGCCAGTAACTTCTCAAAGGAAAGCGCATGACAGCTAGTTTAAAGAAAACGCAAGGGTTTAGAATTCAATGGGAATTCCTGGGGAAACAGGAGAAAAACCAGGCTCTGTAACCACCTCACCCTACCCTCTGCTTCCACCGGGTACCTCTGGGGTGTATCCACAAACTGTCACCCCGAGAATTAGCTCATGTCAAAATCAAATCTCCTGCAACAATCAGCAATGGTTTCAAATCACCTTACAGCATGTGCTGGACCTTCAGGCTGGCTCTCTGTCCACAGCCTTGGGCACCAGAGGTGGAGGGCATCCTCTGCTTGCTACCCCTTTCTGGGGGAAGGTGGACTAGCAGAGCCTGGAAGCCCCAGAGGCAGGAGATCCCTGCTTCTTCTCCCCACGACTCACGCAGCGTCTTCAGGGGTCCTCGGCCAGAGTCCTCAAGTCCTAATGAAGATTTACTGGACTCATGAAGTATCAAAAAAATGACTAAATTGAAAAGACAGGTTCAATATATCAGTGTAGTACACTCAGTGGTTTAAAGATCAGAATATGCTGAATAATATTATATATTATTATATATCAGAATAATAATATTCTGATAACACAGAATATGCTGTGTTATCAGAAATTGTAAGTCAAATGGGTAACATGATCCTAAATTGTTAGACAAGTCCACATTTAATGCTACACTAGTGAGTTTTGTACAGAGACTAGAATAAAATCCCTTCTTCATCAGAAAAAAAAAGACTAAATTTTTAAAATGATTTTGGTGAATCTAGATTCCTCAAAACTATTCCATATATACATGTGTGTATATATATATACACATATATATACGTAAAATGCCCTCCCTGAAGCCTTCAGAAAACTTCATGGGAGACCCGTGGTTTTTGCCCAACTCTGTTAGGGACACCAGGAGAAATGTGGTCATAAGGGTCTGCCAGGGTGGAATAAGGACTCGCTCTAGCCTGCTTCTCTTCCCACATGCTTGCTCTCTGCGGCCCACACGTGACGCTGTGAGGTCACCACCATTGCGTCCCCCGTTGCACGGCAGGAGCAGTGGAGGCTCCGAGAGCAGGGTGTTGGAGAGGAAGCAGACCTAGCTGGCTGCCTGGGCAGTGCATGCTGAGTCCGAGGTCTCCTCCTCCCGCTCCTCAGCCTTCTGATCCCTAGTCCAGTCCCCTCACCACAGAGCCTTCCCGGGCACAGAAATGACTTTCTGTTGCAGCTGTTCTTCCTAAGTCAACTGACAGTTTAAAACTTTGCATTTTCAAGATGCACTTGAAAATCTGCAAATGGAAATAGAGGTGTGGACTCATCACTGTTTAAAATGATTACATTTAGGGGCGGGGCTTGGTGAGCCAGATGTCAGAACAGAACCCTTTTGCCAACAAGAGTTGGAAGGTATGAGAAGGAGGCTAGAAGGTATGAGAAGGTATGAGAATGTTTGCAATAGGAAAAGTGTAGTGATTTGTAGAATGTTGATTTACATAACTTCAGTTCAGTCGCTCAGTTGTGTCCGACTCTGCGACCTCATGGACTACAGCATGCCAGGCTTCCCTGTCCATCTCCAACTCCCAGAGCCTACTCAAACTCATGTCCGTTTACATAAACAGTGAGTCATAAAGTTATATTTATGGAAAACAGCTATAAGATTTTAAATAGCGATAAATGCTCTCCTTGATATTAAAATCCAAGTCTTAAAATTTTCATTTGCATGAAATGTTAAGATAATATAAGAAACAGAGAGAGCCATCTGCGAGCAAACAAATAAAATATGAACTGACAGGTGAGTACAGGAATAAAAGTAAGATTTCTGAATCCCCACGGGCTGGTGACTTATCTGGACTCACCTTCTCTGTTAGCACCTCCGTTGCTGCACGAACGGCAGCTTTCAGGCCTGGACACACGCACAGCCACGTTGGGGAGGTTCAAAGGAGCTTATTAAAGCCCGGATCTAAAGGGCGGGTCTGGAGTCCAGACGGGTGTAGACCCTGGAGTTGCCACCGGGCAGGTCCTCCCGGCGTCCCCGGCGTGCATACCGGCTCCCGTGTTATCCAATTGCTGACTCACGTTCCAAAAAAACCCAAGGCTAACCCTCCTGAGCTCTGCAGGTTTAGTCTGATCGCTGCTGCTGTTTACACAGGAAGATAAAAGATGGATACCAGAAATTCACAGCGCATTTGCTGCCCCGCAGCAGCGGGCAGGCCCCCAGAAGGCCCGCTGGGACGTTTCATAGCTCCGTCCAGAGCCCGAATTTTAAGCCAGGGAACCCCAAGCTCAGGCCACGCGGCGCGGGTCCAGGGCGAGGGGGCGGCCGCCAGCCCGGCCGCACTGCCGGCCATGTTTACCTTTATTTTAAAGTCAGATTGAATGTGAAGCACTGAAAACACCCTTTAATCATTTAGCTCTAAAATTCCCCCGCTGGCTCTCCACTCCTTTTCAGCATGACTTTTGGAGTCTTTTGATCTCCTGACTGCTCCCTATATTAGAAGTCTAATCCTATATTTAAACATATTTCTACATTTCATCAAACAGTTTGATTTAAATTTTCCATAACCTAGATATAGCCACATTAATCGACTGCCTCGCTGGCTCTCTGGCAGGCAGGCCATCCATTCCGTCTTTAAGAAATAAGGAGGAATAAAGAACGTTGAACGAAAATGACAATGCAGTGGAAAATACTCGAGCATTTAGCATCACAAAAAGCGAACATTTAAGGCCCCTGCTTCCAAATGCCACCCTAATTAAAGGAGCGTTCCTTTTCAATGTGCTTTTTTCACATGCAGAAGAGGCCTTATTCAAATGAGGGACCTTTCCCAGGGCGCGGGCTCTAATAGAGAGCTTAGCATAACTCGGGCTGCTTGTCAATGCAAATGGCAGAGGAGAAGTTAGTGTGCTGATGCAGATTATGGTTATCCTCTTCACACACCGCGGAATTCTTCACGCTCTGGAAAGACTTTGCTTATCAGGGAGAAGCAATGATCAACACCGCTCACCCCCGGCCCCGGAGAGACTCGGAGAACGAGATCATCAATATTCAGATCAAGTCGGGTTCTCACGGTGCCGACTATTAATTTGCCTCTAAAGTGAAGGCTTACTGTATACTTCTTAATGTAAACATTTGACGACCACATATCCAATATCAAATAGAGCGATTAGAAGGCGACTTCCCAAAGAGACACTGACAAGCAGCCTCGGATCGGGGCTCTGAAATTCAAAACACCTTGGAAAGGCTTTTTCTTCCTCCTCCATGAAAGGAGATGAAAGCTCAGCTCTTTAAAAAAAAAAGAAAGAAAGAAACTGGCAAAAGCGAGGGTTCTTGAAAAGTGTTAGAACCTTCTTCTGCAAGCGCAGGAGGCCCACAGACTTTCCTCTCCCTTGCTGACTGAGGGAGGGGTAGCCTGGAGACCCCCAGGGTGGTCCTGCAGGCCTCTCTCTGCCTTGGGAGTGGCCTGAATTCCAGGCCAAGGAGCTATTGGTTTCCCTGCCCTGAATTTTCTGTCATCCCAGGGTATTTCCATCGGACAGAGGAGGGGTCCTCAGCAAACACCCAGACTGCATTTGAGGGGCACCCTGACTTCCAGAGGGTGCACGCCAGGGGCCACGGGGGTGTGGCCAGGTCAGGAAGCCCAGCCTCTGCAGTGACTCGTGCTGAATTCTGCGTGTCGACATTCAGCAGAGGAAGCTTTTTTTTTTTTTTTTAAGTATATCTGTGACTCTAACATACACCAATATGTGAGAGCTTGCTCAGCTTCTGGATTTAACCAGCCCAGCAAGGGAGCCTAAGGCAACAGGGTGCCAGGTGCCAGCTGATAGGTGTTGGGTGACAGGTGGTGTCTCCCAGCAGGCACAGCATCTGCCCCCCAGCAGCACCCCCCCACCCCACGGGGCACGTCAGGACCAAGTCGGTGGGTGGTGGATCAGGAGCACCTTTTTAAAAATGTGATAGAATAAGCAGAAATGAATAGAGGAGAATAAAACCGACACTGTCAGAGGCCAGCAAGCAGGAGCCTTACATACTCCTGGTGTTTCAGTTCATTTTTGTGTGTGTGCAGTGAGTTCAGTGTGTCTGCTGTGTAGAGAGTTGTATCGGGTGTGTGTGGTGAGTATGTGCCATCTCTGTATGTGAGTATGTGGTGAGTATGTGCTATTTGTCTCTAGTAACAAAAAAGTTTTTTCTAACTGGCAACGATTTTCCTAACACTAGAAATATTGGCTTATCATTGCCCAGGCGTCCATCCACAATGACTGGATTTAAAATATCATATTTAATTAACATTCTTTAGAGGAATATTAATATTAAATCATATTTAGTCAATGTCCAAAGAGTCGGACATGACCAAGCAGCTGAACTGACTGACTGACTGTGCAAATGAACACAAAAGACTTGTATGTGTCAGTAAGGAAAGAGCTCCAAGACAGACTGATAAGTCAAAGAAGCAAAGCGCCAAACACCGTGCTTAATAAGCTCCCATTTGTGGAAATGGAAAGAAATATTTGTTTATATTTGTGTGAAACACCTCGGAAGAGGACAGAGGACATTAATACCCATTGGGTGGGTGAACCAGAGTGGACAGAGAGACTCTTCACCGCAAACCTGTTTTTTCTGTTTTACTTTTTAGTTTTGGGGAGGAATTATCTACTAAAATAATAAATTATGCATAGATGTAAATCTAAAAGTATACTTGCACAGAAATGAGTCTCTACATACAGCTATGGGTATAGTACACATTTGAGTTGTTGTTATTCAGTCGCCAAGTCTCTTTGAGACCCCATGGATTGCAGTATGCCAAACTCCTCTTTCCTTCACTATTTCCCAGAGCTTGCTGAAATGCATGTCCATTGAATTGGTGACGCTATCTAACCATCTCATCCTCTGTCGTCCCCTTCTTCTCCTGCCTTCGATCTTTCCCAGCATCAGGGTCTTTTCCAAGGAGTCAGCTCTTTGCATCAGGTGGCCAAAGGATGGAGCTTCAGCTTCAGCATCAGTCCTTCCAATGAATATTCAGGGTTGATTACTTTAGGATGGACTGGTTGGATCTCCGTGCAGCCCCGGGGGCTCTCCAGAGTCCTCTCCAGCACCACACTTCTAAAGCATCACGTCTTTGGCCTCAGCCTTCCATGTGGTTCAACTTTCATTGTTGTTACTGTTCAGTTGCCCATTCATGTCCGACTCTGCAACCCTATGGGTTGCAGCACCACAGGCTTCTCTGTCCCTCATCATCTCCTGAAGTTTGCCCAAGTTCATGTCCATTGCATCAGTGATGCCATCCAGCCATCTCATCCTCTGACACCCTCTTCTCCTTTTGCCCTCAGTCTATCCCAGCATCAGGGACTTCTCCAATGAGTCAGCTGTTCACATCAGATGACCACAATACTAGAGTTTGAGCTTCAGCATCTGTCCTTCCAACGAGTATTAAGGGTTGATTTCCCTTAAGATTGCCTGCTCTGATCTCCTTGATGTCCAAGGGACTCTTAGGAGTCTTCTCCAGCACCACAGTCCAAAGGCATCAATTCTTCAGCGCTTTGCCTTCTTTAGGGTCCACTTCTCACAACTGTGTGTGACTACTGGAAAGACCATAGCCTTGACGATACAGATCTTTGTCAGCAGAGTAATGTCTCTGCTTTTCTATACACTGTCTAGGTTTATAACTTTCCTGCCAAGAAACAAACATCTTCTGATTTCATGGCTTCAATCACCATACGTGGTTCTGACTTTCGTATATGTGCATACATGTATATTATATGAAAACGCTATTTTATATACCATCTTGTCTGTGTCAGATATGATGTATGAAACTGCTAGATACTTAAATGGACCATTGCAGGGGCCCAGAGTTGCATGAACCCACTCAAGGCCCCTTTTTACTCCAGGTTCTAAGAAATTTTAAAAATAAGTGGGAAGAAAACTGTTGTAGAGTCTAGTAATAAACAGTAAGATTCTAGATGCGGCAACTAAGGGCTCAAGTTGCCTTTTTTTTTTTTCCCAGAAAAATGACCAATAGAATAAATTGACAGCTAATTGGGAAAACTTGCCTTCACTTGTATATTTCTCTGGTGTTCATGGCCCTATGTCTTGGGTGTGAATTATTTATATGTTGACTAATGATTTGCATTAAACTTCATATAATTTACTCATAAAGCAGCAATGTATAGAAGCTGATGCTGCAGTGTAGGTTTGATATCTCGGGATAGTTCTCTGCAACTTCCTGTGAGCCCCTAGGTCTGTTATCAGATAAAGGGGAGGGTGCTAGCAAGACAGGGGGGCCACAGACCTGCCATCCCTGGGGCCACCCATGTGCCCGCTCTCCTGGCCAATGCCCTCCACGCCTGCCCACAGGGGCAGGAAGCTCTGGTGTCTGGGGTCGAACACTGCTCCTCAGAGGCTCCACATGCAGCCTCACCATCTTTGTTGACCATTAGCCAGAGGAAGGGCACGCTGGAGACTTGGGTCCTGATGGCTGCTTGCCTGGGACTGCAAACTCCTTGACCCAGGCTTGATGTCTAATAGTCAGAGAGCCGGAGTCCCAGCCCTGAGAACAGGGCAGAGCGGCCACTGCCTCACTGGTGCATATTTCCCCTGGGATGTTTCCTGCATCTCCCTCCCACGTCCAAGAAGATCCACTCAAGTGCCTGAGATCTCCGATCCCAGCAAAGCAGCCCCTCACTGAGAGGCGGTGGCTGCTCCCCACGCGGCTGCTCACGGAGCCCCACCTGCCCCGCTGCCCGAGCAGTTACAGCCGGCCCCCAGCCCCCTGAGGGATGCCCATCACGAGGATGCAGTCAGAAGGAAATGCGGCTGCCCTCCAGTCGCTTACTTCTATTTCTCAGAAGGGGCTCGTGGATTCCCTGGGAAGCCCACAGGCTGTTGCTTATTCACATCTCTAAGTTTTCATATACATGAATTTATTTCACTTCAATATAACCTAGGTCCCCAGAACTGTCTGAAAATGAAACTCTTGAATGCACCTGATTGTTGAGAACTGCTCCACGTTCTGAACGTTTTGGTATTCTGATTTTAATCAACCTGAAATATCACATTTTATGTTAAATTGCAGCTTAAGTTCAAGGCTTCCATCAGTAAAATCCTCTGCTTTTTAGCTAATAAGCTAGGCTGTTCTCAAATAGAGGAGATACAAAACCAAAATTAAATATTTAAAATTTAGCTTCTCTATTCACTTACTTGAAGATTTTTACTAGCCTCCAACTAACAATACATGAGAATACAAATCTGTCCTGAGTTTAAGTTTATTCTAAAATATATTTTTCTGAATTAAAGAGAAAATAAAATTTGTTGTAAATATGCATTAATCCCAAAGTGTCTGTTTTCAGGTTCAGAACGGGTTTCCAAACGCAGCTTTGAACCTGTAACCCCTAAGACACGGAGGAGCGTCACTTTGAAACATGTTCACTACTTAATTAATATTTCTCATTTGCAATGCAGATGAGACTTACAAAGCTGACAGTTAAAACTTGAAAACAATTACCCACATTATGAGTTATGACAATGAGTCAGAAGATGTGACGCTTCACTCTTTTTCAGAAGAGCCAGTGCAACCTTTTTGACAGAGGAGGCTTTAATCACGTCTGCGACTGTGTGTCCTTGTCTGTGGGTTCCTCTCTGAGACGCTCCTCTATTCTATTTCCATTTGACTCGCATTTTGTGTTCAGTGTAAATCAAGACTGAAAAGAACATTTGCCTTCACAGTAAAATTGCAATTTATTTCTTGAAAGCTTCGCCGTCTTCATAGCCTTTGGATCTGTTTAACCAAAACTTCATTTCTCTCCTTGGCATAATAAATCTTTTAATCTAAGCACCCAAATATACAGCGAGCATTTTATTCAACATCTGAGAGGGAATATTCCTTTTCAGATGTGGAATTTCAGCTTTGATGGGGTCTGCAGCCGCAGCAGCTTGAGGCTCTGTGTAGGGCCTGACTCAGGAGCTCAGTTTGAAACAGAGGGTGGGACGAAGATTTAGCCCCAGCAACTTGCTTTTGAAGCCAGAGGTGGCCACAGGGGTATTAACTGCCATGGAGAATCCATTTCCAGAAGGGAACCCCTGCCAGCAACAGTCACTACACCTGGACAGGTAAGTCCACGAAAGGAGCAAGAGGAACGAGAAAGGATTTCTGAAATAAAAGCATCAGTTCAGTTCAGTCGGTCAGTCATGTCCGACTCTTTGCGACCCCATAGACAGCAGCATGCCAGGACTCCCTGTCCATCATCAATATATATAATATTGGAGAAGGGAATGGCAACCCACTCCAGTGTTCTTGCCTGGAGAATTCCATGGACAGAAGAGCCTGGCGAGCTACAGTCCATGGGGTCAGAAAGAGTCCTACACAACTGAGCTACTAACACACACACACATACACATATAAGAATATATATATACATACAGATATATGTTTATGTATATACACACTCCAGTATTCTTGTCTGGGAAATGCCACAGATAGAGTCTGAGCCTGGTGGGCTACAGTCCTCTGGGTCACAAAGATTCAGACACAACTTAGCAACTGAGTATATATTGTATGTATGTGTGTATATATATATATATATATATATACACACACATATACACACACACACACACGTGCTTTTCACTATTTTAACTTGTTTTATATTAATGCCTAGAACTTCCTGGAGAAGGCAATGGCACCCCACTCCAGTACTCTTGCCTGGAAAATCCCATGGATGGAGGAGCCTGGTGGGCTGCAGTCCATGGGGTCGCTAAGAGTCGGACACGACTGAGCGACTTCCCTTTCAATTTTCACTTTCATGCATTGGAGAAGGAAATGGCAACCCACTCCAGTGTTCTTGCCTGGAGAATCCCAGGGACAAGGGAGCCTGGTGGGCTTCCATCTATGGGGTCACACAGCGTCGGACACGACTGAAGTGTCCAACATGGCCACTGTCATGATTCTTTGCGACCCCATGGACTGCAGCACTCCAGGCCTTCCTGTCCTTCACCATCTCCCAGAGTTTGCTCAAACTCACGTCCATTGAGTCAGTGATGTCATCCAACCATCTCGTCCTCCGTCATCCCCTTCTCCTGCCTTCAGTCTTTCCCAGCATCAGGGTCTTTCCTAAAGAGTCAGTTCTTCGCATCAGATGGACAAAGTATTGGAGCTTCAGCTTCAGCGTTAGTCCTTCCAATGAATATTCAGGGTTGATTTCCTTTAGGATTGACTGGTTTGATCTCCTTGAAGTCCAAGGGACTCCAAAGAGTCTTTTCCAGCACCACAGTTCAAAAATATCAATTTTCCGTGTTCTGTCTTCTTTATAGTCAAACTCTCACATCCATACATGGCTACTGCAAAAACCATAGCCTTGGCTATACGGAGTTTTGTTAGCAAAGCAATGTCTCTGCTTTTTAATATGCTGTCTAGGTTGGTCATAGCTTTTCTTCCAAGGAGCAAGCATCTTTTAATTTCATGGCTGCAGTCACCATCTGCAGTGATTTTGGAGCCCAGAAAAATAAAGTCTGACACTGTTTCCACTGTTTCTGCATCTATTTGCCATGAAGTGATGGGACCGGATGCCGTGATCTTTGTTTTCTGAATGTTGAGTTTTAAGCCATGTTTTTAACTTTCCTTTAACTTTCATCAAGAGGCTCTTTAGTTCTTTGCTTTCTGCCATAAGGGTGGTGTCATCTGCATATCTGAGGTTATTGATATTTCTCCTGGAAGTCTTGATTCCAGCTTGTGCTTCATCCAGCCCAGCATTCTGTATGATGTACTCTGCATATAAGTTAAATAAGCAGGGTGACAATATACAGCCTTGATGTACTCCTTTCCACATTTTGAAGCAGTCTGTTGTTCCATATCCTGTTCTGATTTGTTTCTTGACCTGCATACAGATTTCTCAGAAGGCAAGTAAGGTGATCTGGTATTCCCATCTCTTTAAGAAATTTCCACAGTTTGTTGTGATCCAAACAGTCAAAGACTTTGGCATAATCAATAAGGCAGAAGTAGATGTTTTTCTGGAATTTTCTAGCTTTTTCTCTGATCCAACGGATGTTAGCAATTTGATCTCTGGTTCCTCTCCCTTTTCTAAATCCAGCTTAAACATCTGGAAATTCTTGGTTCACATACTGTTGAAGCCTAGCTTGGAGAATTTAGGGTTTTACACCTAGTGGGCCTTTATCAAGCTCAGTGAATATAGTATAATAAATCTTATCAACAGAGAAAAGGATTCCTATTTTGTTTTTAATGAGGACTTCCCTGATGGCTCAGTGGGTAAAGAATCTACCTGCAATGCAGGAGACACAGGAGATGCAGGTTCAATCCCTGGGTTGGGAAGATCTTCTGGAGAAGGAAATGGTGACCCACTGCAGTATTCTTGCCTGGAGAATCCCACGGACAGAGGAGCCTGGCAGGCTATAGTCCATGGGGTTGCAAAGAGCTGACCTGAGACAAAAGCTGAAGGAAAATTGCCATCACTTGCTATGGTGGGTGGGAATGAGGTCAACCAGCCTTGACCCTCAGCTTCCCTGAGTTCTGGTCTGAGGAAGCAGGAAGGTGGCATGGCCATGTCCACCACCCCCACCCCAGGGGACCCTCCCTGCCAGTAGGCAGAGCCTGCTGTCCCTGGTGTTTCCTTCAGGACCTCATCCAGCGATGCCCCACACCCATCAGGAGGTGATTTGGATAAGAGCAGGTGGATGGTTCTGGAGGTTTCTGTGTGGGGTGTCCCAGGGGACCCCCCCACCTGAAGTGGGTCCCTTGATCCATCAACTAAGGAAGTTGTCATTGGCTGGTCTACTTCCAAATAGACCTTCCTTGCAATGTTGTTTCTAGAAGGTGGTATGAAGAAGGGAAGGAATGGAGGGAGCCAAGCAAGAAGAGAACAAACAAACCAGGTTTCTCAGCATTGCCGGTCCTGCTGGGGGAGGCCGGGGTGGGAGGCGGGGCCTCTTCTCGGAGAAACACTGCAGACACTGACCATGGACACAGACCCCTGTTCCTCCCACCCTTGGGCTGCCTTCTTCCTTGGCAGCCTGCCACCTGGGGTCCTCAGGACCTCTCGCCCACAGGGATGTGTCCTTCTGGACGATAAACGTCTGCATCATTTTGCAGGTTTCCTTGAACCTGAAAGCGGAAGGTCTCTGTGAAACGTTTCATAGTTGAAATGAGCTAAAGGGAAGAAGCAGTTGCCTTAGGACACGTCTTCCTGAGGAAGCCACACGATAAATCCAGATGAAGCTCAGGTGCTCATAGACGGAGCTGAGAGCTCTGGCAGCTGGAGGCTGAGGCGCTGAGGCTGGTTCCCAGGAAGGAGCTCAACGGGGCCACCCCCAGGGCTGGTGCCCCTCTATGAGGGCTTTGCTGCGAGACCCACGCTGAACCTGAGTTTTGCTTTTCACCGTGTTCTCTATAAATTCAAAAATCCCCTTTGGATTTCTTTCAGTAAGTGAAACCGCTACCAGTCTAGGTCTCTGATAAGTGCAAAGTGGAGTAAGGCAGACAGTTTAAATTTTCGTTATTGTTATTCTTTTTGGCCATACCACACGGTATGTGGGATCTTCGTTCCCTGACCAAGGATCAGACCCGTGCCCCCTTGTTGGAAGCATGGAGTCCTAACCACTAGACCACCAGGGAAGTCCCAGGTTTTTAAAAAGCAGTGTTGCTGTTTAGTCGTTTAGTTGTGTCCAACTCCTTGCAACCCCAAGGACTACAGCACGCCAGGCTCCCCTGTCCTTCACTGTCTCCTGGAGTTTGTTCAGATTCATGTCCATCGAGTCAATGATGCTCTTACCGTCTCATCCTCAGCCGCACTCGTATCCTTTTGCCTTCAATCTTTCCCAGCATCGGGGTCTTTTCCAATGAATAAGCTCTTCGAATCAAGCGACTAAAGGACTGGAGTTTCAGCTTCAGCATCAGTCCTTCCAGTGAACACCCAGGACTGATCTCCTTTAGGATGGACTGGTTGGATCTCCTTTGCCGTCCAAGAGACTCTCAAGAGTCTTCTCCAACACCACAGTTCAAAAGCATCAATTCTTCAGCACTCAGCTTTCTTTATAGTGCAACTCTCATATCCATACATGACTACTGCAAAAAACTATACCTTTGACCAGACGGACCTTTGTCAGCAAAACAATGTCTCTGCTTTTTAATATGCTGTCTAGGTTGGTCATAGCTTTTCTTCCAAGGAGCAAGCGTCTTGTCATTTCATGGCTGCAGTTACCATCTGCAGTGATTTTGGAGCCCAAGAAAGTAAAGTCTGTTACTGTTTCCATTGCTTCCCCATCTATCTGCCATGCAGTGATGGGACTGGATGCCATGATCTTAGTTTTTTGAATGTTGAGTTTTCAGCTAGCTTTTTCACCCTCCTCTTTCACCATCATCAGGAGGCTCTTTAGTTCCTCTTCACTTTCTGCCAAAAGGGTGGTGTCATCTGCATATCTTAAACTACAGTGAGAGGGGCCGCTGACCAGACATGGCTTGTGGGTCTGAGAGCCAATGGGACCCTGTCACACAACCACTGGGACCCTGTTGGGCAATGCCACGGTGGGGGTGCCTGGGAGTAGGGTGGGTGGGAGGGTGTCAGAGGCCGTGGGGGAGGAAGACCTCTTTCAGGGACCAAGGATGAGGCTGGTGCGGGGTCTGGCCGGGAGCATCTGAGGAAAGAGAAGGGACTGTGGGACTCCTTCTGGGCCAGTCAGGTCTGAACGGGGACATGGCTTTCTCTGAAGCTTGTCTTCGGCAACAGCGAGGGCTGGTTAAGTGTGAACCTTCTCCTGGAATAACCCAAGGCACGACGAGGCAGAGAGGACTGCAACCAGCCCTGAGAGTCCTCCGAGCGGTGGCAATCCCCACATCTATTCTGGGGAACAGGAGACAGTCCATTCCGTGCGTGCCCCGCTGCAGTCCCTGGAAGAAAGGTGGGCAGCGATTCCCAGCTAACGCTGGGCCATCCGCCTGGAGCTCTCTGACCCCACCACCCCCCAGAGTCATGAACAGAAAGTGGATGGCCTTCCGCAGGCCTCTAGTGACCCCAGGATGGCTTTAGGAACCTGTCAAGAAATCCCGTGGCCTCAGGCCCAGGATGACGTTTTGATTTCCCAGGCTGTTATTGATTTGGGGATGAAGAAGTAGTCTGCTATTGTTGCTGCAGGTGTCACGAGAAAGCATCCAGCCCCAACTCACTGGCTGGCAGATCTCAGGGGGTTTTGCGTTTGGACGACCAGGGCCATTCGGGCTACCGGAGGATGCTATTGCTTCTCAAAGGTAGCGCCGTCTTTATGAGACATGGCACGCTAATCGAAAACACAAGTAAACTGGAAATTAAATTTAAAAGCCTATAATTTAGTATCTTCCCGGCCGGGAGTGATGGCTTTCATTTGTGCGGGACCGGAGCCGTCCAGGGTCGGCCGGCGGGCCGTGGCCGGGCCTCCTCCCAGGGCTGATGGAGCCGATTAATCTCTCGGAACCGAGCTTTGTCTTCTCCAGTTCAGTGAACAACTTCATTTCAGCTGATGAGTTCAACCAGGGGTCAGAACAATCCTCATTTCTGACAATCCCACGAAAAGGGAATTAATTTTATGAGTTAGTGCTACTGCGCTCAGACGAAGCTGGGGAGACGGAGAGAAGCCCACACAGGCCGCAAAGAGCAGGCCCGGACGCAGACGCGCCACGCGGTTAGAGCCGGGAAGACGCTTGCTCCGAGGTAAGGGGCCTGGGAGAGCAAGGACTTGAAGGACCAGAAACACGCGAGGGGCCTCTGCCATCGGCAACCACCAGGGACGTCTTCCCGAACTTCTGTTCTTAGAGTGCAACGTGAAAACATTTTAAGAGTCCGGATGAGGGCAGTTTGAGAAAATTAAACAATTGTGTGCTTAGCCTTCAGTCACGTCTGACTCTGTGACTCCCTAGACTGTAGCCCGCCAGGCTCCTCTGTCCATGGGTTCTCCAGGCAAGAGCACTGCAGTGAGTTGCCATTTCCTCCTCCAGGGGATCTTCCCAACCCAGGGACTGAAGCCCAGTCTCCTGTGTCTCCTGCATTGATAGGCAGATTCTTTTACCTGCTGAGCCACCGGGGCAGCCCAAATGATTGTGACCACAGCATTAAAAAATTGGGGGAAAATCCCTCAACAAAGCAAAGCAATCACAGCAGATACTGGTGGGTATTATGACTGCATTGGCCACTACAGAATCACGTTTGTAAACTCATGCAGACGTTCACTGAGCCCCCTTTGCCACCAGGCACACAGGACCCTGGCCTTTCACCCCAGGAGAAAGGGAACTCAAGTGCGTGTCAGGCTCCCATGGACTTCATTGCGTCCCCCAGTTCCTATGCTGAAGCCCAGCCTCGGGTGCCCTTAAAGAGTGACTGCATTTGAAGATAAGGTCTTTAAAGAGCTGAGTACGTTAAAATGGGGCTCTTAGGGGAGCCACTCATCCCATAGGACCGGTATCCTCTTGGGAGACGAGATCAGGACACACGCATGGAGGCACGACTGCGTGAGGACACGGGAGGAGGCGGATGCTGCACGCCTGGGACAGAGGCTGCGGGAGGACCACCCTGCCCACACCGGGTTCTGGGACGTCCACCCTCCAAGCTGAGACCGTAAACTTCTGTTGCTTATGGTGTCCCGGCTGTGGCATCTTGTTATGACATCCTGGGCGAACTAATACTTAACTACAAACAATTGCAAACAAGACTACCCAGCCCCTGCCCCCTAACACGTGAATTTCACGTGAAGAAATAGCGATGAGCCTACACCCAATCCCCCCGCAGCAGGTAAATTTGGACCTGAAACCCTCATCTCAGGAAGCTCCTGCCTGTGGGTTCCTGCTCCCCCAGCAAGGCGTGCAGCACAAGGCACGTCCTTACTTTGCTGGCCAAGGAGCTGGTGCTGAGTCTTTCCTGGAGTAGACTCAAGGTTGCACTGAAGCTGCTTTGGTTCTAACTGAGGAGCCTCCCCACTCGCTCCGCAGCCCGTGTCCTAAGTCACCCTGTCCTCATTGTGGGCTCCGGCTTCTGGGGCTAAAGGGAGCTCCAGGCAGCAGGAACCCCACACCAGACAAGGCCACCAGGCTGAGGAGAGAGGGCCAGGTTTGAGATCTGAGTCCTGACACAGTGCCAGCTCTGTCCCTCTTCACCAATACGGGGCAGAAACCGAGCTGGATGTGTATTCTGCAAGGAAGGATTGTACACAGGACGTGTGCAGACTGCGGGGGCCTTGCCACCAGTGGGGCGGAGACCCCTTCTGAGGCTCCAGCCTCTGGAGGGAAGGCCTGGGCTGCTCTACCCATAAACTCCACTCAGAAATGACCCTGAAGGCAGAGGACAGTCCCCCGGGAGATACGGGAGCCAGAAGCCAGGATGCCTGGAGCCAGGCATGGCTGGGGACCCTCTCACTGCACAAGGAGCACCTTCTCATAGGTTCCTGATTACGCCTTGACAGGGGGAGTTTGCATAACTTGTGATATCACAAATTTTAAATAAAGCACATGGCCTGTTAGAAGGAATGACCCTCAACAGTCTTAGCTCAGCACATGGCTGGTCAGGTGGGCAGCACGAGAATCCTTCAGCCTCAGGTGGGGTTGGCCCCGGGGACCCCGACTCAGTGGTAAGAACAGAGGTGGGCTGGGTGGGCTCTGCCCCGAGGGGTCACAGGCAAGGTGGCGGCCCCTTCCCCATTCTCACTGGTGGGGCCCAGAAATGCACTCTCTCTTAGTAAGAGGCCAAGGTGATGGTGACAGCTGACCTATTATCTGAGCTCATGGAAAATCTCAAACCTGAAGCAAAGGCTGGGTGGGGAGTCACCCTTCCAGAGAGCCCCAGGGAGTCAGGGACGTGGGGTATGGACTCAGTCTCCGTTCTCAGGAAGGAGATATAGTGTATGTGCAAGTGTGCATACATGTGTGCACGTACATGTGTGTATGGGTGCACCGGGCACACGTGTGTGTACATGTGTGTTTGCGCATGTGCACATTGTATGTATGTGGGCATATGCATGGGCTTCCCTGGTGGCTCAGACAGTAAAGAATCTGCACGCAACGTGGGAGACCCGGGTGTGACCCCCTGGTCGGGAAGACCCTCAGGAGAAGGGAATGGCTACCCATGTGCATGTGCATCACACACATGTGTGTGTGTCCGTGTGTGCAGTGAGTGTGCATACATGTATGCATGCGTGTGCAGTGTGTGCGCTGAGCATGTGCATGCGTGTAGGCATGTGTGTGCACGGTGTGTGTGCAGTGACTGTGTGCATGCAGTGTTTGTGTGCATGCGTGTGCATGTGTGCACCATGTGAGCACACTAGTGCACATGCATGGAAGCTCCCTGTATCCCAGCATCTTCCAGATGCAGCTGTCGCCGCGCTCTAATCGCTTATGGACCCAAACCATCCGGTTTTGAAAGGCGCCGCGAGGGTCACAGCAAGCCCCCACGGTTCCCTCCCATCAGTCCTCCCTGGCCTGAGGCCCGTCTTGTGCACACAATGGGTGAACTTACAGTGTCTTACATGTATGGATTCAGCACCAAAATCTGAATCCGAGGAAGCCGAGAGCCAGGAAGGCATCCGCACGTCCCACTCTGTCCTGCATGCTCTGCACATGTTTGCTGTGGATGGTTTGCTGAGATACTCGCATTTCAATAGCTTCTAACCAGTAGGGTCACCTGAGCCATCTGTCCAGGCCCAGGGACGTGGAGACCATAGAACACGGCACAGTGCGGAACACCTGCGGAGGGAACACCAAGAGCCCGTCATTCTTCTGGAGCCAGAATCCAGCTCCTCCCTACAGGCTGCTGGGAGGAGCCCCCACCCTTAGAGGGGCCTTATCTGCACGGACCCCTGCGTGTGGCCCACCCTCTGCCCTCTTCTGTCTTCTGGTCCTGAGCCGATGCCCCAGGAGAGGTGGCTGCAGTGAGTTTCTCTCCCCTGAGATGTGTAGCGAGAGCCTGATGTGCGGCTGAAGAGGCTGCACAGGGTTTGTGAGGACAGCCTGGGCTGAATGCTTTCCAGCCAGAAATCTCGTCCCAGCGCTGCCCAGCTGCGTCCACAGCTTCACTGCACGATGTGCCCAACACTCTACTAGGTCGTCAAAGCAGCCTCCATCCTGACCCCAGAAACGGCTTGATTTCAGGGCAGAGTAGAATGATTCTTCTAGAACATGTTTTTTATTGGCTTTCCAGGAGTCTGGAGAGAGAGGAGTCATATTGTACAAAGGCTCCAAGATTCTCCAAAAAAAGAGAATAAGTACCATGATTTCCACAGAGGAACGTGATGTCCCTTTCATGTTTGGGGTCCACTGAGAAGGCTAGCCTGCATCTATGAACCCCAAATCCAACTAAGCAAACAGGTGTGGAAAGAACGGTGTCAAGAGAAAACAGGGACTTCACTCAGTGGAGACTTGTGAGTCACTGATGCCCTGGGTGGCTTGCCCACCCCACTCAGGGCTAGTGTTCCTGTGATGAGAAGCTGGGGAGCGGACCTGGTGTGGATGCCCTGAGGTCCCCCAAAGCTCCAGAGGTGCCTTGTTCTGATGCTGGGGGTTGAGGAGGCTTCCCACTGTTGCACCTCCCTAGATAGGAAATGGCAACCCACTCTAGTATTCTTGCCTGGAGAATCCCAGGGACGGGGGAGCCTGGTGGGCTGCCGTCTATGGGGTCGCACAGAGTCGGACACGACTGAAGCGACTTAGCAGCAGCAGCAGCAGACCCCACTCTGGAGAAGCCCCTGATCTCTGCTCACAGACCCGATCGGCACCCCGGTGCCTCCCTCCGAGACTGCAGTAGGTGGCCCCACAGCTGGCCGCACTCTCAGTCTGCACCCCAGGGCTCTGCTATAAGGCCGCCCTGCCCTCCCCCAACTCTGGTACCTCCTTACCTTAATTCATAACCACAGAGACAATCTCACCCTTTGTCCCCTGCGGAGAAGTTGGAGAGAGAAACAGGAGATGGCTCTGAGCTGAAACAGACAGCCAGGCTTCGTGAGGATGGAGGGAAGCCCAGCCCTGGACAGAATCATCGGGACAGGACATGGCAGCCAGTCCCCCGGGCTCGTTGTGGGCGGGACCCCCAGAAAGTGATCTGAAACTCTGATTTAGGAGATGGGGGGTAAGTTCCAGGTGGCTCTCTGTGAAAAGGAAGTTTGAAAAGCTGGCCAGGGGCTCTAAAAGCCCTGAGAAGATAGCACAGTTAGGAACATCAGTGGAGAAATAGCAGCAGTCCCGGTTGCCATGGTGCGGAAAACTTGTGCAGAGTTGAAATCAACTTGCCCTCCTTACCCGTCCTTGGAAAGACTGAAGAGTTAAGAGCAGGCGAAGACCAGGCACGTGATCACGGAAGAGGCAGCAAGCCTCCACCGACCTGGAGGCGGAGGTGGAGGGACACGCAGAGTGAGGGACACCGCAACATGGAAGGCGGAGCATGGCGTGGAGACCTCACAGACAGGCGTGCAGAGAGGCTGCATGCTGATGAAGAGGGTCACAGCAGAGCCCCGAGCTCAGGAGGGCCTGGAAAGAGGGCGGTGGAGCGGGGAGAGAGGGGAAGACTGGGCCCAGACCTACGCGCGCTGAGTCACTTCAGTTATGTCTGATTCTTTGCAACCCTATGAACTCTAGCCCGCCAGGCTCCTCTGTTCATGGGATTCTCCAGGCAAGAATACGAGAGTGGATTGTCATTTCCTCCTCCAGAGGAGCTTCCTGACCCAGGGATTGAAGCCCTGTCTCTCGTGTCTTCTGCATTGGCGAGTGTGTTCTTTGCCACTGGCACCACACGGGAAGCCCCCCAGACCACCGGCAGGACCACCAGTGTGGACTCAACGGCCAGCAGGAAGCAGCCCCCAGCCCAGGCAGGGGAGCAGAGCAACCAGGGCGGCATGCTTGCTGGCTCAGGAAAATTGGGAGAAAAATAAGGATGAAAAAGAAAGCCATGAATTTTTCAGCAAGCTGAGCGTTGCCTGAGATCGGCTTCTTGCTACAGTGTTTGGAGTGCCAATGTGCTCTTTCTCTTAAGAAACCATCTGTAGTAAATGTTCTTTTAAAATAATGGCTCTGCTTGACAAAGAGCAACCATGTCAATACCACGTGGACTGCTGTGTAATCTTTTAAACGTGATGCACTAGGCGTTCCGGAGCTTCTTCCTATGGAGACTGTCGTTCAAAGTGTTTGATAGTTGATGGAGGAACAGAAGGTCGAGGGAGTGTTTTAGCGTCTGCGGATGTTTCGGTTTTGTTTTCAGATGGGAGGAACTGTGAGGGCTCAGACGGAAGGACTGAGCTACTGAGGGGTTTGGAGGTAAGGAGGGAGCCACGCTTTCCTGGAGAACCGTCTCCAGCAGACAAGTGCAGCGACAGAGCAGACCCACCTTCCAACATTCTGCAGGCAGGAGCAAAATAAATTAAAACTGGGATTTGGGGGAGGAGAGGCCACTGGATCTGCCTCCCCAGGTGAGCACTCACGGGCCTGAGCCTGGGGCCATTGCTGTCAGTGGGTGACAGTGAAATTATTCTAGCCTCCAGCACATTTTATTTACATAATTGCTCTTTGGGCAAATTCCTCCACTTTTCTGCAGAAACCCTGGCTCTTTGACTGACACCATCCTCAAGCTCCCATTTTCCCTCCATGGTTCATATCCCTGAAAAATAATTATAAGCTTTGATATATAAGAAATCATTACCCACTGATTTAGATCATGAAATAATATAAACTGCAGCACGATGTCCTATGATTCTTACATACTTCCTGCTGTCTCTAACATCATTTAATGATTTTTTGATTTTCATTGCAAAAAAAAAAATACTTCAAATTGGAAACACGGCAGAGACATCAATGCCAGGAAGCAAAGAAGGCATTTTATCCTATTTTCTGTACGTTACTGAAGCAAATTTAAAAAGAGAAAAATCTTCAAAGCCAGTCTGCAATCATTGCATGTTCTAATGAGAATAAAGCTGCTTTGTCAAAAAGCCCATCCTGTTTGCCAAATTGGTCTCTCGACTTCTATTTTATGAAGCCAATCTGATGTCTTTGGAGAAATCTACCTCATTTATTAACTCATTTTTCTGTTGCCATTTTCTAGAATCAGAATACATGTAAATAAAAATGGAAAACTTGGTATCAGAAAGAGAGTAATCATGGAATACTCTTGGTATTTTATATATTATATATTTGATGGATTAGCATTGTGTCTTAATATTTTAACCTATTTTAATTTTAATAGTAGAAGTAACTCAAGCTTATATGAAGAAGTCACATAATCCTGAAATGTATAGGAAGAAAGAAAAAGATACCCATTAATTAAACTCTCAGGATGGACAAGTGTTTTCTTGTATCCTCTTAGGTACTGTCCCTTGGGGTCTGTGAATTTAACTGACAAAAGATGAATTAAGAGAAAGAAATGCATTATCTCTACTTTATTTATTTATTATTGTTTTATAGATATATTTTACCATATAATTATTTATAATAATATTTGTTAATATTTTATGTGAAAGGGAGTTCACAGAAAAGAAGTTCAGCTCCAAGAAGTGTTTTGACTCAGAGGCTTATATACCATTTTAACAACAAACAAAGAGTTTGTCTTCAGAGATGATAACCTGGGAAAGTGAGAAAGAAACTAACAGAAGATCCGGGTGTCTAGAGAGGTTCATTTCTGCCATCTCACCCTCTGTCGTCCCCTTCTCCTGCCCCCAGTCCCTCTCAGCATCAGGGTTTTCTGCCATCTCACCTGGGTGCTAACCCTGTCTTCAGTAGCACGAGCTGCTCTTTTCTTCCTGGTCTGGTTTAGAAGGACATGGGCATGCCATGCATGCCAAGTTGCTTCAGTCGTGTCCAACTCTCTGCGACCCTATGGTCTGTAGCCTGCCAGGCTCCTCTGTCCACGGGATTCTCCAGAAGGACATGTGCACACAGGGCAGTGCTTATCCTGCTCCTAAGCAGAAACGGAGGGAAGAGGAATCTACCCACGCCTGTTGATTCTCAGTTGCCTTCAATTCAAAATAATCCTTGCGCCAAAGGGGCATATTAGCAGGGTGACATGTTCTGATCCAGTGCAATCTCAAGTCCAGTAGATAATCTCTTCTAAAACTTACCCATTAAAAACAATATTGTGGAGATAGTTTTCCAGTGTTCTAAGAATAAAAGCATTCTTATTTGTTTGTAAATTGTGTAAGTTACTCATTGTCCTGTAACAGAAGACTCAAAAAACTTACTGGCTTAAACAATGGATATTCATTGTTTCCCTCTGGGTCACCTGGGCAGCTCCTCCTGGTCTGGCCAAGCTCTATGGGAGTTCCAAGATGCCAGCTTTCACATATCTGGTTGTTCCAGAGGGTCCAAGCTGGGAGACTCAGCCTGGCTCCACAGGACATCTTATCCTCCAGCAGACAAGACCAGGATACTTCAGAGTCACCACAGGGCTCAACAAGAGGGTATAAGCCCCAACACGCAAGCTTCTTACAAGCTTCTGCTTGGATGATGTCTGCTCTTGCCCCACTGGTCCAGTCGAGCCCCAAGTCAGAATTATTGTGGGAGGGATGATCCAAGTGGTGGATACAGAGAGGCGCAGATCACTGGAGCCTTTCTACATCAATCTGCCACAAAACCTGTTCTCACGCTCCTCTACTTGAAGTGAGCAAAGTAACACAAGATGAATCTTCAGTGGCGTCATATTTCCATTCCAATTACCAGAACTCCACAGGCGACTGAAGGATTTTCACAGGTGATCAAAGCCTCCTCTCCACCTTGCAGCTTGCTGCCACCCAGGGGGACCACGTCGGCACCAGGTCGTGGTCCTACCCCATGGGTTCCCAGCCTCAGGGACCCCCTTCCATGGCTGTGTTCCTGCAACCCTCCCCCAGACCAACCCCTACGCATGAGTTCCTGCTGCAAGTCTCTCGCTCTTGTGTTTATGCTGAGACCAGGTCCTCTGGGTCTCCTCCCTCCTGCTGACTTAGTCTCCTCTCCCATCCAACCTGTGGCATCACATGCTTCATCCCAGTTCCAGTATCTGCTGACCCTTTTTAATCTTACCCCCACCCCCCCAATAATGAAAACCTCTGAAAGACAATCCCACGACCTTCAGTCCCTCTTCGGCCTGACTTGCTGAAATGCTCTTCAAGAGGTCTGCTCTTCCTTGGTACCACCCTCATCCCTGTCAGATGCCTGCTATGCCCTAGACTTGAGAAAACCAGCTGCCTACAGTGAATTCTGTCAACGTTCCGCTCCTTATCTAAATATGCATCTTCTTATATTTTTTTTCCTCCACTAGCCCATCATAACCCTATATCTTACCCTAGGTACTCGATGTACCTCTTGGCTTTTTTGGTCATCTTGGAACTATTTATCTCCTCCCCTTGGTTCCCACGGGTCAGAATCTATGTATGTGGGTATATTTGCGTGTTTTCTTTCTACTTTGCTCCATCACCTCAGCCTAAAAGCAAAGTCAGTTATGTTTCATCTTAAAAGCAACAAAATCAAATGCATTTGAATTTTCTCAGCTGATTCTTTCTTTTTTTAATAACCAAATTCCTTAAAATGGTGTATTTTTTAATTTTCATTTTTGTTGCCTCTCAGTCATTTTTAATTTGAAGATTAACATGCATAAACATTTGTGTTCAGTTCAGTTCACTCAGTTGTATCCGACTCTTTGTGACTCCATGGACCACAGCACACTACACCTCCCTGTCCATCACCAACTCCTGGAGTCTACCCAAACCCATGTCCATGGAGTCAGTGATGCCACCCAGCCATCTCATCCTCTGTCTTCCCCTCCTCCTCCTGCCCTCAGTCTTTCCCAGCATCAGGGTCTTTTCCAGAATTGTTTGTGTGAGGGGCGCTGAACCTTAGCTTGTCCTCAGCAGCTCGTGAAGATGCGTCCCTCTGTGTTCTCTGCAACCACTGCCAAGTTCAACAGCAGCTGAAGCACGTTCAGCACCGTGTGTCCCTCCTCTGCCCCAGAGGAGCTGCCATGTGACTTTTCTCTCAGTGCATCAAGTTGTCCTCTTATCCAACTCCCTACAAAGTACAGCTATTTGTTTGGCTTTGCCCTGGCAACATTTTTCTGTGCATCTACTGACACATTTGCTGTTCCCAGGTGCTCTTTGGTATTTTCTGCAATCGTGTGCTGCCATGGGCTATTATTACTGTTTATTCTGAAAAACAGCCTGTAATTCTTGTTACAGTGCCCATTTGCCAGAAATAAATCCTGGCTTGGCAGATTTCCTGCCAACTCTTTGCATACCTATTGTCTTCTGGCTCCCATAAGTTTTATTCAGAAGTCATCTGCATCTCTTTTGGTGCAATGTTTCTTGTTTCTTAAGCTTTTTTTTTTTCTTTTTATCTTTTTTTTAGAAGTTTGACTATAATGTGTCTCAATGTGTGTTTGTCTTGTTCAATCATGTTTTGTTTTTGTTGGTTTGAGTTCACCGAGCATTGAGAATCAGTGGGTAATAACCAATTTGTCTGTTATCAGTTTTAGAAAATGCCCACTCATCATTTTTCCCACTGTTTCTTCTACCTATTCTTTCTGTTTTTCTTTAGGTCTCCAACTTTGCTTACTGTGAGCTGGTCTGACCACAGCTTGTGTTGTGTATTTCTCTATCTCTCAGCTTGGACACATTCCACTAGCCTGTCTGAGTTCAGTAATCATTTCTACTGTGTGTCTAGCCCTCTGTGGGTGTTTACTGGAAGAAACCAAATCATTCCACCTTGCCTTATTTGCAAACTAATCTGGGTAAACTATCTGACATAAAATGAGATATTCAGCAAACATTGAAAAAAGTTCATAGGTTGAATGGGAAAAATTAATAGCACACTTTCTTAAAGCCTATTTACTGTATCTTTTAGTTTTAGTTGCATTTATTCTATTTTTCCTTGGTTTGTTTAGAGCATGATTTTAATTTCTGTAAATGTCTATTTTTCTCTTAAATTTATTCCCCAAACTCTGTAAATTTACTTCTTTCTTTCTTCAATGATTGTATAGTCTCTCTTTTGAATATTTATGTCCATTTTCCCCTAATTTTTCAATAAGTGATAATGCCTGCAATTTGAGAGCATAGTGAACAAATACTCTAAACTCTTTGGATTTTTTTTTTTTCTTTTTTGTGTGTATATTGCCCCCCTCCTTTTTTTTTTTTTTTTTTTTTTGCTTATATTATGTTCCTTATTTAATTTTCTTAATCTTTGGGCCAGGCCTTGTTTTAGCTCCTTTGTGATTATTACTCATTTTCGTGGTGTCAGATCTCTATTAAAAAGAGCCTAAGGAGGAACAAATGGAAATTACTCAGAAAGATAGTTAGCTTTTCATTGGACCTGAAGTCTCAAACAAATCGTTAACAATCTGGTCACTATTTTATCTGAGTAACGTGTGTACCCTCTGGTTTCCAGACATTCTCCACATCACTATTGATCCTTGCTTCCTCTTCATCTGGCCGGACTCCTAAGCCCCCAGAGCAGCAAGCAGTAGATGAGGAAAACGCTTGCAAGTACCATCTCCCCTCAGCTTGCTCTTCTCTGACATTACTTGATATTGAACTGGGTTTGCTTTCCTGCGGTCCAACCACAGTCCTGGGTCTCATGGTACTTAAACAAAAATAAAACATATTCAGCACTGATTCTCACAGATGTGTCACTTTAAGGATCTGGTGCATTTTCATGGGATTTGGCCTACTGTCTTCCTAGTTTGTAGTTCGCTGTTGAGAAAATCCACAGCAACTGAAGACGGCATTTCTTTAACTGAAATGGCATTTATCTCTTTTTAAAAATATATTTCCCTTTGTTTTTGCTTCTCCTGGGTTTTGATGGAGGTGGGTGGTATTTAATCAGGAGCCCAGTCTTCAACACATCACCTTCAACACCAATTCTTAACCCTCTACAGAAATGACTCTGGCAAAACTTGTGGACACAAGCTTTCTATTCTCCTTACCACTTCCCGGGGGGGATCCAAAACTGCAAATGTGATTACAATACTTACATGCATGCTTACACAGATTCCAACACACATATACCCACATTCATTTACACATTCATGCAAGTTCACTTGCACACGGGCACACACATGCACACCACAAGTGGGGGAGGAATGGACAGGCAGGGGATTGGTGGATCATCCTCAGCTCCTGCTTGGAGGCTCAGACAATTCAGCGGTGTGCCTGTGTGCCAGTGAGTGAGGACAGGAGAGTCTGTGTGGGCCGAGCAGACCTCTGTAACCCAGGTTCTTGCTGCTATTGGTTGCAATATGCACAGCAGTGTAGTTGCTTAAAGAACTAGACCATTGAACCTCTTTGGCTTTTGTTTCTTGCAAGATGCTTTTCTGAAACTGGTTCAAACTCCCCCCGACCCTAGAGCACCGAATCACTTCTTCAGCTTTCATTCTTCACAGCCCCACTAAATGAGCATGAATGTCTCCTGACTTACCCCCGAACCCCTGCAACTGCTCAATACGCAGACAGCCAGCTTGCTGTGTGGCTCAGACCGGCTACAGGACAAGGCATCTGAAGGCTGGGCTCCTGCGCACACCATGACTGAGTCCCCCTCTGGAGAAGGCCACCTCTCAGCCCATGCAGGCATCCGTGGGCTCACTGCCACTGAGCTCTCCTGGCAGCTTTGCTGGCCTTCCCAGTAACTGCCTTGTGATTAAATCACTCCAGTGGGAGCACCAGATGACGGCAGCTCATAGTCTAGTATAGTCATCCCCCTGCGGCAAGGTGACAAGCAGCAACGGGAGGACTGCAGGGAGAGAAGGAGACGTGGATGATGTGGCTTCTGCTCAGCCTTTTCAGTTTCTGAACCTATGGGGAGGGGACAGTGAAATGGGATCACCACCTTCTCAAACAGGTATTCCCAATTTCTTGGTCTTCTTAGTGACTCACATTTGATCAGTCAAGGAAACCAGATTTTCCTACAATAGAAACAAAATACAAATCCACTCATTGCCATTTATATATTTAACGATATTGAGTTTTTATATTTTCCATGTATAGTAAGTTTTACAGACAAAAATGCAGAAGTGCTTTACAGAGTACTTTTCACTGCTGCAGGTTAAAGTGCAAACAAAAGCCGTAAAACCAGCTGCTAGTTGAAAATAATTATATTGATGAGCATATATTTAACGAACACAAGGATACCATGCATAAAAGCTTCAGTAGTATTAATTACAAAAAAGTCTATTGTTCTGAATTGAAACATACAAAATTAAGAATTCCATCAACAGCTTAGATGACTATAATGCTTTCAGTCATCTTTTTGCTACAACAATAAAATTCAAAACACACAATTTCACCACCAGGAAATATTTTCTCTTAATTTCTTTTACTAAAAAGAACAGGAATTACTCCACACACTCTATGGCCTCTGTGTGTCAACTTCCCGATGTCCTGCAGCCAGGTGTTGGTAAGAGTGTGGACAGGTGTTCTTGTGTCTGAGCTTCATTTCCAGATGTCCTCCTGCGGGTAGACCATGTGGAGATGAAGAGTCACATGTTTCACCTGCACAGCTGGATGGGAGCCAGTGCGAGAGCAATGTTACCAGAGTCCAGAAGTAGCAGTCTGGCTCCAGGCCGCCCTTCATCATATAACCCAAAGGCTCTCCTCTCTTCTTCTGTGGCACAAAATGCTCATCAACCTCGCCCCAGAGGTTCCTCCAGGGTGGAACTGGATCCCTTTGACCCCATTCCTACTGTTTGTTGCTGTCCAGTCACTAAGTCATGTCTGACTCTTTGTGACCCTGTGAACTGCAGCATGCCACGCTTCCCTGTCCTTCACCATCTCCTGGAGTTTGCTCAGACTCATGTCCATTGAGTCAATGATGCCATCCAATCATCTGATTCTCTGTCGCCTCCTGCTCTCAATCTTTTCCAGCATCAGGATCTTTCCAATGAGTAGGTTCTTCACATCAGGTGGTCAAAATATTGGAGCTTCAGCTTCAGTTTACTATATTTGCATTCATTTTTCATAGGGTGCTACTAATACCATTGGTGAAGTCATGTGTAGAATTCCTTAGTCCGGTTCTCAGGGTTCAGATCATGCTTCAAGGGGCCAGGTTTAGGTTGATTACTCCTATGTATATAATCATAATAAGAAAACCACTCTCCTGGAGTTTGTCTTAAATCAGTTGGTGCATGAAGCATATAGGAAGTGCTCAACTAAATATTGCTGGTTATTTTCAAACTGACAGCACGAAACCCTCACCTGAATGGTGAATGCATTGAGGTAAGCATTTGTCTTCTGAGCGGATGAGCAAGAAAGATTCCTAAGGAAAGAGCAGTTGGCTAAGGATTAAGGTTCTCTTGTTGCATTTGTTTGCCCAAAGGTGCATCCCAGAGCAGCAGGCTTTTGCTCTGAAAGTCTCCACCCAGGAACGAGGTGTGTCATTGCCACCGACATTTCACTGGCCAAAACCAGTCTTGTGACCACACCTGCTGTGGGGGACAAGGAAGCTGCATCTGTGTTCATACAGGCAACTAGTATATAGGGAAGGGTTTAAAACATGGGGTTAAGAGTATAAAAAAAATTTTTTTTAATAATAAAAAGAGTATAAAAACACACTTCCATGTGTCCCTAATAATAGCTACACTTAGCACTCACAGTAGGAGTTGAAACCTTATTTCTAAATGTATTAAATGTCTATATCAACATTAGCAGCTCATCTCCAATGTTAACTGGCAGCCAATGATCAAACCACTCCAGTATTTCTTGCCTATAAAATTCCATGGACAGAGGAGCCTGGTATGGGCTACAGTCCATGGAGTCGCAAAGAGTCAGACACGGCTGAGCAGGCACAAAAGTAAAAATGGCTCAGTCGTGTCCAACTCCTTGCAATCCCGTGGACTGTAGCCCATACCAGGCTCCTCTGTCTATGGAGTTCTCCGGGCAATAATACTGGAGTGGGTTGCCATTCCCTTCTCCAGGGGATGTTCCCAACCCAGGGATCTAACCCAGGTGTCCCACACGGTGGACAGATTCTTTAGCATCTGAGCCACCAGGGAAGCCCATGCAATGATCAAAAGTCTATGTTCCGGGGAAAACCCCATGTCAGACACTGAAGGGGCATGGCTAAGACCAGACTACCTGAAGATGGGGGCTCAGGATACAGAACCCCGGGTTTCAGAGTTAGAGGCTGGAGAGACCAAACATGGCATTGCTCTCAAGAGCACAAAAGGCCCGAGGACAGGCACGTGAGCAGGAATTCCGCTCAGAAACAAGTGTAGGGAGAAGGTGCGGCAGCACCTCAGCTTGCTGCCGGCCTGGCGGGCGCTGGCTGTGCCGGTGGCACCCCGCCATGACGCCCCCAGACCCAAGACGAATGGCTGAGCGCTGCCGCTGTGCAGATCCGCCAAGATCCCCTCTCACTCACGGGCTGCTGCACCCCACCCAGGCCACTCGGGGTGCGTCCCCCAAGCTGCAGATGGATTTATTTGTTGGAGAGTCCTTTAGCCCTCAGCGGTGCTGAAAGTGCGGAAAGGAAGGCAGGTCTGGCTGCGTCCCTGCAGAGGCCTGTGGGGACACCTCCAGAGCGGAGTTTGGAGCAGCGAGCTCCCTCCGCCCCGGAATCAGAGCTTCTCCCGATGCTGCGTGGAGGTTTCTAGGCTATAATGTACATGCTCTGCCGCAGGTACATCAGTTCCACGGACCTCATAAAAGCTGTCACTCTTCCTTAAGAAATCCTGTCCAACTATCGTTCAGCAGCTCAATGTCATATTTATTCATCTTGTCCGACAGAGTGATCAGAAATGACTCCTCATTACTTTTATATCCCCCCCAAGAGCAGTGATCATCATCGTCGAGTGGTCATCATTGCCGCCTGCCTCGTCCACTAGCCTCACTTAACCTCTGCCTGAGGACCGCCCTGCAAGGACAGAGATGGAGACCTGGTGAGGACGATGCACTTCTCTCAAGGTCACTGAGGTCACGCAGTCAGAAAGCAGGAACTCAGGACTTGAACCCAGTTCGGCTGGATCCGGGCACCAAGAGCGATTCTGTTCCACACAGTCCAGCCATCTGGCACCACTGCGGTCAGGCTGGTGGGCAGCTGAGTCTCAGCACCACGCTGTGCATCCTGGCTTTATCATGGGGCCTCCGGTTTACTTATTTGAGTCTCCTTGGAGGAAAACTCATTTATTTTATGATGCGTGGTTTGGAATCACTTCCATAAACTGTGGAGAAGGTCAGGGGAGGTCAGGGAGTCCTGCCTAACCTTGCAGCGCTGCTGCTCTGGGCTGGGGGGCGGGGGTGGGGGGCATGCGGAGGGGCTGGGGGGATGGGGGTGGGGGAAGGGATGTGGAGCTCACCGGCACAGCCACTGTGCTTTATACGCAAAGGAAACCTGAAATCAGACACTGAAGCGTATGTTTAATTACATCTTTAGAGCAAAACTTAATTGTGACTCAATTGTCCCTTCCTAATGCCTTTCTAAAAAACAATTAAAAATATATACCCCCATGAATAAATAAGAGCCTGCCGTTTTAGCCCATTATCGTTGATGTGTTCCAGAATAATTGAATCTCTGTCACTTATGATTCCGGGAAATTATAGGAAAGATCCAGTCTCAGCCACGTGAATGGGAATTTAATGCTGGCACAGTCCGACAATGCACAATTGTTTTATCTAATAAATTTATGACCTTATAATGGGCTCTTCCCAAAGCGTTTTCCCACTTAATTTGTCACTTGGGTTGACCCACTTTCTGGGTGTTTGGCTTAAGGATTCCCTGGAACTATGACCAGATGATGCCACTGGCCGTCTCTTCTCTAGACCCCCGGGCCTGCACACCCCAAGCTGCCTCTGGTCTGACAGCTTCCTCCCAGAGTCGGCATGCCCCTGTGCTCCTGATGGTTCGGGCTTGTGTGCACTTCCGGAGTTCCCCTCCTCTCCC
Source organism: Bos grunniens (assembly GCF_055505025.1). Taxonomy (NCBI): domain Eukaryota; kingdom Metazoa; phylum Chordata; class Mammalia; order Artiodactyla; family Bovidae; genus Bos; species Bos grunniens. The sequence continues at coordinate 1,957,395 of NC_141184.1, read as the reverse complement.
CAGTCCTTACTCAGCTCCCGTATTTTCTCTGAACCTAGAGCCTTACATTCCATGTTTAGGTCTTTCGCTCGAGTCCACTGCTATGTCCGGTGAAAAGAAAGGAACCAGATCCATTTTTCTCCTATAGCAAGTCTCTTTTCCAGCTCCATCGCTAAACAACAAGTGCATTCTCTAGTGACCGCAGGCCCGCCTTTATCATGGTTTTAGTCTGATGGACACACGCGTGTCCTCTTCGCTCTGCACTCCATTTCACTGCTCTGTCTGCCCGGGTCTGTGTCAGTAACACGGTGCTACGTTTACAACTGTGGTTATGTATTTCTTAGAAGCTCGGAGGACTGGTCTGCTGTCTGTCTTTTGTTTTATACGGTTGATGTAGGATGGAGGAGAAAGGAGCGACAGAGGATGAGATGGTTGGGTGGCATCACCCACTCAGTGCACATGAGTTTGAGCAAGCTCCAGGAGATGGTGAAGGGCAGGGAAGCCCAGCATGCTGCAGCCCATAAGTGAGACCTGACTGAGCAGCTGAACACCAACAATATATGTCTTCATGAAATTTTATTCTTCCATGAAATTTTAAGTTTACTGTATATCAAACTAGAATGTTATTGAGGATTTCATGAATTTCATAGATTACGAAATTTGAGGGAATTGACATCTTTAAATGTCAAGCTGTCCCAGCTAGAAGCATGGAAAAATCTCACCCACTCATTCAGATCATACTCCATGGCCTTTGTCAAAACGTTTGCCTCTTTATAGAGGTATTGTGTGTTTTATAGTTTCTGTGGCCACTGTAAATAATTTGTATTTTTGTATGACCATTACTGGTTCAAACACACTGCTGATTTTTGTATCTGGCAAGTTTCTGAGCTCTTATTGGCTCTAATAGCTTGAGTAATTAAATCTGTTTGTTTTTTTCTGGGTTGGTCATCATACCATCTGTCAATCACGACAGCTTTAGATTTTCTGCCTCTCAGCATCAGCAGTCAGGCAGTCATGGTCACTGGCTGTACAACCCCCAGGGCCTCCCCGAGGTTGGGAGAACGCCCCCCAGCCACCCACTGTACAGCCTGGATGAACCTTCATGACAGCCTGTGAAGCAGTACTGTTACCTCCGGAGACCTGGGGACTCAGAGACTGTCTATGGCTGAGACGGTGATCGGCCCAAGCATCTTCCAGGGCAGCGAGGCTCCTGCCTCATCCTCTGTCTCCAGCCCAGCCCCTAGCCTCCATCCTCAGTGCCTCCCCAGGGCAGCTTCAGATCCGCCCTTCGCTGCCTGCGTCCTGTGAGACCCTCGCCTCCTGGTGAGGCCACAGTTCTCACCGCCTCGTCTTCTCTGCACACCTTCAGTCTCTCCATGTTTCTCTCCAGATGTGGCCCTCGGCTGTCCTGGAACCTGGAGGTCCAGGGTCCTGGAAGGAGACCCAGGCTTTCCTCTCTGGGTTTGGTGCCGTGTGTGCCCCAGAAGCCTGCAAGTCCTGGCCCAGGTGGGACAAGGGCTGGTGCCTCACAAGCAGTCCCGTGGGGCTGGGCAGCCCTTGACCCTCCCGGGCATTTGCACCCCCACCCCATTCCTTCATCACCTGCTCAGGGCTCCGCAGGAGCGCCCAGCAAGCAAGTGTGGAGACTCCTCCTCAACACATACTCAGGGGTCCCTGGAAACGGGGGCAAAGGGTTGAGGGAAGACGATCCATGACCGGCTGACTTTCCGGCCTCCCCACCGCCTGGTGACGGGTCGAGCCGACACTGATCAGCCAATCCTGAAAACACCCTCACCTCCTCGACACCCCCTCCACCCTCCACCTCTCATGCCTGCTGGTCCTGTGAGGAAGGCCACTGGGGCCTCCTCAGCCTGGGCTGTGCATCCTGGGGGTGCCCACGTGCCATCCTGTGCGCCAGGCCAGCAAAGCTGAGCCATCAGCCTGTCTCCTACTCTGCTGCAAACGGAAGTGAGGACCCCCACGTCTCTCTTCCCTCTCTGAAGACATGCTGGATTTTTCCAGCAAGACCAGTTCCTTCTGGGGGAATTCAGATGACGCTTTCCCAATGCCAGCCTTGAACGTCCAGTCTGGACGTGCAAGTCTTGCTTTCTGAGAAGGGGACAGAGGTTCCGTGGGGACCAAGGGTGGGGAGGCACGGCCATGGGAATGGTGGGGAGTTCACAAGCCATTTCCTGACCCCCCAAGGCTCCCCAACCTCACCCCGACCCCCCTGAGGGCCCCCCACCCAGTCCTGACACCACCTCTACCCCCGCCCTCCAGTACAGAAAAACTTCTGCTCCTGTGTCTCTTGAACTAAAGTGTGGTTTCTTTGTGACTGTTAACCACGGCACACCCCACCCCCTGGCTGGCAGGCCGGTCATGTCAGGACATGACCACTCTTAACCGAGGCTCAGAGCAGAGCCGCTCCTGTTTGTGAACACATTGGGGCAGAGGGGAGCATTCGAGTCACTTCCTTGAGCCTCCATGTTCCTTGTCAGAGTGACAACCATGGGCCGGCTGGGCGACGTCACCTGGGAATAGGTGATCACAGACATTCTGTTCAAAACCTTCGGTTCTGCCCGATGTTCCACTTTGTGCGTCGTCTAGGTGAGCACTGGCGCCTGGGAGACCTTCGCAGGGGACCCGCAGCTCAGCCCTGACCCGCCGGCCTGCTGGGGCTCTCCCTGCCCGACCATGGAGCCAAGCTGGCCCAGGGGATGCAGGCACCCTGCTGACACAGGGGGAAAGGCAGCGAGGAGGTTAGGACTGATGCCCCTGGAATCTGCCCAGCCCTGGACTGGACCCGTGGAGCCAGGCCTGGGCTCTGAGCGTCAGAGCATCTCATGAGTGCATCAGAGGGACGGACAGCTTCCAGGCCCTCAGGCCCTGATGCTCGGACACTCGGCACCCAGGTCTGGCTCCATGGGTTCTGTTCAGGGCCAGGCGGAGTCCAGGGGTCTTAGCCCTGGACTTTCACCCCCAGGTGACTCCAGTCCCGACAGTGCCTCAGTCAGAGCCCATGGACAGACCCGGCTGCCCGCAGGCACTGGAGGAACCCAGGCACAAGGAGCCTCGGGCGCCTGTGGGCAGCTAAGTGGGGACGTGGCCTCCAGAAATTGGCTCCTGGGCTGGCCCTTGACCTCCAGTGCCCGCTGCCCTGTAGGGATGGGCTGTGTTTCCTCCTGTTCTCGGGTAAACTGCCCTGCAGTGCTCTGGGGCGTGGGGGGCAGGGAGGGGGAAGGGAGGCTTCACAGGCTACTGAGGTCACGGCGAGCAGCAGGGCACCCCCAGCCCCACTTGCATCCTCCAAAGGCAACCCCACCTGAGTGCTGTTCCAGGCACTGATGGGCTTGGAAAGGCTCCTTCAGGGACAGGGCTCGGAGAGGCTGCCGGAGGTCACGGCCCAGGCCCAGTGAAGAGGGCGGAGGTCCCGGGGGAGCCAGGGGGCAATTATTTATGGACTGGGCGGCAAGTGGGCAGGGCACAGGAGTGACAGTTGGGAGAAAGGCGGGGCCAGAGGCTGGGGCCGGCGGCAGCACTCCACGTGGGCTCCCTGTTTCACTCTGAGCCCAGTGAGAAGCCTTCCTAAGGGTCTGAGCCAGAGTCCCTGTGATCCAAGCCACGTCGTGAGAGTGTGACCCTCAGTGCTCAAGGTCAACTAGCAGATGCATGCCTGGTTTTCTCCTGTCCTTGCCATCTGGTGCTCCAAGCCCTGGAACCCCCTGTTTGACAAGGACCGGGAGTACACGGCCGTCTTAGCTCTCCTGATGGAGCTGGGGAAGCCAGAACCTCTGTCGGCCACGTGGCCGTCTCAGCTCTCCCGATGGAGCTGAGGAAGCCAGGACCTCTGTCGGCCACAGCATAAGGTGCTGTGTGTTTAATGAAACGGGGGGACCCCGTCCCCAGAGCTCTGTGCAGACCCTGGCACCCTGAAATCGTCCTTTCTAAGCACAGCGACATCCAAGTCCACAGGGACTCTCCTTCTCAGGCAGGTGGGGCCCTGCCAGGCACAAGGACACACAGAGATAAGCCACAGACCCTCCATCCGGCGCCTGCCTGTCAGGTCGTGGCTCTCAGGACATCTGCGGCGGCAAGTGTCAAGGGGGACGTGTCCGTAGTGACTGAGCAGGACACTCACGTAGGGTCTCTCTGGTAACCTGGACAAGACAGGAAGGGCGGATGAACCCTCCCAAGACCCCCGGCATTTGGTAAGTAGAAGTGCATGACCTGCTCAATCGACACGCCCTCTGCTCCAGGGAGAGACAGACAGACAGAGGGACGGAGAGAGTGAGACAGAGACAGTCCCCTGTTCCTCAGGTAAAGGAGCATGTTCATATCACTTGAAGTTCAGAACACGTGTATTTCCCATCATTCTTTTAAGAAATCTCATCTCCATCACCATACATATGTGTCAATTAGAAAACCCCTGTGTATGCAATTGACACAAAAGTGATTTCATTTCGCATAAGAAGGATTGTGTGTATTTTGTTAGACTTCATCGTGATGATCCAGAGAACGTTCCAGTTCTTCGTCCTTCCCATCACACGGGACGCTGGAGTGAGCAGAGGGTGGTGCGCGTGGTCCCGTGCAGGAGGTCTCTGACATTTCCGTTTCCTACAGGAGACGTCAGGTTCCCGGTCTGGACGTTTATCTGAACCGTGGGGCTCGTACTCATGTCTACATTCTTTGAAACATTAATTCATGATTTTCTTAATATCTTATTGATTTCCCCCCTCCAAAGGCCAGAGGTTAAGAAACTCCATAAAAACGTCCTGGCAATTTATCGCTGTGCCTCGAAGACATTGCAGTAACCTCACAGCTACGCGCTTCCCGTTGTCTTTCCACTTACTGTCACAGCTCAAAATGACAAATTCACCTTTTCTTTGAACCTTGAATGAACTTGCTTCTGAAAGTGATCCCCAGCATTGTTTCCGGGTAGTTCTACTCTCCGTCAGACGACGGGTGGTGTGGAACTCCAGGCTGTCCACAACAGGGACTCGGCCAGGACAACTGTTTGTTGTAAAGACCACAGACGTCTTCACAAAGCGCTGCCTCGCCTGTCCCAGCAGTGGGCCACCCACCACGATCTGATCCGGTTTTGTATTGTGGGTTTTGTTTGTTTGCTTGTAGGAAACAGGCGTGGGAAGACAGCAAGACTCAAAGTCATCCCCAGGGTTATCGTCAGGACCCAGGCCTCAGCCCCCAAGTCTGCTCACTAGCCTCCTGACACATTGCCTGCTGGCTTTGTACTCGGTCCACATCCGATGGGGCGACAGCTACCTCTGAAGATGCTGATTGTTGTTTAAAAAAAAGTTGGGAGCAGAAAGTCACAAACCAGGAGATGAAAAAATGGAAACCATTTTGTAATTGTAGAAAAAAAGTCTGTTACTATAAATGTTATAATAAACAGGTGAGCTATAATAAATACCTGTCATCGGTTATAATAATCCAGACCACCTCACCTGCCTCCTGAGAAATCTGTATTCAAATCAAGAAGCAACAGTTAGAATCAGACATGGAACAACAGACTGATCCCAGATTGGGAAAGGCGTCCATCAAGGCTGTATATTGTCACCCTGCTTATTTAGCTTCTATGCAGAGTGCATCATGTGAAGTGTCAGGCTGGATGAACCACAAGCTGGAATCAAGTTTGTCAGGAGAAATATCAATAACCTCAGATGTGCAGATGACACCATTCTTATGGCAGAAAATGAAGGGGAACTAAAGAGCCTCTTAATGAAGGTGAAAGAGGAGAGTGAGAAAGCTGGTTTAAAACTCAGCCTTCAGAAAACTAACATCATGGCATCCGGTCCCATCACTTCATGGCAAATAGATGGGGAAACAATGGAAACACTGACAGACTTTCTTTTCTTGGGCTCCAAAATCACTGCAGATGGTGACTGCAGCCATGAAATTAAAAGACACTTGCTTCTTGGAAGGAAAATTATGACAAAATTAGCATATTAAAAAGCAGAGACATTATTTTGCCCTCTAGTCAAAGCTATAGTTTTTCCAGTAGTCATGTATGGATGTGAGGGTTGGACCACGAAGAAAGCTGAGTGTTGAAGAATTGATGCTTTTGAACTGTGTGGCGTTGGAGAAGACTCTTGAGAGTCCTTTGGACAGCAAGGATATCAAACCAGTCAATCTTAAAGGAAATCAGTCCTGAATATTCGTTGGAAGGACTGACGCTGAAGCTGAAGTTCCAATCCTTTGGCCATGTGATGTGAAGAACTGACTCATTGGAAAAGACCCTGATGCTAGGAAAGATTGAAGGCAGGAGGAGAAGGGGATGACAGAGGATGAGATAGTTGAATGGTATCACTGACTCTATGGACATGAATTTGAGCAAGCTCCGGGAGATGGTGATGAACAGGGAAGCCTGGCATGCTGCAGTCCATGGGGCCACAAAGAGTCAGACACAACTGAGCAACTGAACTGAACTGAAACAAGTGAAAAATGAAATGTCTTTTTAATTGCATTAGTTAGCTTGAATAAGCACAGAATTAAGAGCTTTAATTAACTCTACTGGGAGAGTAAATGACCTCAAATGACAGTCTGCTCCAGACCCCCCACCCCCACCCCATGGAGACCAGAGCCGGGGGAGCCACAGCACTTCTGAGGGCAGCGCCCACGCCCCCCACCCGCCTGGGAAATAAGTGGTTCAGTTTTAGAGGAGGGTCGGACGAGTGCTGGTCTGAGGGAGGTTTGGCTTTTTTCTCTTTTTTCATCTTCAGCCCAGGCTTTAACTGAGCAGATCTCAGGGAAGCCGAGGGATAAGAAAATTGACTGTCTGAAAACAGTGTGTTTCTGAAGACTGCATATTTGGACTCATCTCTCCTGTTGTAAGTAGATACTTGGAAAGATTTCTTTTTTTTTTTTTTGCCCTCAAGTCTCAATTTAGATCTATTAACCAGAGCATCTGGGGGTGAGCTTTGCCCTCTCACGCAGAAATCTAATATTTTAAGTTGATCTTTTACTCAGCAACATGAGTGTTACATACATGTGTTTCTCATTCTCAAGCATGGAAGCTCACAGTGCACAGCGTCTCTGGGCAAACCCGCGAAGGCACAGCCCATGTGCTAAGGGACTTGCCCGAAATTAGTAAACGTTGTGTGCCTGGAAGGTTTTCGTTGTTTAGTTCACTTTTCTTTCAGAGAGATCATTCCAGCACTGTGTGTTATGTGGTTCACACATTTGCTGAGCTCAGTCCTGCTAGGAAAAGGATCTGAAAGGCACATGACCCGAAATACTATGGTCGGTGAGCTTTTAGTAAACAAGCCAGAGAGTCTAAGTGGTAGTTGCTTGAATTCTTTACGTTTGGGCAAGTAATGTGTGTTCTTTCTACCGCATTTGAAATAGCATTGGTATTTTAAATTAAGTGGAAAGTAAGTGAAAATGAAGTTGCTTAGTCATGTCCGACTCCTTTCGACCCCATGGAGCCTAACCCATCAGGCTCCTCCGACCATGGGATTCTCCAGGCAAGAATACTGGAGTGGGTAGCCATTCCCTTCTCCATGGGATTTTCCCAACCCAGGGATTGAACCTGGGTCTCCTGCATTGCAGGCAGACACTTTACCATCCAAGCCACCAGGAAGCCCCAAATTAGGTGGTAGCAAATACTGTTTTTCTTCTTTCAAAAAGTCAGACAAAGATTGAGTAGACTTGGTTTTATTTGCAGTTTATAAAGAGGACAGCCGTAGCCTGTTGCCGCGTTTCTTTAAACCCTCACACTCAGAGCACGGGCGGCACTGAGCGGGCAGGTGGCCCCTGACGGGTGAAGCTCTCCGAGGAGACCTCGGGCTCAACGTCACCCTGAAGCGGTTCAGGAGAACAGGCGTGGGGGCAAAGCTGGGTTTCCTTCCAGAGTCAGACTTCAGCCTCTCAGACACTCGCATGGTCTCGCCAGCGGCTCTGTGGGCTCTTGGTGGAGGTGGAGCCGCTCCGTGGGGACAGCTGATGGCAGCTGCATGAGCTGGACCACAGGTGGAGCCTCCACGAGCACCCTGTTCCCCTCACAGCCACAGCTCCCAGGAAAAGGGGAGGCGTGGGCAAGCCCTCCTGCCCTCAGCCCGAGGGAGCCTGAGACCTCCTCCCCACCTGGAGGCAGATGTACATGGGGACCAGTAGGACCAAGTCTGGCCACCTCGAGTGTTTTGGAGAAGGTCCTTAAACATGGCTCTGGATCTACCGTGGACGCTGACAGCTTCACAGCCTTTCTGGTTTAGAAATGGTGATGCCATTTCTCCTTAGGTGCCTTTGTCATCCTGATTTTGCAGACGTGGAGACTGGTGTCTAGAGAGATGAGTCACCTAGCCTCAAGCGTCAGGTGCCCAGAAATAGCAGAGCCCGGAGCCTGGCACCCAGCCTGGCTTTACAGTCACATGGGCCATCAGGTCAACAGTTGCAAAGTTTGCTCACCTGAGATAGACCTTGACCTCACTCTGAGCAGAAGTCACACCTTTTGGGAATCACCGGAAGAAGAATCAGATCTCCAGATTATGAAAACATGTAACAGGACAGAATAATTTGAAAGAGTATTGATGACTCATATGGAAGACTCTAAGAAGACACAAGTGTATCTTTATTAAAAGCTTGTTGTTGGTGGTGGTTTAGTCGCTAGTCGTGTCCAACTCTTGTGACCCTGTGGACGTAGCCTGCCAGGCTCTTCTGTCCATAGGATTCTCCAGGCAAAAATACGGGAGTGGGTTGCCATTTCTTGATCTATAGCAATTTAAAAGTATAAAGAATTTTTTCCATGTGAAAGTGATATCATATGGTATTTGTCTTTGAATTATTTCCCTAAGTATAATACTCTCAAAGTCCATCTATGTTGATGCAGATGGCAAAATGCTCTCCTTTTTTTAAAAAAAAAAAAGAAAGAAAGTGAAATAGCTGAGCTGCGTCCAACTCTTTGCGACCCTGTGGACTGTAGCCTACCAGGCTTCTCCATTCATGGGGTTTTCTGGGTAAGAGTACTGGAGTGGGTTGCCATTTCCTTCTCCAGGGGATCTTCCCTACCCAGGGATCGAACCCAGGTCTCCCAAATTGTAGGCAGATGCTTTACCCTCTGAGCCACCAGGGAAGCCCAAGGCTGAGTAGTATTCCATCCTATATACACTTCAGATCTTTATCTATTTGTCTGTTAATGGACACTTAGGTTGGTTGCATATCTTGGCTATTGCAAATAGTACTGCTGTGAATGTGAGACGCATGTATCTTCCAGTTAATATTTTCATTTCCTTTGGATACACAGTCAGGAGTGCAATTGTTGGATCTTATGGTGGTTTTATTTTTAGTTCTTTGAGGAATCTCCATACTGTCTTCCACAGTGACTGTGCCAGTTCACACTCACACCCACAGTGTGTAAGGCTCTCTTTCCTCCACACCCACCAACATTTGTCATCTGTGTTCTTTTTGATGACAGCCATTCTGACAGGTGTGAGGTGTTACTTCATTGCGGTTTTGATTTGCATTTCTCTGATGATTAATGACGTTGAGCATCTTTTCATGTGCCTGTTAGCCACCTGCATGTCTTCTTTGGAAAAATGTCTATGCATGTTTGCTGCCCATTTGAAAAAAATTTTTGAAGTTGAGTTGTATGAGCTGATTCTGTATTTTGGATGTTAACTCCTTATTGTTCACAACATTTGCACGTATTTCCCCCCGTTCAGTAGACTGTCCTTTCGTTTTGCTGATGGTTTCCTTTGCTGTGCAAAAACTTTTAAGTTTAATTAGATCTCCTTTGTTTATTTTTGTTTCTTTTACCTTAGGAGAAAAATCTAGAAAAATATTGCTGATATATGTCAAAGACTATTCCACATTTTCTTCTAGGCATTTTATGGTTTCTGGTCTTATATTAAGGTCTTTATCAAACTAGGGAATATAACACCAAAGAAACTGGACTCACAGATATAGAGATCAAACTAGGGTTTGCTAGTGGGGATGCAAAAGAGGGGAGAGAAATTTAAGGGAATAGGACTAAGAGATATAAACTATTATGTATAGAATAAATAAGCTACAGGGATCTATTGTAAGCACAGGGAATATAGCCAGTACTTTATATTAATTACAATTGGACTATAACCTTTTAAACTGGAATCACCAGTTTATACCCTTGAGTCTTATGCAACATTGTAAATCAATTATAAGTGAAAGTGATAGTCACTCAGTTGGGTTTGGTTTCTGACTCTTTGTGACCCACGAACTCTAGCCCACCAGGCTCCTCTGTCCGTGGGATTCTCCATGCAAGAATACTAGAGTGGGTAGCCAGTCCCTTCTCCAGGGGGTCTTCCCTCCTCAGGGCCTGAATCCAGGTCTCCTAGCATTGCAGGCAGCCTTTACCATCTAAGCCACCAGGGAAGCCCTAACAGAAAGGAATTTTTTGTCCATGGGATTCTCCAGGCAAGAATACTGGAGTGGGTTGCCATGCCCTCCTTCAGGGGATTTTCCCAACCCAGGGACTGAATCCGGGTCTCTTATGTCTCCTGCGTCGGCAGGTGGATTCTTTACCACTAGCGCCACCTGCGAAGTGCGAAGGGTGAGAAAGTAAGGCAAATGGTTTAAATATTAAACGTTAATCAAGTGATTATATATTTGCTGCTCCAAAACGAAATCATTATTTTTGGTGAATTCTAATAAATTTTTTGTTAATTTATATTTTTGGAATATTTAGGAATAGTATTTTGTTTAATATTCATGCAGTAAGTTCAGTGTTTGTTACACTTTTCAGGGTGAACGGGGTTCAGATGAAATCTTTTACCGTCTAACATCAACGGAACTTGTTCTCATATTTTCTTCTCCCTCTTTTCACCATTGCTGTTTCTCCAGTTCCTTGCCCTGTTGTTCAGTCACACAGTCATCTCTGAATCTTTGAGATCCCATGGACTGCAGCACACCAGGCCTCCCTGTCCATTGCCAACCCTTGGAGCTTGCTCAAACTCGTGTCCATTGAGTCAGTGATGCCATCCACTGATCCTGTCCTCTGTCGTCCCCTTCTCCTCCTGCCTGCAATCCTTCCCAGAATCAGGATCTTTTCTAATGAGTCAGCTCTTCCTATCAGGTGGCCAAAATATTGGAGCTTCAGCTTCAGCATCAGTCCTTCCAATGAATATTCAGGGCTCATTTCCTTTAGGATTGACAGGCTTGATCTCTTTGCTGTCCAACAGACTCTCAAGAATCTTCTCCAACAGCACAGTTCAAAAGCATCAACTCTTCGGCGCTAAGCTTTCTTTATTGTCCAACTCACACATCCATACATGACCACTGGAAAAAAACATAACTTTAACTAGACAGACTTTGTCGGTAAAGTAATGGTTCTGCTTTTTAATACTCTGTCTGGGTTTGGCATAACTTTTCTTCCAAGGAGCAAGGGTCTTTAAATTTCATGGTTGCGGTCACCATCTGCAGTGATTTTGGAGCCCAAGAAAATAAAGTCTGTCACTATTTCCATTGTTTCCCCATCTATTTGCCATGAAGTGATGGAATCAGATGCCATTATCTTCGTTTTCTGAATGTTGAATTTTAAACCAGCTTTTTCATTCTTCTCTTTCACCTTCATTAAGAGACTCTTTACTACCTCTTCATTTTCTCCCATAAGAGTGGTGTCATCTGCACATCTGAGGTTATTGATGTTTCTCACAGCAATTTTTATTCCAGCATATGCTTCATCCAGTCCAGCATTTTGCATGATGTTCTCTGCATATAAGTCAAATAAGCAGGATGACAATATACAGCCTTGATATACTTCTTTCCTAATTTGGGACCAGTCCACTGTTCCATGCCTGGTTCTAACTGTTTCTTTTTGACCTGCATACAGATTTCTCAGGAAGCAGATAAGATGGTCTGATAGTATCATCTCTTGAAGAATTTTCCAGTGTGTTGTGATCCGAACAGTCAAAGGTTTTAGCATAGTCAATGAAGCAGAAGTAGATGTTTTTCTGGAATTCTCTTGCTCTTTCTATGATCTGACGAATGTTGGCAATTTGATCTCTGGTTCCTCTGCCTTTTCTAAATCCAGCTTGAACATCTGGAAGTTCTCTGTTCAAGTAATGTTTAAGCCTAGCTTGGAGAATTTCAAGCATTACCTTGCTAGCATGTGAGATGTGTGTAATTGAGAGGTAGTTTGAGCATTCTTTGGCATTGCCTTTCTTTGGGATTGGAATGAAAACTGACCTTTTCCAGTCCTGTGACCATTGCTGAGTTTTCCAATTTTTCTGGTGTATTGCATGCAGCGCTTTCACAGCATCATCTTTTAGGATTTGAAATAGCTCAGCTGGAATTCCATCACCTCCACTGGCTTTCTTTGTAGTGATTTTCCTAAGACCCACTTGACTTCACACACCAGGATGTCTGACTCTAGGTGAGTGATCATGCCATCATGATTATCTGGGTCATTAAGATATCTTTTGTACAGCTCTTCTGCATATTCTTGCCACCTCTTCTTAATGTCTTCTGCTTCTGTTAGGTCCATACTGTTTTTGTCCTTTACTGTGCCCATCTTTGCAGAAATGTTCCCTTGGTGTCTGTAATTTTCTTGAAGAGATCTCTAGTTTTCCCATTCTATTGTTTTCCTCTGTTTCTTTGCATTGATCACTTAGGAAGACTTTCTTATCTCTCCACTCCTTGCTATTTTTTGGAACTCTGCACTCAGATGGGTATATCTTTCCTTTTCCCCTTTGCCTTTCATTTCTCTTCTTTTCTCAGCTATAAGGCCTCCTCAGACAACATTTTGCCTTTTTGCATTTCTTTTTCTTGAGGACAGTTTTGATCCCTGCTTCCTACACAATGTTACTAACCTCCGTCCATATTTCTTCAGGCACTCTATCAGATCTAATTCCTTGAATCTATTTGTCATTTTACTGTCTAATCATAAGGGATTTGATTCAGGTCACATCTGAATGGCCTAGTGGCTTTCCCTGCTTTCTTCAGTTTAAGTCTGAATTTGGCAGTAAGGAGCTCATGATTTGAGCCAGAGTCAGCTCCCGGTCTTGTATTTGCTGACTGTATAGAGCTTCTCCATTTTTGGCTACAAAGAATATAATCAATCCGATTTCAGTATTGACCATCTGGTGATGTCCATGTGTTGAGACTTCTCTTGTGTTGTTGGAAGAGGGTGTTTGCTATGACCAGTGCATTCTCTTGGCAAAACTCTGTTAGATTTTGTCCTGCTTCATTTTGTACTCCAAGGCCAAACTTGCCTCTTACTCCAGGTATCTCTTGACTTCCTCCTTTTGGATTCCAGTCCCCTATGTTGAAAGGACATCTTTTCTTGATGCTAGTTCTAGAAGGTTATGTAGGTCTTCATAGAACCATTCAACTTCAGCTTCTTCAGCATTAGTGGTTGGAGCATAGACTTAGATTATTGTGATACTGAATGGTTTGCCTTGGAAATGAACGGAGATCATTCTGTCATTTTTGAGATTGCACCCAAGTACTGCATTTCAGACTCTTTTGTTGACCATGATGGCTACTCCATTTCTTCTGAGGGATTCTTGCCCACAGTTGTAGATACAATGTTCATCTGAGTTAAATTGGCCTATTCCAGTCCATATTAGTTCACAAATTTCTAAAATGTCATTGTTCACTCTTGCAGTCTCCTTTTTGACCACTTCCAATTTGCCTTGATGGAGAAGGCGATGGCACCCCACTCCAGTACTCTTGCCTAGAAAATCCCATGGATGGAGGAGCCTGGTAGGCTGCAGTGCATGGGGTCGCGAAGAGTCGGACACAACTGAGTGACTTCACTTTCACTTTTCATTTTAATGCATTGGAGAAGGAAACGGCAACCCACTCCAGTGTTCTTGCCTGGAGAGTCCCGGAGATGGGGGAGCCTGGTGGGCTGCCATCTCTGGGGTAGCACAGAGTCGGACATGACTGAAGCAACTTAGCAGCAGCAATTTGCCTTGATACACGGACCTAACATTCCAGGTTCCTATGTAATATTGCTCTTTACAGCATTGGACTTTACTTCCATCACCAGTGACACCCACAACTGAGTGTTGTTTTGCTTTGGCTCTGTCTCTTCATTCTTCGAGTTATTTCTCCACTGATCTCCAGCAGCATATTGGGTACCTACTGACCTGGGGAGTTCATCTTTCAGTGTCCTATCATTTTGCCTTTTCATACTGTTCATGAGCTTCTCAAGGCAAGAATACTGAAGTGGTTTGCCATTCCCTTCTCCAGTGGACCACATTCTGTCAGATCTCTCAACCATGACCCGCCTGTCTTGGGTTGTCCCACGGGCATGGCTTAGTTTCATTGAGTTAGACAAGGCTGTGATCATTTGATCAATTTGCTAAGCTTTCTGTGATTTTGGTTTTCATTCTGTCTGCTCTGATGGATGAGAATAAGAGGCTAGTGGAAGCTTCCTGATGGGAGAGACTGGCTGTGGGGCACCATGCCTCACTGTATTTTTGTATCCCCTGTAGTGACTCTAACAGTACTCCCCCCAAGTCACATCCACCTGGAACCTCAGAAAGTGACACTTTTGGAGATAGGGTCTTTGCAGATGAAATTAAGTAAAGATGAGGCCCTCCGTTTTGAGGGTGGGCCCTAAACCCAGTGCCTGGTACCCTGATTGAGGATGAGGGGACACAGAGATGCCTGGGTGGGGGTGGCCACATGGGATGGAGGCAGACACGGGGGTGATGCAGACACTGGGATGATGCAGACACAGGGGTGATGCAGACACGGGGGTGATGCAGACACGGGAGTCATGCAGACACGGGGGTGATGCAGACACGGGGGTGATGCAGACACGGGAGTCATGCAGACACGGGGGTGATGCAGACACGGGGGTGATGCAGACACGGGGATGACGCAGACACGGGGGTGACGCAGACGCGGGGGTGACGCAGACGCGGGGGTGATGCAGACGCGGGGGTGATGCAGACGCAGGGATGATGCAAACACTGTAGTAATGCAGACACGGGGTGATGCAGCTGCAGGCAGGGGGCACCTGCAGCCTCCAAAAACTGGACGAGACAAAGAAGGACCTTCCCTGGAGCTTCAGGGGAGTGCAGCCCTGTCCACACCTTGATACAGACTTCTGGCCTCCAGAACTAAGAGAACAAACTTCTTTGTTTTAAGCCACCTGGTTTGTGGTGTTGATCATGAAGCCCCAAGGGACTAAACTACCTACTGTTAACTACCTAAGCATCCAAAAGTTAGCATCTACAGACAAGAAAGAGATCAAAACAGTAAATTCTATAGGGAATCAACACTGAATATTCATTGGAAGGACTGATGCTAAAGCTGAAGCTCCAATATTTTGGACACCTGATGCGAAGAACCAACTCACTGGAAAAGACTCTGATGCTGGGAAAGACTGAGGGCAAAAGGAGAAAGGGGTGCCAGAGGATGAGATGGTTGGATAACATCACTGACTCAATGAATATGAGTTTAAGCAAACTTCGGGAGATAGTGAAGGACAGGGAAGCCTAGTGTACTGCAGCCCATGGGGTACCCAAGAGTAGGACACAACTTAGCAACTGAACAACAGCAAACAATTCCACAGCATGGGAAATTTCCATTTATTCTTCCTTCGTTGCATGTGTGTATTTATTTTTATTTTGCATTGGCCTCTGCAGGAGGAAATACTTTCTTTCTAAGCTTTGATCTATGCGGTACTACTGGCCATGGATGTCCCAGGTGCTGTCCCCCTTCCCTGTCTCCCGGATGAAAGTTGCCAACGGTTGGGAAGCTATCAAGCTAGAAAGTGTTGGGCCTTGGAAAACCTCACTGGAAAACATAAAATTTTAAATTACAGCTCTGCATCATTAATGGCATATCATTATCAAATCATAATATAATAGCCAGCTTAGAAGACAGTCTGAATTTTACCACAAAACTAAACCCACTCTTATCATTTGATCCAGCTACTTTCCTCCTTGGTATTTACCCAAATGAACTGAAAACTCATATCCAAATAGAAACCTGCACATGGACGTCTATAGAGGCTTTATTCATAACTGCCCCAAATTGGAAGCAACCGAGAGGTCCTTCAGTAGGTAAACAGATAAACTACATTTGGACAATGGAATATTTTATAGCACTGGAATGAGCTATTAAGACACTGTCTCTTAGTGCTAAGAGACTGAGCCCAGGGCAGGGGGTCCATAGGGAATTTCTGAACCTTCATCTCAGTTCTGCATGCTAAGTCTCTTCAGTCATGTCTGACTCTTTTCAATCCTATAGACTGGAGCCCATCAGGCTCCCCTGTCCATGGGATTCTCCAGGCAAGAAGAATACTGGAGCGGGTTGCCATGCCCTCCTCCAGGGGATCTTCCCGATCCAGAGACTGAACATGTGTCTCTTGCATCTCCTGTATTGGCAAGCGTGCTCTTCACCACTAGCACCACAGGAGAAGTCGTCTCAATTCTACTAGGAGGCTAAAACTGCTCTTAAAAAAGGCTTTAAAAAACTAATTCTAAGTTTCTTTGATAAAATGAATGGTTTAATTTTAATTTATGGATTTTAACAACATGTATGCAGTACATACTTTAGCAAAGTCTACACACACGCACAGGAGAAGGCGATGGCAGCCCCTCCAGTGCTCTCACCTGGAGAATCCCAGGGACGGGCGAGCCTGGTGGGCTGTGGTCCAGGATGGAGGAGCCAGGAAGCCCACCATGGATGTGCCTCATCGAGGTCCCGCAGGGAGCAGCCTTGTGGAGGTGGCTTGGTCCACCCAGGCTGATGATGATGTCAGAGAGGCTGCGGCTGCGCCTCCTGCCCAGGTGGAGCCCCATCATTCCCTGCACTTCCCTGAAGACAGAGGGGAACACAAGGGCAGGTGTCGCTCAGCCACTGTGGCCTGTCCACGTGGGTGGCCTGTCCACGTGTGTGGCCTGTCCACGTGGGTGGCCTGTCCACATGGGTGGCCTGTCCCCGTGGGTGGCCTGTCCACGTGGGTGGCCTGTCCACGTGGGTGGCCTGTCCACGTGGCACTGCTTGTGGCAGGTTTGGCAGGAGACTGAAGGGAGGGAAACTGAGTCAGTGGGACCGTCCTTCTCACTCGCCTTTTGACCAGCTGAGGCTGCTGTTGGTCCCACTCAGGTGCCCTTCTGAAGGAGAGCTAGATGTTTGGCTCTTTGATATCTCCGGGGAGTGAGAAGATAAAAAATCTTTGTCAGAAAGAAATGTGTTGAGTTTAGATGTTCATAGAAAAAGTAGGATTAGCATAACTTGGGCTTCCCCTGGTTCACTCGGTGCAGAATCTGCCTGCAATGCAGAAGGCATAAGAGACACAGGTTCGATCTCTGGGTTGGGAAGATCCCCTGGAGAAGGAAATGACAACCTACTCCAGGATTCCTGCCTGGAAAATTCCATGGACAGAGGAGCCCAGTGGGCTATAGTCCATGGGGTTGCAAGAGACACAACATAATGATTAAACCACCACCAAAATACGTTTACTTAAATTAATGCATTAAAATTTTAAGAGAACTATTTATATAAATTAAGCCAACAAAAATAAGCCTAAATATATCTGAGGGAAATTGTTGTTTAGTTGCTAATTTATGTCCAACTTTCTGCAACCCCATGGACTGCAGCACATTAGGCTTTCCTGTCCTTCACTATCTCCTGGAACTTGCTCAAACTCATGTCCATTGAGTCGGTGATGCCATCCAACCATCTCATCCTCTGTCGTCCCCTTCTCCTCCTGCCTTCAATTTTCCCCAGTATCAGGGTCTTTTCCAGTGAGTCAGCTCTTCATATCAGGTGGCCAAAGTATTGGAGCTTCAGCTTCAGCATCTGTCCTTCCAATTAATGTTTAGGGTTGATGTCCTTTAAGACTAACTGGTTTGATCTCCTTGCTGTCCAAAGGACTCTCAATGTGTTTAATACAATGTGATCCTTTAGGTCCTGACATAAGATATTTCTGAGATGCATAATTAAAACAGAGAAACAGAGAATGATAAATGTAATCTGTTTTCATTTTTGATAAAAAGCTGGACTGGGAGCTGACTGTGGCCCAGATCATGAACTTCTTATTGCCAAATACAGACTTAAATTGAAGAAAGTAGGGAACACCACTAGACCACTTTCATTTTTCACTTTCATGCATTGGAAAAGGAAATGGCAACCCACTCCAGTGTTCTTGCCTGGAGAATCCCAGGGACGGGGGAGTTTGGTGGACTGCCATCCATGGGGTCACACAGAGTCGGACATGACTGAAGTGACTTAGCAGCAGCATTCAGGTATGACCTAAATTAAATCCCTTACAATTATACAGTGGAAGTGACAAATAGATTCAAGGAATTAGATCTGATAGACAACTTCCTGAAGAACTATGGATGGAGGTTCATGACATTGTACAGGAGGCAGTGAACAAGACCGTCTCCAAGAAAAAGAAATGCAAAAAGGCAAAATGGTTGTCTGAGGAGTCTTTACAAATAGCTGAGAAAAGAAGAGAAGCGAAACACAAAGGAGAAAAGGAAAGATACGCCCATTTGAGTACATAGTTTCAAAGGAGAGATAAGAAAGCCTTCCTCAGCGATCAATGCAAAGAAATAGAGGAAAGCAGTAGAATGGGAAAGACTAGAGATCTCTTTAAGAAAATTAGGGATACCAAGGGAACATTTCATGCAAAGATGGGCTCAGTAAAGGACAGAAATGGTATGGACAGATATTGGTATCTGAAATAGTATGGACAGAAACAGATATTAAGAAGAGGTGCCAAGAATACACAGAAGAACTATACAAAAAGGATCTTCACAACCCAGATAATCACGATGGTGTGATCACTCACCTAGAACCAGATATAATGGAGTGTGAAGTCAAGTGGGCCTTAGGAAGCATCGCTACTAACAAAGCTGCTGCTGCTGCTGCTGCGGAGTCTCCTCAGTCTTGTCCAACTCTGTGAGACCCCATAGACGGCACCCCTTCAGGCTCCACCATCCCTGGGATTCTCCAGGCAAGAACACTGGAGTGGGTTGCCATTGCCTTCTCCAGTGCATGAAAGTGAAAAGTGAAAGTGAAGTCACTCAGCCGTGTCTGACTCTTAGCAACCCCATGGACTGCAGCCTACCAAGCTCCTCTGTCTATGGGATTTTCCAGGAAAGAGTACTGGAGTGGGTTGCCATTGCCTTCTCTACTAACAAAGCTAGTGGAGGTGATAGAATTCCAGTTGAGCTATTCCAAATCCTGAAAGATGATGCTGTGAAAGTGCTGCACTCAATATGCCTACAAATTTGGAAAGCTCAGCAGTGACCACAGGACTGGAAAGGTCAGTTTTCATTCCAATCCCAAAGAAAGGCAATGCCAAAGAATGCTCAAACTACTGCACAATTGAACTCATCTCACACACTATCAAAGTAATGCTCAAAATTCTCCAAGCCAGGCTTCAACAGTATGTGAACTGTGAACTTCCAGATGTTCAAGGTGGATTTAGAAAGGGCAGAGGAACCAGAGATCAAATTGCCAACATCCACTGGATCATTGAAAAGGCAAGAGAGTTCCAGAAAAAATATTTACTTCTGCTTTATTGACTATGCTAAAACCTTTGACTGTGTGGATCACAACAAACTGTGGAAAATTCGTCAAGAGATGGGAATACCAGACCACCTGACCTGCCTCCTGAGAAATCTGTATGCAGGTCAAGAAGCAACAGTTAGAATTGGACATGGAACAACAGACTGATTCCAAATCAGGAAAGGAGTACATCAAGGCTGTATATTGTCACCCTGCTTATTTAATTTACATGCAGAATACATCATGAGAAATGCTGGACTGGATGAAGCACAAGCTGGAATCAAGATTGCTGGGAGAAATATCAATAACCTCAGATATGCAGATGACACCACCCTTATGGCAGAAAGTGAAGAGGAACTAAAAAGCCTCTTGATGAAAGTGAAAGAGGAGAGTGAAAAAGCTGACTTAAAACTCAACATTCAGAAAACTAAGATCATGGCATCCGGTCCCATCACTTCATGGCAAACAGATGGGGAAACAGTGGAAACAATGACAGAGTTTATTTTCTTGGGCTCCAAAATCACTGCAGTTGGTGACTGCAGCCATGAAATTAAAAGACGCTTGCTCCTTGGAAGAAAAGTTATAACCAACCTAGACAGTATAGTAAAAAGTAGAGACATTACTTTACCTGCAAAGGTCTATCTAGTCAAGGCTATGGTTTTTCCAGTGGTCATGTATGCATGTGAGAGTTGGACTGTGAAGAAAGCTGAGCGCCGAAGAATTGATGCTTTTGAACTGTGGTGTTGGAGAAGACTCTTGAGAGTCCCTTGGACTGCAAGGAGATCCAACCAGTCATTCTTAAAGGAAATCAGTCCTGAGTTCACTGGAAGGACTGATGCTGAAGCTGAAACTCCAATACTTTGGCCATTTGATGTGAAGAACTGACTAATTGGAAAAAACCCTGAGGCTGGGAAGGATTGAAGGCGGGAGGAGAAGGGGATGACAGAGGATGAGATGGTTGGATGGCATCTCTACCTTGATGGACATGAGTTTGAGTAAACTCTGGGAGTTGGTGAAGGACAGGGAAGCCTGGTGTTCTGTAGTCCATGGGGTCGCAAAGAGTCAGATAGGACTGAGCGGCTGAACTGAACTGAACTGGTGTGTTTCAGTGCCCATACGTGTGTAAAGGCAGAGTATTTTCAGGAAGAATCAACCTAACAGAGAGTTTATTTGAGGAAGAGGGATGAGGTTTCTCCTGAGATGTTTGTTTCAAAATCAATATAGCAATATACACAAAGTTTCAGAAATTCCTAGAAAATGAGCAAAATGAAAATGAGAGAAGTTAAATCAATGGTTTTACATTCATTTCATCAAGAATTGTCAGAAGCTCTGTGGCTGTTTCTTTTGTCCTAGAACTATTATTGTATTTTATTTTCTCCTTTTCTCCATGACCTTGCAAGGGATAAAAAGATGTGTTATGGGTTTTTTTTTTTTTCCATTTCGTACACTTACTTGGGTGCTTTTAACTTTCCTACAGTTAAAATATACAGATTTATTTCTTGTGCATTTTAACTGGGTTTCCCTGGTGGTTCACTGGTCAAGAACCTGCCTGCCAATGCAGGAGACCTGGGTTCAATCCCTGGGTCGGGAAGATCCTCTTTAGAAGGCAATGGCAACCCACTGCAGTATTCTTGCCTGGAGAATCCCATGGACAGAGGAGCCTGGTGGGCTAGAGTCCATGGGGTCACAAAGAGTCAGACGTGAGTTAGTGACTGAACACGCACACACACACACTTGAACTAAAATTACAGCAGAAAATTTGGGGTTGCATCTGGGACAGGTTCTGTTATAAGAATACATCAAGAATGACAGTGAGATAAAATGATCAAGGGTTAGGTCTTGGCCCCAGATTACAAAAGGACAGGGCTTCAAGTCGATTCTGTCACTCCTTTCGCAAGTGACAGGTGCCACTCCTCCTGCAAGGCAGAACCGGAGCCCAGGCAGATGTCCAGTGTGTGCCCGGCCTCTGCACCTGTCCCACGGTGAGTGGTCGACTGTGCCGAAGCCCCTCAGTTCCTCCTGAAACCCCGCCGGCCCTGGGCAGAGCCAGGCGCCGCCCCACAGTCGTGGGCTCTTGGACAGCTCTTGCTCGTCTAGGTCCTCAGTCTCTCTCCGAGCGTGAGGACAACTTGTAGGGCATACTCTGCTTTATTCCAAGAAGACACAATAACCACACCCCGGTCTTTAACCAAGAGTCACACAGACTGGAAGAGATATCTCGACTAGAGACTGGAATTCTTGAGCAAAGCAATATTAACATCCAGGTTGAAAAAGTATGTGATAAGAACTTCAATCAGAGAAGTCTACCTTAGAAACTCCTCCCCCTAATGTTGTTCTTTACTCAGTCTGATTCTTTGCAACCCCATGGACTGTAGCCCGCCACGGACTATAGCCCACCAGGCTCCTCTGTCCATGGACTTCCCAGGCAAGAATACTGGAGTGGGTTGCCATTTCCTTCCCCAGGGGATCTTCCCAATCCAGGAATCAAACTCGCGTCTCCTGCATTGGCAGGTGGATTGTTTACTACTGAGCCACCTAGAAAGAGCATCTCCCTAATATAAGATGATTTTTTAATATTTAGGAAAGAAATTATATACAAAACATATATTTACCATGTCACTGAGTTTATCCTCCAAAAAATCCATTTTTGTGTATGATTAAATTAATTACAGGATTTTGTTCATTTCCTTTCCATTGAAGTTTCCAGTCTTCGAAATCATTAACTGCGCCTTTGAAATACAATTTAGGAAATGGAAATTCTCTATCATGTTGGATGCTGTGTCCATTCTAAAACGTTCTAACAGGAATAGAATTTATTTCACTGGAGTACATTCTAATATAATAAATCCATCCTGCAATGGTAGCATTGCCATGTCTAAGGCATGTAAATAAAATTTTACTTAAAAAAAAAAGACAGTTAAAGGACAGAAATGGATCCCAGTAATCTGGCGTGGCACAGCGAGAGAGACGTTGAAAAGGAACTTGCCCTGCGTGGCCGGAGCTGGTAATGGGTCACCCTGGGAGCATGAGGTCCTGTGACGAGAGGAGGCTGAGGCAGGGGAGGTGTTCTCAGGGCTGGACGAGGGCAGGTGCTTCATGTACCTGGGAGCCCAGGGGGTCTGTAAAGCTGTGCTCTCCCACCCTACAGGTGAAAGCTGCCTGCACTCCGGGCCGGGGTCCTCCAAGAGCCCGCAGCACCCGAGCAGAGGGTGGGGGGTTAACCAGGTGGCTCTCGCGGTGAAGAACCCACCTGCCCACGCAGAGGAGCCTGGTGGGCTGCTGTCCAATCAGTCATGATGAGTCGGATACGACAGAAGGGACTTAGCACCCGCACGCACACCTGACCAGGGACTCACAGAGTGCTGATCACACGGACAACCAGATGAACCGCGTGCGGAATCTCGGGAAAGAGGTCATGCCTTCCGCAGAGCTCTCTCTCTCTGTGGGCCTTCCCCACTCGGTGCCCGGAGACCAGAGCCCTCCAGACACCCCGGGGTCCTGCCAGGCGCTCCCTCCGCCCAGGGCCGCCTCCTCCCCGCGTGTGTGGGGCGGGCGCTCCTCACCCCCTCCGCAGCATGGGCTGAGCGCAAGTCTGAGGATGCTCGGGACAGAGGCCTTCTCCTGGAAGACTCCCGGGGCCTGGGTGACGCAGACAGACACAGTCCGTGCTTCTCAGCGGGTTCCCTGGATGCGCCTCTCGTCTGCGTCATCAGGCCGGTCCTTCCGCCCGCCACCACCGGCAAGACCGCCTTCACGGGCCGTCCTCCTCGTCCTCTCTGCGGGGCCCGCCCCTTCCTCCAGGGGTGGAGGGCAGCCTCCATCCGTGAGAGACCCACTGATTTAGATTTTGAAAATTATCCCTGTGTCATCAGTAGCATCGTGTTCCCCCACCCACCCTGTGGCTCAGCTGGTAAAGAATCCGCCTGCAATGCGGGCGACCCCAATCTGAGTCAGAAAGATCTCCCGGAGAAGGGGTAGGCTACCCACCCAGGTATTCTTGGGCTTCCCTGGTGGCTCAGCTGGTAAAGAATCCACCTGCAAATGTGGGAGACCCTGGTTGGGAAGATCTCCTGGAGAAGGGAAAGGCTACCCACTCCAGTATTCTTGCCTGAAGAATTCCACGGACTGTATAATCCCTGGGGTCACAAGAGTCAGACATGACTGAGCGACTTTCACTCACCACCCACAAAGGAGATGTTGAGGTCCTAACTCCCAGTGCCTGCGAGCATGACTTGGTTAGAAAGAGGGTCTTGGCAGGTGTAGTCAGGGTCAGCTGAGGTCCTCAGGGTGGTCCTGGCCCAGTGCGACTGGAGTCTCTTTAAGAAGGCAGGGACGCTACACCAGAAAGTTGGAAGCTGGGGGAGGCCAAGGGGGCTTCTGCCCAGAGTCTTGGAGGGAGCACAGCCCGGATGAGGCACTGACCTCAGGCATGTGGCGTCCACCACCGAGAGAAGACCAAGTCGTCATTTAAGCCACGGGTTCATGGTCCTTTGTAATGGCAGTCATAGGAAACGAGCGCACCTGGGTAGGAAATCCCCAAAGAAAGTTCTGGTTAACTTTGATTCTGTCAAAGCCTTTTCTGAGTACAATTTGAATGACATGTATGTCCGTCCTGGAAATTCTCTTCTGTGTGTGACTCAGTAGGACCCCGTCTCTCATCTTCCCACCTCCGTGAGAGAGAGCGAACACAGCTTCAGAAAGCACTCCCTCCTTTTCCCCATGCCTCTTCCACACCCGTGATCTCAGGAGGAGCTCACACCCTCGTTCACATGCGGTGCTCATGGGAAGAGGATCAACTACATGTTCCCTCTTGTGAGACGTCTCTGCGGGGCTGTGTGAGCAAGGGGGTTGCCCTGCCCGCGTCCCTGCCCCCTGCTCGCTGCCCCATGTCCCTCTCCCTGCCCCCTGTTCCTCTCCCTGCCCCCTGCCCCCCATCCTTCTCCCTGCCCCCGGTCCCTGCCCCCTGCCCCCGGTCCCTGTCCCCTCTCCCTACCCCCATCCTGCCCCCTGTCCCTCTCCCGGCCCCCTGTCCCCTGTCTCTGCCCCCTCTCCCTGCCCCCTGCCCCCTTCCCAGGCTCAGCCGCCGGCTCGAGGTGGTTTCTGAGCCAAGTTCTCCTCCAGGCAGCTCTGGTCCAGGGTCGGAGGCCCCACCGAGACGCGGCTCCTGGGACTGCCAGTCCCCGGGCTCCGGGCTGCGTGGGCTTTTACTATCTGCATATTTATTTCACCTCTTAAATGAAATCCAATTTGAGGCTATTAATATTAATGCACGGAGATAATTCTGATGATGAATTAATAAAGCACTCGGCCTCTCCGTGTGCTGTTTGCTCTTACATTTAATGATGCTCTTAACTGGAACGAGGAGGCGGCCTCCACCTGGAGCCTGGAAATTAGAAACCACTTCATTGTTCTGAGCTCGCTGCTTTAATGACAATCGATGGAATCGATCCGGGAGAAGAAAAGTATTTACTCGTCTCTGCCCTGCCTGGGATCCCAGAGCTTCTGCAGAGGGCTTTGGGCTGCATCTGCTAATGAATTACACGCTAAGTGAACTTCTCAGCCCCCCACCCCCACCCATGGTTTTGATACCGGAGAACTGTTTTTCCTAATCAAAACATAAAGTCCTACCACAGGACCTGGGAAGGAGGGCTTTGTTAGAAAATCAAGAAATCATCTCAGTTGTAGACTCAGATTGACTTGCAAAGCAGACCTTAGCCTTGGCCTGTGCTTCTCCAAAAACAATTCCTGGCTGGTGGTCTTTTGTTGTTCAAATGAACAGAATTTGCGATTCACACTCTGTTGGAAGAGTCATTGAAAAGACAATTTAGCTCCCATTGACTTAACTAGGTTTAGCATTAAAGTAAATACACTTCCACTCCAACACCCTTTCGACAATTAAGTGTTAAAGTCCTCCAATTAGGCTGGTTTCTCAGTTGATTAAAAACGGCAGCATCAACAATCCGCAGTTGTTGGAAGCTTCCCAAACAGAAGCCGGGTTCTGTAAGAAGAGGCCGCGACCATCCAGCCAGAAGCAGACCTAAGGGTCTCACCCTGGGGCCACAGATAGCAACCCAAGCCCTCCGGGGTCTGGAAGCCACGGGCTCATCCAGGACTGGGGTGGATTTTAAGAACAAAGTCACAACGTCAAGGCAGTGACGGTGAGGAAGAAAACCCAACAGCCGATCTAGTCTTCAACTTGCAAGACAGACATCTTTAGAGCCAATTTAAACTTTAGGAGAACCCACGGGAGAAGACAAAAACCTGTCCAGGGCAGAGCTGAAATGCTCGCTGTCGTTTACAAGCAGCTTCTTACTATTTATTCCGCTGTGAAATTGGAAGGAGTCTTTCAAGGGGACGAGGGTGGTCTGTGTTTACAGGGCCGCCGCTTCAGGCTCCAAGCCTCACTTGATCTCGCTTTACCCCGTGGGTCTCAATCCCTGGTGAGCATGCAGGTTTAGGAAAGTGATCCGGGCGGAGTCCCCGGTGAAGCCAGCTCCATGAAGGGCTCCGGGAGAAGGCTTTGCTGCTGCATGTGTGATGGCAGCCCAGCCCTGAAGCATGACTTCAGGAGGTGTGTTCCCCTCGGTGCCCCACAAGTCCAGCACCACTGAGGACAGAATTCTAAGACTATGAGGTGGCAGATGCACTGACAATCACACGGCCAAGAAAATGGCTCTACACACCCACAGACCCACACATCCACACGTCTATGTAATACGTATGATATATGTACACACACATGTTCACACTCACACCTGTGTGCATGTGTATATATGTATGCATACATAACATGTGTGTGGTATATATGGTACATATATTTTTTGCAAACAGAAAAATGCAATTACAATATTTTAATGTTTATTAGTCATTTAACCTCTTTTATTTTTTTATTTTATTTTTTAACTTTACAATATTGTATTGGTTTTGCCAAATATCGAAATGAATCCGCCACAGGTATACATGTGTTCCCCATCCTGAACCCTCCTCCCTCCTCCCTCCCCATACCATCCCTCTGGGTCGTCCCAGTGCACCAGCCCCAAGCATCCAGTATCGTGCATCGAACCTGGACTGGCGACTCGTTTCATACATAATATTATACATGTTTAGGACATGCATGGCGGCGCAGATGGTGAAGAATTTGCTTGTAATGCAGGAGACCTGAGTTCAGTCCCTGGGTTGGGAAGATCCCTTGAAGAAGGGACTGGCAACCCACTCCAGTTTTCTTGCCTGGAGTGTTCTATGTACATAGGAGCCTGGCGGGCTACAGTTCATGGGGTTGCAAAGAGTCAGCACAAGTGGTTGGCTAACACTAACCTCTTTTAAATACGGTTGCTTTTGGATCTTATTATTTTTTATTGGAGTATAATTGCTTCACAAGTCTGTGCAGGTTTCTGATGTACGACAATGAGTCGGCTCTGTGTATACACACGTCCCCTCCCAGCTGAGCCTCTCTCCCACTCCCGCGTCCCAGCCCTCTAGGTGGTCGCCGAGCGCTGAGCTGAGCTCTCTGCTACAGAGCAGCCTCCCACCAGCTATCTATCAAACACGCTTTTAATTATTGTGATATGATACTTGTCTACTTGCAAATGTAGCCATAATACAAGTTGAGACAGTCACACGTGACGTCAAACACTAAACATTCACTTATCATCGGTGTAAAACCCCCATCTATCGGACAGGCTCTTACTGCAGAGTGGCTTAGTAACTGTGAGAACGTCCCAGGTAGACAGAAACCACGAGACCCAACCTCTCGCCCAAAGCAACCAACACTGCCGGGTCAGGTAATGTTTCACTGTGAATGCCAATAATCTCCAAACAGAACACTTGGAAGATCCAAGCTACTAATAAGGGAAAATAGTAGCAGGCATGCCCTCTACGACCCGTGTTTTGGTTTCAAAACAAGAGGGCAGCCCAGCATAAAGCACGGATGGACAAATGACCGCAGGCTGCTGGCCACGCACGCAGGCGTCCGGGTGGTTTACACTCACGGTCGTCCTTCCGGCCAGTGGCAGAGCCAAAGGCCCCGCCTTTGCCGTGGGAACCTGGGGTCCAGCGAGCTGCCTGGCTAGCGGTCCAGTTACTGCTCAGATGCTCTGAGGATGCCACAGGCCCCCGGGGCTGGGGAGCCAGCCCACCAGCCGGACCACCGCCCCTGGCGGCCGTCCTTGGCCAGCATGAATGCCGGGCCTCTGCTCAATAACTCCACTTCCCAGGAAATCTCTTTGGAAAAGGGGTGGCATAAATACGGGTAAACAAAACAAAATGAAATGGAGTAAAATGGAACGAGCGTGTTTTTCCACTTCACATCCCCTCCCACTGGCGCTCTGGGCATCAGATTTATGCTGGAGGTGGGCAGATAGCAAATGAAAAATGAAAAACAATTTCATATTTTAAATTTATGAGACCGGCGGATAATAGATCACTTTTTCCCCTCAAGCTCTCTGTGCCGTAAATTGTCTATAACCTGTTTGCCGTATTTTCGGTATCGCTGGTGTTGGCTCCATTTTAGTTAATGCCTTTAGTCTTAACCAAGTGGTTCATCTCAAGGTGATACTGCATAGCTAATCATTTGGAGGAAGGGGGGAGCTGTCTGTCCTGTTTTTCTAGACATAAAGAGATAATGTAAGGAGAGAAAAGAGGCAGACAGGGCCCCATCGTGGCACGTCTCTACCCTCGTGTATATGAAACGCTTTGAGGTGATGAAAAGGACAGGCGCTCGTGTCTAAATCAGCTGAGCCTGATGCGATGCCAAAGCCTTTGGCTAAACACAGATTGACTTAATTCTCTCAGTAATGACTTGGGTCCCAGTGCATCTCCACCACAAGAGGGAGAAGGCCGGCAGAACAGAGGAAATCTTCTCACTCGGGTTATCTTGACTCTGCTCCAGGCAAAACCTAGAAATATTTTTTTAATCGAGATTCTCTACAGCAGCCCTTTCCAAATGCCAGTATCCATCATCGCTGACTGGATCAATAGCTGTGTTTTGGCCCCAGTCTCCTGCGAGAGATGGCATGCCATCAGTGATAGACAAATATCACAGTTAAGCAAAGTATCCAGCCAGACCTAGTAACATTTTTATTGATTTTTGTTGTGCAAATAATGTCTTTTTGGGCTGAATAAATGGCTTTGAGCCAAACAGTCATTGTTTATGATTCCAAAATGCAATAAAGGGACAGGAAATATATTATAGCCAATGTCTCAAGGCGCGCAACGTAATCATCCTTTGGTAGTAAAAAACTACCCATCTGAAGCCAGGAGTGCATATTTATCCATGCTTAAAGGTGCCTGTAGGACTTGCAAATCTTACACAAAATGTCCTGTTAGGAAACAGATGGCGTTGCCCTTTAACCTATTGAATAACTACTAGAAAACCAAGCAAAAAAATAAGCACTATATTTCTTTAATCAATACAAAGGAAGCAGTTTATTATGCTCCTTTCAAATGAAATATCAAAGTTGCCAAACAGCGTCCATTCACTTTGCAAGAAAACACATCAAAAGACTCCCCGATTTTCTCAAATGCTCTAAAATCAGAAAATAGTAAGGTTTTTGTGAAAAAAAAGAAAGACACTCATTCCAAATCACTATGAGCTCGTTTCACTGGGTAGATCCACAGAAGGCTGGCCATCAAAGACTTACCCCTGAAACAAGACACACCTTTTGTGTGCGTGTGAGTTAAGGCTGGCATCCTACCCTTACGTCAGTTGCTTGCATTTTCAAAGGGGCGGCTGAGCTGAGCTCCACACTCACGCCCTCACAGAACGTGATGCTCTGCATGTGCACCCAGATCGCCAGGAGAATCGTGGCCCTGCCAGCAGCCCATGGTCTCATGTCCACACCTCAGATGCGGCTGCTGTGGTCTGGGCAGCCGAGCCCCAGGGAACACACCGTTGTGCTGGGTTCCTATGAGAAGGGTCCCTCCAGAAATTGGCATGATTTGGCGGGACTAGCCTTGGCCTCCAGAGTCCTCACAAGGGAGCCACAACCCCAAGCATGGGACAGGCAGACTGGAAAACATGCACTCAGTTTTCATTATGTTCTCTAATTGCTGAGATGTATTCTTGGACTTAATATCATAATTTGATTAATCGTTTCCCTTTCCAGAAGTGCGACCAACCTAGACAGAATATTAAAAAGCAGAGACATGACTTTGTCAACAAAGGTCCGTCTAGTCAAGGCTATGGTTTTTCCAGTGGTCATGAATGGATGTGAGAGTTGGACTATAAAGAAAGCTGAGCACCGAAGAATTGATGCTTTTGAACTGTGATGTTGGAGAAGACTCTTGAGAGTCCCTTGGACTGCAAGGAGATCTAACCAGTCCATCCTAAAGGAGATCAGTCCTGGGTGTTCATTGGAAGGACTGATTTTGAAGCTGAAACTCCAATACTTTGGCCACTTGATGAGAAGAGCCGACTCATTGGAAAAGACCCTGATGCTGGGAGGGATAGGGGGCAGGAGGAGAAGGGGATGACAGAGGATGAAGTGGTTGGATGGTATCACCGACTCAATGGATGTGGGTTTGGGTAAACTCCGGGAGTTGGGGGTGGACAGGGAGGCCTGGCTTGCTGCGGTCCATGGGGTCGCAAAGAGCTGGACACAATTGAGCGACTGAATTGAACTGAAGGCTTATTTAAAGTATACACACTTTCATTATTCACATACTACTCTAAATTACGTAATTACGACACAACTTTTGAATTATTCTTTCCCCAACTAGGACCTTCTAGTTCCCTCTCTTCAAAGAGGATTTCTCATATGGTGAAGATGCTGAGTGCAAACATCTTGGTGACTCAGAAAATTTATTTTGCACTAACCTGTAATTTTACTACCACAGCATTGTAGACATTATTTTTAATTATGTGATTATTATAACTACACATGTATACTTTCCCCAAAACTATGCATGCATTCCTTATATACTTAAATGTTTAACAAAATACATTTTCATATATGTGTGTGAAGTTTATATACTTAAAAAGATGAGTTTTAATGTACAGACGTGAGGAAACACTTTGTTAAAGCAATTATTGTCTCCTTCAGAACAGCGATGCTCACGTATACACCACTGATACCATGCGTTAAAGAGATATGAAGCCAACCTACAGTTTACACGGGGAGCTCAGTGCTCCGCGGTGACCTGAATGGAAAGAGGGGCAAAAGGGAGGGGATCTATGTACACGTCCAGCTGATTCATTTTGCCGAACAGCAGAACCAACACGACATTGTAAAGCGACTACACACCGATAAAATCATTTTAGAACAAGAAACAACAAAAGAAAAGGGATAATAAACGCATGGATTCTCAGGCCATTTCAGGTTTGCCACCCCAGCTCCTCCCTACCGCAAAGCCAGCACTGAGCCCTGGCGTTCTTTTGAATCAGACCCAATTCAGCAGACGACAATTTACCTTACAATTTTAAGCTTTCTTCCCCTTATTTCTAACGGCTCTGAATGTCTTTAAAAGCTTATTTGTTTCTTAATTTCAGTTGTGGATTGAAGGACAGTTGTTCTACAGTGTGGTGCCAGCCTCTGCTGTGCAGCAAAGAGACTCGGTTATACACGGGCAGACGTGATTCTTATATTCTTTTTTAGTTTCCTTTTAAATATTTAAAAATTTTATTTGTTTCTATATCTTTTGCAAAATACTATTAATACCATCTTCTTCCTCTCCTTCATTCCCATGTCTCAGTGAAAAATCACTTCCAAGCCAAGTTTCACGGTAGTCTTTCCTCCTGGACAGTTTCTCATTATGTCACAGCAGTACAAAAGTCCTTTGTTGGCTGGAAGGTCTACAATTTTTTTCCTTTTTTTTTTTTTGCTGGAACTTTTAATGTGACTAATGCTGTGAGTGATTTTTAATTTTTGTATTTAGTCAACTTTATCGGACTTTCATGGTTTCTATCTCTGATGTTCTTCTTAGCCAGACAGACCCTGCTGTGCCCTCACGTGACTGTTCTGGGTTCTCTTCCTACATTTAAATCCAAGCTCAGAGGCATTTGCTTCCGCAGAAGGCATGAAGCAAAGACGTGTTCGCATGTTCCCTCAGTTCCAACTGTTTAACTCAAGACACTGCGTGGGTCATTGGAAACGCCTCACTGGTGGCCTACTCACCATTTCTTTACGATTTAGAGTGACTGGTATTTCTGCACTACCTTATTCCTCTTGTTAGCGTGCGTGCTCAGTCATGTCTGACTCTGCGATCCCAAGGACTGCAGTCCTCCAGGCTCTTCTGTCCATGGGATTCTCAGGCAGGAATACTGGAGTGGGTTGCCATTTCCTTGTCCAGGCCATCTTCCCAACCCAGGGATCAAGCCCACGTCTCCTGCGTGTCCTGCATCGGCAGGCGGGCTCTTTACCACTGCACCGCCTGGGAAGCCCCTTAGCTCTGTGAGCTGTAGCCTGACAGTGTCTTGTATCTGGCAAGCTCACACTCTCTCGGTCTTCTTTTCAAATACCTGGGCTATAACATCCGTGTGATACTTTAGGTGAAACTTACAGTTTACTGGACTCACACAGTATTTATAAATTAGCTGAGGGGCTTTGTGTCTGAATGCTTTGTCCAGGAATCTGGCATGTTCCTCTCCAGGTGTTGAGAGCATCTTTCAGATCAGGTAGTGTCCTTGTTCGACCCCTAAATGTTTCCATGACTTCTGTTTCTCAGTATTTTTCAGATTTTGTGGCTACAGGGAATGAAGCCCTTTCCACTGGGCTTTCTCTGGGGCTCCTGCAGGTGAGCATGGGCCTCAGCGAGTCCCCCTCCCCAGCACTCTGCTGTGTGTGTGTTTCCTAAACAACTCACAATAGAGACGGCGTTCACTGCCTCTCTCCAGTTTCACAGGTCTGGCTATGTTCTAAAAATTATGTGACTCTTGCCTCTTGCTTTTCACTATTTTAACTTGTTTTATATTAATGCCTGGAACTTCCTGGAGAAGGCAATGGCACCCCACTCCAGTACTCTTGCCTGGAAAATCCCATGGACGGAGGAGCCTGGTAGGCTGCAGTCCATGGGGTTGCTGAGGGTCGGACACAACTAAGCGACTTCACTTTCACTTTTCACTTTCATGCATTGGAGAAGGAAATGGCAACCCACTCCAGTGTTCTTGCCTGGAGAATCCCAGGGACGGCGGAGCCTGGTGGGCTGCCGTCTCTGGGATCGCACAGAGTCGAACACAACTGAAGTGACTTAGCAGCAGTAGCAGCTAGAACTTCCAGAATGAAATTCTATATCAACAGTGGTTGGACACTCAGTGTAGGGTCTTTACCAGACGGCAGTATGGGATGTTTCCCCTCGGGTACCTGGAGGCAGGCTTGCTGGGGGGAGGCAACGTCCTTCTCAGACCCATTTTTCTATGTTGGCAGCACATGAGGAAGACAGTGCCCACCCAACCAACCCAGAAGTCACGGCCGATGAGCAGCACCCAGGAACCTTTCAGGCTCTTTTCTAGATCTCATCAAATGGAGCTTCTATGTTAGTACTTAGTACTGAAAGCTGAGGAAATGTGTATTCTCAATTATTAAAATTTGTACCAATAATAAATGCAGTTACTTTCTAAACTCTTCATTTCAAATTATTTAGTTTTCAGAAAATACATAGAAAACTTGACAGTTAGCCCAGAAATCTCTACTCCTTTGGTGTGGAGGAAAGGGAACTCTCCTACATTGTTGGTGGGAATGTAAACGGATAGAACCATGATGGAGAAGTGCATGCAGGTTCCTTAAAGACTAAAAATAGAGCTACCCACGCCTGGGGAAATATCTAGAGAAAAAACATGATCCAAAAGGACACATGCACTCCAGTGTTCGTTGCAGCACTCTTTACAATAGCCAAGAGCTTCTTCCTTGGAGAAAGAAAGGGCAATCCACTCCAGTACTCTTGCCTGGAAAATCCCATGGACAGAGGAGCCTGGTAGGCTGCAGTCCACAGGGTCGCAAAGAGTCGGACATGACTGAGCGACTTCACTTTCACTTTACCATAGCCAAGGCGTGGAAGTAACCTCAGTGTCTATCGACAGAGGAATGCATAGAGAAAATGTGGTACATACATACAATGGAATATAGCTAAGCCATACAAAGAATGAACAACGCTATTTGCAGCAATATGAATAGACTTGGAGATTATCATACTAAGTGAAAGAAGGCAGACAGAGAAAGACAAGCCTCATGTGATATTACTTATTTGTGACATCTGAAATATTACGCAGAAGAATTTATCTGTGACACAGAAATACACTCGCAAAGAAGACAGATTTGTTGTTTATATATACAATGAGTGACTTTGCCATACAGCAGAAATTAACACAACATTGTAAATCAAGTATCAGTTCAGTTCAGTCTCTCAGTCATCTCCCACTCTTTGGGACCCTATGGACTGCAGCATGCCAGGCCTCCCTGTCCTTCACCAACTTCCAGAGCTTACTCAAACTCATGTCCATCGAGTCAGGGATGCCATTCAACCATCCCATCCTCTGTCATCCCCTTCTCGTCCTGCCTTCAATCTTTCCCAGCATCAGGGTCTTTTCAAGTAAGTCAGTCCTTCACATCAGGTACCAAAGAAGAGGCGTTTCAGGTTTAGCATCAGTCCTTCCAGTGAATATTCAAAACTGATCTCCTTTAGGATTGACGGGTTGGATCTCCTTGCTGTCCAAGGGACTCTCAAGAGTCTTCTCCAACACCACAGTTCAAAAGCATCAATTCTTCAGTGTTCACCTTTCTTTATAGTTCAATTCTCACATCCATACATGACTACTGGAAAAACCATAGCTTTGACTAAATGGATCTTTGTTAGCAAAGTAATGTCTCTGCCTTTTAACATGCTCTCTAGATTGGTCATAACTTTTCTTTCAAGGAGCAAGCATCTTTTAATTTCATTAAATTAATTTAATTTAATTTTTTGGAGCCCCCCAAAATAGTCTCTCACTGTTTCCATTGTTTCTGCATCTATTTGCCATGAAGTGATGGAACTAGATGCCATGATCTTACTTTTCTGAATGCTGAGTATTAAATGAACTTTTTCACTCTCCTCTTTCACTTTCATCAAGAGGCTCTTTAGTTCCCCTTTACTTTCTGCCATAAGGGTGGTGTCATCTGCATATCTGAGGTTATTGATATTTCCCTGGCAATCTTGATTCCAGCTTGTGCTTCATTCAGCCCAACATTTTGCATGATAAGTTAAATAAGCACAGTGACAATATAAAGCCTTGACGTACTCCTTTCCTGATTTGGAACCAGTCTGTTGTTTCATGTCCAATTCTAACTGTTGCTTCTTGACCTGCATACAGATTTCTCAGGAGGCAGATCAGGTGGTCTGGTAGTCCCATCTATTTAAGAATGTTCCACATTTTGTTGTGATCGACACAGTCAAAGGATTTGGCATAGTCAATAAAGCAGAAGCAGATTTTTTTTCTGGAACTCTCTTGTGTTTTCTATGATCCAATGGATACTGCCAATTTGATTTCTGGTTCCTCTGCCTTTTCTAAATCCAGCTTGAACATCTGGAATTTAACAGTTCACATACTGTTGAAGCTTGACTTGGAGAATTTTGTGCATTACTTGGCTAGTGTGTGAGATGCGTGCAGTTGTACAGTAGTTTGAACATTCTTCGGCATTGCCTTTCTTAGAGGTTGGAATGAAAACTGACCTTTTCCAGTGCTGTGGCCACTGCTGAGTTTTCCAAATTTGTAGGCATATTGAGTGCAGCACTTTCACAGCATCATCTTCTAGGATTTGAAATAGCTCAACTAGAATTCCAACACCCCCACTAGCTTTGTTCATAGTCATGTTTCATAAGGCCCTCTTGACTTTACATTCCAGGATGTCTGGTTCTAGGTGAGTGACCACACCATCATGGTTACCTGGGTCATGAGATCTTTTTTGTATAGTTCTGTGTATTCTTGCCACCTCATCTTAATATCTTCTGCTTCTGTTAGGTCCATATCATTTCTGTTCTTTATTGTGGTCATCTTTTCATGAAATGTTCCCTTGGTGTCTCTGATTTTCTTGAAGAGCTCTCTAGTCTTTCCCATTCTATTGTTTTCTAATATTTCTTTGCACTGATCACTGAGGAAGGCTTTCTTATTTCTCCTTGCTATTCTTTGGAACTCTGCATTCAAATGAGTATATCTTTCCTTTTCTCCTTTGCATCTCACTTCTCTTCTTTTCATAGCTATTTGTAAGGCCTCCTCAGACAACCATTTTGCATTTCTTTTTCTTGGGGACATCAGAGAGCAGACAGAATCCATCAGTGGGCAGACAGAACAAAAATCACAATCACAGAAAGCTAATCAAACTGATCACATGATCACAGCCTTGCCATGTAGGAGCACCCAAGACGGACAGGTCATGGTGGAGAGTTATGATAAAATGTGCTCCACTGGAGAAGGGCATGGCAATCCACTTTAGTATTCTTGCTTTGAGAAGCCCATGAACAGTATGAAAAGGCAAAAAGATAGGACACTGAAAGAGGAACTCCCCAGGTCGGTAGGTGCCCAATATGCTACTGGAGATCAGTGGAGAAATAACTCCAGAAAGAATGAAGGGATGGAGCCACAGCAAAAACAATACCCAGCTGTGGATGTGACTGGTGATAGAAGCAAGGTCCGATGCTGTAAAGAGCAATATTGCATAGGAACCTGGAATGTTAGGTCCGTGAATCAAGGCAAATTGGAAGTGGTCGCACAGGAGATGGCAAGAGTAAACATCGACATTTTAGGAATCAGTGAACTAAAATGGACTGGAATGGGTGAATTTAACTCAGATGACCATTATATGTGCTACTGTGGGCAAGAATCCCTCAGAAGAAATGGAGTAGCCATCATAGTCAAAAAAAGAGTCTGAAATGCAGTACTTGGGTGCAATCTCAAAAATGACAGAATGATCTTTGTTTGTTTCCAAGGCAAACCATTCAATATCACAGTAATCCAAGTCTATGCCCCGACCAGTAATGCTGAAGAAGCTGAGGTTGAATGGTTCTATGAAGACTTACAAGACCTTCTAAAACTAACACCCAAAAAAGATGTCCTTTTTATTATAGGGGACTGCAATCCAAAAGTAGGAAGTCAAGAGATACCTGGAGTAACAGGCAAATTTGGCTTTGGAGTACAGAATGAAGCAAGGTAAAAGTTAACAGAGTTTTGCCAAGAGAACACACTGGTCATAGCACATACCCTCTTCCAACAACACAAGAGAAGACTCTACACATGGACATCACCAGATGGTCAATACTGAAATCAGATTGATTATATTCTTTTCAGTCAAAGATGGAGAAGCTCTATACAGAGAGCAAAAACAAGACTGGGAGCTGACTGTGGCTCAGATCATGAACTCCTTATTGCCAAATCCAGACTTAAATTGAAGAAAGTAGGGAAAACCACTAGACCATTCAGGTATGACCTAAATCAAATCCCTGATGACTATATAGTGAAAGTGACAAATAGATTCGAGGGATTCGATCTGATAGACAGAATGCCTGATTAACCATGGTCGGAGGTTTGTGACGTTGTACAGGAAGCAGGAATCAAGACCATCCCCAAGAAAAAGAAATGCAAAAAGGCAAAATGGTTGTCTGTGGCGGCCTTACATATCAACTATGCTTCAACAGAATTATTTTTAATTGAAGCAAATTAATAAAATTCTACATTCTTTCTAATAATCTAACTGACTCAAACCTTGTTTCTCTTCTAGATCCTCAAATTTTACCTTTGGAAACCTTGTGCCTGAGACACTCTTTCCCCTTGTGATTTTGGGGCATTTAGAACATGAGGTTTATAAAGAACTGCATTTGGTTTTCCACCCACAGTACCGCCCAGTAGAGGCCTTTCGGGCGTTGTTGTCCCCATAGTTCTGCTTCAGCTTTTTCACCTCTGTGACACAGACAGCAAGTGTGATAGTCCTAGTCGGACAGACAATGGAGCCTGGAGTTGGATTTCTTCCAATTATTAATTTAGAAACAATGTTTCTTAGACTCTCTCCATATATAACTGAATGACTTTACAGTACAGCAGAAATTAACACAATTTTGTAAATCAAATATACTTCAATATTCTTTTTTTTTTTAATCAGAAACAAACTTTTTTTTTGTTTTCTCCCTCAACATAGATTTGTTACTTGTGTTCTTTTAGACAGATCTCAGGTGTAATCTAGCTCTCCAAAAATACTGAAAATGAAGGAGAATATGTAATGATGAATATGGTAAATTTACAGACAATTGACCTGCTCTTATATCATAAGTTTATTACCCCAGTCACAAATAGAAACATTCTCATACTCATTGGTTTACACTCTCAAAACAAAATGCTTTATTTGAAAATAGATGAAAAGAAATTTTAGGCTTTCACAATTTGAATATTGTATGTACATTAAAAAGCTAATACTAGATATCTACTCAGATAAAAGATTACATATGTCCACACAAAAACTTGTGTGCAAATGTTCATGGGGTATTATTCACTGTAGCCCCAACTGTGGAAAGAACCCAAAAGCCAATCAGCTGGTGAATGAGTAAACAAAATGTGGTCTATCCATGGGGCGGAATGGTATCAGCCGTCAGCAGGAATGCAGACCCAGTCTACAACATGGATAAATCTGAAAAACATCGTGCTAGGTAAAGGAAGCTGATCACAAAAGTCATATATACATCTTACGATTCCACTTATATGAAATGCCCAGAAAAGGCAGTTCTTCAGGGAAAGAAAGTAGGTTAGCAGTTGCCAGGGGCTGGCCGTGGAAGTGACAAGTAATAATAAGTAGCCACCTGTTCTCTTTGCAGGATGATGTAAATGTTCTAAAATTAGAGTCTGCTAGATGTTGTAATGCTCTGTAAACTTACTAAAAATCATTAACCTGTACACTTTAAATGGGTGAAATTTATGATGTGTAAGTTATATTTCAATAAAGTCATTTTTAAAAGAGATAATACCTGTTAATGCGTTTCAGCCATTCCTTACTAAGCCTAACCTTTAACAGGTGTGATGTCAGGCCTTACCTGTTAATGCGTTTCAGCCGTTCCTTACTAAGCCTAACCTTTAACAGGTGTGATGTCAGGCCTTACCTGTTAATGCGTTTCAGCCATTCCTTACTAAGCCTAACCTTTAACAGGTGTGATGTCAGGCCTTTTCCCAAGTGCTCTGCCTACATGACGTGGATCAGAGGAGGGAAGCTGCAGACTTGCCTCTCAGAGCTTTGAGTCGTAAGCTTGGCCAGTTTGCTAAATGTGGTTCTGAACCCCTTTCCTTATCTCTAAAACAAAGATAACCTCCAGAACAGTCCGTCGGGAAATAGCAGATCTTTATCTTGGCATGTGGTCAGACTCAGTAAAAGCAGCACTTTTATTTGGGGAGTCTCCCTGGTGGGGTGTGGCGGGCGTGAGCACTGTAGGGAGCAGTGCAGAGCTGACCTCCAGGCTCCATGGCAGACCAGCTGTGCAACCAACAGCCAATGACCTCTGGATACATCCAGGCCATCTGGAGTCCAGGGGTTGTGTGAGTCAAAGACAATGACAGAAAAGCACCCACTGCAGAGGCTGGTGCAAAGTTGGCGCTCAGTAAAAGCTGCGTTTCTTTATCAGGCTGCCTTCTGTAGTTTGAAAAAAA
This sequence comes from Bos grunniens, assembly GCF_055505025.1. Classification (NCBI taxonomy): domain Eukaryota; kingdom Metazoa; phylum Chordata; class Mammalia; order Artiodactyla; family Bovidae; genus Bos; species Bos grunniens. Next base: position 1,918,358 of record NC_141184.1, on the reverse strand, counting down.
GGAGGAAAAAATTGAACTGATACTTAAATGTTGAGTATTTAACCAATAAAACACTCTGAATATAACCACTTAATTGGAGAGATACTACTGTTTTACTGATGCTCTCTGCCTCCACATTAGTTCCAGCAGATGTGCTTGATGACATTAGTTAAATGCCTGGAGAGTCCCCAACAACTGTGGGCACCTTTACTTTCCCAGTGCACTCTCCACCTCTGCCACACACACCCCCCCACACATGCACACTCACAGACACAGGGCCAAACACATGTGGACATACAGTGTCACAGGGGGTAAAATACAAAACCAAAGAACCGTAGAAGACTTTATGTTCTAGATTTATTAGATGTTTGAAAATCTCTCCTAATGACTAGAAAATGTTGGTGAAAAAGAAGTGAAAAAGCAATAAGATACCACTACACACTTCTTTCAATGGCCAAAATACAGAATGCTGAAAACCCCAAATACTCATTCATTGCTGGTGGCAATGAAAAACTGCCTCCACTCTGGGGGACAGTTTGTGGTTTCTTACAAAAGTAAGCCTACTCTTACCACATCAACCAGCAGTCATGTTCCTTGGCATTTACCCAAAGGAGCTGAAGACAAGACCTCACAAAACTTGAGCATGGAGGTTCAGGCAGTTTTCTTCAGAATTGCCCAAACTTGGGAGCAACCAAGGTATCCCTCAGTAGGCAAATAAACTGTGGTCCATCCAGGCAATGGAATATTATTCAGCACCAAAAAGAAATGAGCTATTAAGCCACCAAAAGACATGGAGGAAACTTAAATGTGTATTACTAAGTGGAAGAAGTCAGTATCAAAAGTCTATACACTGTAATTCTACTGTGGGACACTCTATAAAAAAAGTCAGTAAGAGACCAGTGGTGGCCAGGGGCTGTGGGGAGGAATGAATATATAAGGTCATAGAGGGATTTTAGGGCAGTGAAAATGCTCTGATTCATGTCATCATGTCAGTGGATACATGCCATGACTGTTGTTTAGTTGCTAAGTCATGTTTGACTTTTTTATGACCCCATTGGAGAAATTAAAAGATGCTTACTCCTTGGAAGGAAAGTTATGAGCAACCTAGATAGCATATTCAAAAGCAGGGACATTACTTTGCCAACAAAGGCCCGTTTAGTCAAGGCTATGGTTTTTCCATTGGTCATGTATGGATGAGAGAGAGTTGGACTGTGAAGAAGGCTGAGTGCTAAAGAATTGATGCTTTTGAACTGTGGTGTTGGAAAAGACTCCTGAGAGTCCCTTGGACTGCAAGGAGATCCAATCAGTCCATTCTGAAGGAGATCAGCCCTGGGTGTTCATTGGAAGGACTGATGCTGAGGCTGAAACTCCAGTACTTTGGCCACCTCATGTGAAGAGTTGACTCATTGGAAAAGACTCTGATGCTGGGAGGGATTGGGGGCAGGAGGAGAAGGGGACGACAGAGGATGAGATGGCTGGATGGCATTACTGACTCGATGGATGTGAGTTTGGGTAAAATCCAGGAGTTGGTGATGGACAGGGAGGCCTGGCATGCTGTGATTCATGGGTTCACAAAGAATCGGACACGACTGAGTGACTGAACTGAACTGAACTGGAGCCTTCCAGGCTCCCTTGTCTATAGGATTTCCCTGATAAGAATACTGAAGTGGGTTACCATTTCTGCCTTCAGGGGATCTTCCCAACCCTGGGATTGAAACTGCTTCTCCTGCACTGCAGGTGGATTCTTTAGCACTGAGCCACCTGGAAAGCCCAATAATAACTTGTGCCTAGTCCCTCGGTCGTGTCAGACTCTTTGCTACCTCACAGACCGTAGCCCACTAGGCTTCTCTGTCCATGGGGATTCTCCAGGCAAGAATACTGGAGTGGGTTGCCTTGCCCTCCTCCAGGGGATTTTCCCAACCCAGGAATTGAACCCAGGTCTCCCACCTCGCAGTCGATTTCTTTACTGTCTGAGCCACAAGGGAAGCGCATAATAACATGATCCATCCCAGAAGATCATCATAAGAAACTGAAAGTGGTGAGATGTACGAAACCCCTAGATCAGAAGAGGAGCTGGCAAACATTCCTGTCGTCAGCCGCCTTTTGCTTCTTGCTCTCTTTCCAAGATGATCCATGTTTTAAGGTACGAGGTGGGATGCCCAGGGCTACCCAGCATGATCTGGTATAAAATTCCTACAAGGATTAAATATCACTGACCAGGAGGAAAGTTTCATGATCCTTCATTTTTGAAAACACCTTTGTTTGCCCCATGTCCAGTATTCCAGCCTGGATTCCACACGGGTGTTCTGATAAAGATAGAATGGGGGATGGACAACCACCCACAGAGGAGCAAAGACTCCCCTTGGGGAGAAGAGCTCGTTTATGGGGGAGTGTTCGCCGATACCTTTGCACGACCTCCATGTCTCCTGATGAAGGGGGTTTTGGGGTACGTTGTGCACCATCCTGCTTGGGTATCACAGTTGCCAGCTTCCCCCCATCGGCCACCCAGACTGCCCAGAAGAATGCAAGTTTCTGGGCACTGGGCACTGGTGTGGGATGAAGACCAGTGGTCACTGGGTCCCTGGTGTCAGAACACAAACCAGATACCGGGACAAGGCTTTGGAGCCTAAATGGGCAAACCACAGCCTAATGAAAACCAAAAGCTATTGTTTTGCTGCTGTTGTATTTTCTTTTCAAAAAATTTTGGAGCTCTTATGTAGACCATTTTAATCTTCTCTTCTCTTTGGGAGGCTATAAGTTGTTGTTTTTTTGTGTGTGTGAGCCCATAAAGAGTCTATTTAAACAGGTTATTATAGTTTTCACTGCAGATCCTACATTCTTTATAATTGTAAAGTTGGGGTAGAATAATCAACAGCAGATTTCCAGCAAAATTGATCAAATTCCCAAATGAATCTCCCCTGATGAGGATTTCATGCTTGTGCAGGAAGCCAAGCTGCAGAAAATGTGCAGGGCACACAAACACATCCCCCCCGTGCTGGGATTGCTCTGCTGTGTGCTGTGTCACTCAGGACCTGCCTCCTGAAGTAGGGGGATGACAATCACGTGACACAGTTTGAAGGCGGGTCGTGAAGTACCTAAACGTCTGACAGGTCAACAGCATTTTTTCAATAGACTGGAAACCCCAGAGCAGTGCCTGGCAAGAGCGGTGGGACCCAGGGTTGGGGGACTGGCAAGGGCAGAGTGCCTGCCTTTTTTCTTTTGCCCAGATGTGGCAGGAGTGTTTCATTTGATGCCTGGCGCTAAAAGGTCGCATAAGCAAACATGGGCACAGAAATGGGCGTGAACGACCTCAGGACGCAAACTGCTACAGAAGATGCGGACACAAGTGTTTTTTCTTTCAAGTATCTAACTAATACTATTGCAGAATGTCCAGGGTATATACTCAACAAAACAGTGGTTGCATCATCTGGATTCAAGCTCTTTACTGAAAATGCTAACTTTACATTGGACTCGAGTTGGTTTACAGTGTTGGGCTAGTTTCAGGTGTACTGCAGAGTGGATCAGTTATACATATACATGTATCCTTTTTTTCAAATTCTTCTCCCATTTCATTTCTTAAGGCTTGAAATCATAGCCAGAAGCTTGGCTGCCTCATGGCGTAAGATGACTCATCATCCCTGAGATTCTGAGCCCGGCTGGCAGTGCCCCCTGCCATCTATCAAGCCCTCAGGTACTGCAGGACTCGGGGGTCCCTCTCCCCAAATCCTGGGAGGTGGAATTCTGACACCTTCATGCCACCTCCTGGAGAGAAGGCTTTCTCAACATCATGGAAGCAGGTCTAGTGTGGAAGGTGTGGGAGGGACCAAAGCAGACCTCCAGGCAGGAAGAGGGGGCTTCCTTCACAGCCCTGCGTCTGCGGAAGAGACACTGGCTAGAGCTTTGTAGCCTTGACCTTAGGACCGAGCATCAGCCCCTGGAACCTATGCGGCTGCCTTCTGATTCCCTGAAGATGCCTCTTGTCCAGGACCACAGAGGCCGCCCAGTGCTGGAGGCAGCTGTGCACTTCCAGACCCCAGGAAGCCCTCTAGGAGTGGGAGTGAGACGGGGAGGGGAGACCACACAGAGCACATGGCAGGGAAGGAGTTCACAGGTGACTTCTCTTTTTTTAGAAAACATACATTATTGAAGTATAATTCACATATCAGGTAACATATGCATTTAAAATGCACAACGGAGAAGGAGATGGCAACCCACTCCAGTCTTCTTGCCAGGAAAATCCCATGGACAGAGGAGCCTGGTGGTCTGCAGTCCATGGGGTCACAAAGAGTCGGACATGACTGAGCACACACGAAATGTACAATCTAATCGTTCTGGGTACACTCGCAGTTACACGAAGCCATCACTGCAGTCATATGAGTATGGATATCATGTTCACTGTGGCGCCCGTCTCAAGAAGGGACTTCATACACATGGAGTCATCAGTATCGTGCTTCGGGTCGGCTTCTTTCACTTTAAGTGATGCTGGAAAGCTTCCTCTCTCTCTGTAGCATGTATGTGCCATCCTTTATTCTTTTCTGTTGTAATTCAGTCACTAAGTCGTGTCCCACTCTTTGCGACCCCATGGACTGCAGCACGCCAGGCTTCCCTGTCCTCCACTACCTCCCAGAGTTTGCTCAAACACATGTCCATTGAGTCGGTGATGCCATCCAACCATCTCATCCTCTGTCGTCCCCTTCTCCTCCTGCTTTCAATCTTTCCCAGCATCAGGGTCTTTTCTAATGAGTCAGCTCTTTGCATCAGGTGACTAAGGTATTGGAGTTTCAGCTTCAGCATCAGTCCTTCCAATAAATATTCAGGTTGATTTTCTTTCCGTGGCTGAATAACGTTTCATTGTGTGGATGGATCACATTTTTATCTTTTCATTCTTAGGCTAATGAGCACCTGAGTTGTTTCAACCTCTGTACAATTATGAACAATGCTGCTATGAATGTTCGTGTGGCATATTTTTGCAAAAAAAAAAAAAGGTTTTCCTTCCTCTTGGATGTGTACCTAGGAGTGGGGTTAGGAGTGGATTCTTTACCAACTGAGCTGTCAGGGAAACAGAGCCGTTGAACCAATGAGGAGGTGAAACAAAGACCCAGAGGATGCTCGGCTGTGTGACCCAGTAAGTACCCAGGCAAATGCGTGATTCTCACCAGTGGAAAGATCTAAGCTGACTCAGACTGGCCAATAACAATTTACACTTGGTCGTATCTGTATTAAATGCTATCTTTTTCATCCAATGTACTCCTTGGTGGAAAATTAGTAAGAATGCACCTTTTTTATAACATTAGCCAAGAAACGAGGGTATTTAGATTTAAGGATTAGAGAGATGTCATCAGTGGACTTAGAAGGCTGAGCGTCTTGTGCCATTTCAGAGAGTTCAACATTCTTAAAAGATGCACAAATTCAAATAAGCCTGAAAGCTTACATTAATGGCTAACTCCGTTCTCAATCTTAAGATTGCTTTTGCTGGCAAAAAAAAAATGATGAGAGAGTGTTATTTTGCAGGAACATAAAGACTGAAGCCCAGATAGAAAAATACAGGAAAGCTTCCTTATCGAATTCTAATAACTGATTCCTCAGAGACCGCGTCCGGCGGTTTGAGAGGGAGCAGCGGTCCTCTGACGAGGCCTTTCCTGGGTTATCTGGCTTTGAAAGGATCATGTTCAAACCCTGCAAAGATAAAAGGAGGCCTCCACAGGCTGTGAGCCGGACCCTTAACCATTTCCATATGACAAAGTCCTCTCCCGAGACCTGACCTGCCAGGAGTGCCCGACTCGGCCGATGTGAAGAAGCCAGGCGCTCCTCTATCTGCTTCTCGGAGACAAGGCTGCGGAAAGAGCTTTTGAAAAAGACTTGAAAATGCTTTCTTTGGGGGGAAAAAGTCTTCGTGAAAAAGAAGCCAGAGACATAACAGTGTTCAAAACCAAACTCTTCCTTAAAATAGACTTCTAGAATTTAAAAACAAAGACAACCAGAGAAGGAAGGCAGATCTGTGAAGTGAAGTTCATTTCTGACAGCATCTGCTCACTTCTCTCCATACAATTATTGTGGTTATTTTTTCTGTTTATATTCACGTAATCAATTTACATAGTGGTGGCCTTTTCTAATTAGAAGCCCTGGAGGCCTTTCATTTCCACCTTCTTAAGATTCTAAAGGGAATCTCTGACAAGAGCTGGTCTCAATGATGAAAAGTAACTGAATTTTCTTTTTGCCTTTTCACTCATTAACTTTAATCATTTTCTCTTGGCTTCTTTAGTCATTGTTGAACATGTGCTTAAAGCCAAGTATTGAAAAATATTAATATATTATAAATATATTGATAAAGAAATATAAAGAAAGCTGAGCTCCAAAGAATTGATGCTTTTGAACTGTGGTGTTGGAGGAGACTCATGAGAGTCCCTTGGACAGCAAGGAGATCCAACCAGTTCATCCTAAAGGAAATTAGTCCTGAATATTCATTGGAAGGACTGATGCTGAAGCTGAAACTCCAATACTTTGGCCACCTGATGAGAAGAACCGACTCATTGGAAAAGACCCTGATGCTGGGAGGGATGGGAGGCAGGAGGAGAAGGGGACGACAGAGGATGAGATGGTTGGATGGCATCACCAACTCAATGGATGAGCTTGAGCAAGCTCCAGGAGTTGGTGATGGACAGGGAAGCCTGGCATGCTGCAGTCCACGGGGTCACAAAGAGTCAGGCCCAATTGAGCGACTGAACTGAACTGAAGGTTTTATAAAAGGTGTTGTTTAATCACATAATTTCTGCCCTGAGTTTCAAACATGGTAGGCAATTGAGAAATGCTTTCCCACTGACCGGGAAAATATCTACTTTTTGAAGTATTTGCAAGGCTCTCAGAAACTATTTTCATTTTTTAAAAATCAAGGAAAATGTATTTTCCAGAAAAGATTTATATTAGTCACATGAGATATTTTTCCAAAGTTATTAAGCATAATCTTACTCAATGAAGACTTCTCTAATGGTTGACAAGAAACCATGATGATGCAATGTGGCACATTGTTGATAGTTTTAACAGATAACAGTGTTAGTGTTTGAGGGAAAGCAGCTTTAAAGAATGGAGGCAATGAGTGAATTACAGGTTTGGTAACTTAATTGCTGTGACTGATGTCGGGGGAGCAGAAGCCCACGGAGGTGTAAGAAACTTGCGGTGTTCATGAGAAAAGGAACACGCTTGAAGACTGCTGGCTGAGCTGCCTTGGGAAGCATCCGTGGTCGTGGCGGTCTGCTCACCTGCATCGCTATAACAGGAGGGGGCTCTGCTGGACCACATGGTCCCTACGGACAAGTGTCCCAAAGCCCGGGTCCCTCCAGGGCTGACCTGCACACGCGGGCTCCATCTCCTGTCCTGAGCAGCCTGCTCCACGAAAGACTCTTTTCCCAGAACCTTGAGCCATCACCTGTGTAAGCACCACATCCCTTGAACATTCAGATGACAAAGCCCTATGTCTGTCATCTCTAGAATCTTCCTGCTTCCCTGTCCCGATCTCGAATACACTGAAGCAGTGTACGTTACCCAACGCACTCACAGGAATCACAGGTTCACAAAGTAAGGAGAAACCGGTGCATGTTTTCAGTTTCACTGTGTATCAGCAATGAAACAAGTTGCCAAAATAGGCATTTAGCAGCCAAAACACTAAATGAACCACTGAAATTAAATTCCTTTTTTTAAAGAAACTGAGCATGTAGCAACTCATATTTTGATAGGTATATTTGGAAGGTCCAGAAAATTGTAATTTTTTAAATCAAGGGGTCTAAAAATAAATTTGAACAGTTCTCTAAAGAACAGAGCTTATTTTGTCCTAAAAGTTCCCTGAATATTCATTGGAAGGACTGATGCTGAAGCTGAAGTTCCAATACTTTGGCCACCTGATGCAAATAGCCAACTCATTGGAAAAGACCCTGAAGCTGGGAAAGATTGAAGGCAGGAGGCGAGGGTGACAGACAATGAGATGGTTGGATGGCATCACTGACTCAATGGACATGAATGGGAGATGGTGAGGACAGGGAAGCCTGGCATGCAACAGGTCATGGGATCACAAAGAGTGGGACATGCCTTAGTGACTGGACAACAACCACAAAAAGTTCCTTTTGAAAATTAGATGAATAACTATATCAAATTTACCAAATTTGCAACTAGTATTTAAGGTTCTGGGGCCATATTTAATATACTGGTCTTTCTAAATCATTGCGGCTCCACATTGGAAGCTCTTGTGTTTATATTAAGAATTTGAGCCTAGAAATGAAAAAAATAAAACCATACTTGAGTTAGAATCTTACAAGTTGATCTTAATATTTCCATGGACATCAAAGCTCTCCTCTTGGCTCTTTACCCTCAGGCCCTTCGTTTCAGACACCCGTGGGAGAAGAAACAGACACATTTTTTAAATCCCACATGGTAATTTTTATAAAAGACGCCTAAAACATTGATTTCAGCAGTCCCACGGTTGTAACAGAACTATAAAAGCCGCCCGCAGAAATCACAGCTCTAGCTCGCTTGCGGCCGGCGCAGCATCACGGTTATTGCTGCGGTCACGCCACAATGTTGGTCCCCTCGGCTCCAGCACCAGACGAGCCCGCGGAGGGGTTCCCTCTCTCACGCCTTCAGGCCTCGGCCACGCCTGGCTTCAGACCTGGACACCTTCCTTCTCCTTTTCTCCTTTGCTGCCTCCTACGTGCTCTGCATCCCTGGTGGCTCAGACGGTGAAGAATCTGCCAGCAATGCGGGAGACCTGGGTTTGCTCCCTGGTCAGAAAGATTCCCTGGAGAAGGGAATGGCAGCTCACTCCAATATGCATGCCTGGAGAATTCCATGGACAGAGGAGCCTGGTGTGGGCTACAGTCCATGGGGTCGCCAAGAGTCGGACACGACTGAGCAACCAACACTTCACTCCACCGTCTCTGCTCTCACAGCAGACGTGAAAGCCTTGGCTCGTACGAGAAGGAGCCCAGCCCAGCGTGAGAGCCAAGGGCTGAGCTGGTGCCTGGGACACGCAGCTCCTTGTGTGTGTCCACCTCCTGTCCTGCCTGGGTCACGCAGAAGGAGGTCACTAGGGAGGCAGGCTCATCGGTGAACTGTGGCTGACGTCAGCTCATCTGGACAGATGGTTCACAAAACAGGCAGAAAGGAAGGCAGTGCAGGTAGACAAGGAGCTGCCGGGATCCGGGACAGAGGTCTCCACAGAGGCCACCATCTCCCAGCCCAGGAACATCATTTCTGACACGTTGCAGCTCGTTACCTTCAAAGCTTCTGCCGCTGCTTCTCGGTGTGTGCGCCACGGTTACCCCTGAGCTTCCCAAGGAGGCCCTCGCCCTCTCACGTTGAGGGTTTGTCCCATCACACGGGTGCAGGGCCGGGAGAGATGAAGGCAGGGCAGGGACCAGCCATCTCCCCCAGCCACTGACAGCAGGGACATTAGGTGCCATGTGTCCAGCTCTTCACCGAAACTCTAAAAAGATGGATCATCTGTTCATGCAGTCCTGTTGGCCCATTTACAGATGGGGAGACTGAGGTTTCCACAGGATAGCATGCTGTGCGTCCCATCACGGAACAGAGGCCTGGCTCCACTCCACCCTCCGAGGGGTAGCTGCCAGAGCCCCTACTGGAGAACGGTTTTGACCCGGGACAGTCCCCCATCTCCACTGTTCTTAGCAGGAACGTTCCAAGAAGAAGGGGGTTCCATCCAAAGCCAGGAAGGGACGGCTTTCCTTGGTCTCTGCAGATCTCTTAGGATCCTGCTAAGCAGTGTGTCTTGCTTCCTGACTTACCTCTCTGAAATTCACACAGGCTGTTCTGTGCCTGGAGGGTTTTTAAACCAGAGAAAAACAGTAAGGGGCTCCTCTGGGCTAACCAAGCCCATCTATCCCCAGCCCTGGGCCTGAGTGGAGGCACCCTGGGCAAGGCGGGGCTATCTCTCCTTTGCTGCTGCTGGACAGACAGACACCAGGAGCCCCTGGCCGGGGAGAGGCCAAACCCACCCCTCCACCAGCACCGCTGCCCCCAGAGAGGCCAGTTCCGGAGCCTCTCCCAACCCAGCCAGTGCCCGTGTTCGTGGGTGGCCCTCGCGTGGACCCACCCGCAGACTGCAAGGCGCAGGGAAAATGACGCAGGGGAGTGGTGAGGAGGGCTGTGACCCAGGGGGTGATGAATGGTCATTTCTAAGATGTCTTTACCTGCAAAGCCTAAAAGAAATGTCACAGACAAGATAGCATCCAAGGGATGACCAAAGCGTGCCTCTGGAACTCAGCTTTCCAGAAACCTTGTTTCAAAATGAATGGACCGCGGTCCGGTCAAACCTCAGTGCCCTGGTGTGAGTGGACCGCCAAGTCGTCAGCAAGGAGGGAGCCCATGCCTCCGCCCGCCTCCTCCAGAGCCGCTAGGAAATCACCGGCTTTACTCTGACCCGTTCGTTAAAGTCTGCTTCAGACACCAGCATGCGCTCCGCCACTTTTCCAGCTGCCTGTCCTCAATGTTAGAGAATCAACACGTTCATTCATTTCTAAATGGCATTTACTTATATGTTGTAAGACCAGGGAGAAAGCCTCAGCGCCGGCTTTATCTCCTCCAAAATTAAGATAGCGGTTTAAATGGAAAATGTAATTTAAATCCTTTCCGACATGAAGCCTGTGCCTTTGGCCCCCTCAGTAGAGCTTCAGAAAGTCTGGGAGGGTCTGGATGCTGTAGGAGTAGCTCTGCACTCAAAGGAGAACCCAGAGCAGATAGAGACAAATCATCCCATGACATAGGTTAAAAGAGACCTGTTACTATGACAACAGATAGGGTCAGATAACAAAATGAACAGCCACTTTTGATCTTCAAAAAATTCTCTTTCCTTTGCTCTCTCCCTGTTATCTGGACCACTCCATCAAACACCTCACAGATAACACAGTTGAAAACCCAATCGACCTTCAGGAAAACCCAGACAAGTTGGAAAGTGTATGGAAAGGTTACCATCACAGTGAAAGGGCTTCTGATGATATTTGCCTGTATACACAGAAACACACACACATCCATTTTTTACGAGAGCAACAGGCCAGGGTTCAAAGGGATCCGCACAAGTGCTTAACACATGTACATAACAGTAATTTTTTTTATATCCCTGAGAATTGAAATAGTAAGAGGCACTCAAAGTTAAAAGATTTAGATGTCAGGACTCACTCTACAGAAACATTTGACATAAAATTGACAAGAGAATAAAATTACATACGAGGAGGACTGAAAAGTAAATGGAGAGAGAAATCCCCTCATTGAGTAAAATTCATAGAGAAATTGATCAAAAAGTGCATGTAAGTGAAAAGAACTAGAAAGCTTCAAAACCCTTTCCCGTGCTACTCAGTCACAGAGGAATTAAACAAAACCCCCACACGTTCGGCATTTAGCACAGCCTCACACTCGGAATCCTGTGACTGTTTGTTTATGTTGCTGATGGTTCCACAAAAGCTCATGTGAGTTTACACTTTTGTCATGGTGGTCGATAACATGTTTTGCCATGAGAGCCGTTAAGTTCTTTGCTCCCTGCAAAATGTCGTCAGTATCAGCGCTGTACAATCTGCTCATTGCAGGTAGAAACGGTTCCCCACGGTTTGGCCGGATCGTTGCAGGGACTGGGGAGTTTGTCCTCTTAAGCCTCCTGTGACACCCAGGTCCTTGTCGCAGCGGCCCCACACACAGAAGAGAAGGGAGACTTCCATGAGGACCTGCTGGTTCCACGTTTGCAACTTTCCACAACGCTATGCCATTCTAAACCAGAATTTGCATTGCATGGCTTCTGCTGGAGATTCTTTATTTGCATCTTATTTTTTAAAAAATAAGAGATACCTCTCAATCCTTTCTTTGCCTCAAAAGCTTTTTGAAAAGCACACATCCTTTTCCTATTGGCTTCCAAAAAAAAAAGAATCCTTTCCAAAATGAAACCATTTTGGATGAAAGGTGTGAAGCTAAGGCAGCAATCAGAGTGAGTTTAAACTGGCTTTAGTGAGAACTGTTTGCTCCAGTCAAGACCAAGTACACAGAAAATAATGAGACTCTCTGCAATCCTTGATTTAAAAAAATAGCAGCAATAAATGTGTAAATTTAACTAGAAAATGGAAAAGAGCCACATGTCAGTTTTGAAGTGACCCAAGAATTCATAACGTCCAGAATAATGAAAAGATTATGATACTTTGATTTAAAGATGCTGAAAGAAAAATACCCATTTTTTAAGCTCACAAGGCAGTCAGCATTTATACTGATACTGTATATTAACACACATACGTGGAATCTATAAAAACGGTACAGATGAACCTACTTGCAAAGCAGAAACAGAGACACAGCACAGCGAACAAATGTGTGAACACCAGTAGGGGAGGGGCGAATTGGGAGAATGGAACTGACATAGCATTTTATATACATAGTATATATAATTTATATATATATATAATTTGTATACATATATTAGTATAAATATATATATAGTATATATAATTGACATTAAATATATATATACACACTATGTGTAAAATAGATAACCAATGAGAGCCAACTGCAAAGCTCAGGAAACTCTAAATCAATGCTCTGTGGTGACTTGAAAGGAAAGAAATCTTAATTTCTTAAAAAGAGGGGTATACATGTGGCTGATTCACTTTGTTATACAGCAGAAGCTAACGCAACACTATAAAGCAACTACACACCAATAAAAAATTTTTTTAAGATAACTGCCGGGTTTCTTCACCAGCCATTCTGTTCTTTTTTGCTTTTCTATGTGTTCAGTCTTTCTAATGTCCAGAAGACCACATTTCCCTTTTCTGCATTACTGCACCTGCTCATTTACAAAAGTCACTTACAGCTGGTCTAGACTTGAGATGAAGCCCAAGAACATAAAAATGAAGACACAGTGAGCAACAAAATTCACCTGCGTCAGCAGCACCTTGTTCATAGTATAATCCAGGGTAAGAAGCAGTTAGGGCCTCCCAGGAGGCTCAGTGGTAAAACATCTACCTGTCAGTGCAGGAGATGCAAGAGACATGGGTTCGATCCCTGGGTCAGGAGGATCCCCTGGAGTAGGAAATAAATAAATAAGCATTTATTATTTAGTTACTACTAAACTTAAGGCATTCTGGTATGTCCCTGCCGGAGTTAAAAGTGACACAAAGCCATCCCACCTCCATGGAGGGGACCACCAGCCGTATACAGAGGCAATAAGAAAGCTTAAAAATAAAATATACGCTGGGCATTCAAAGAGAACACTCTCCCCTTCTCTTTGGGTATCAGAAAGACTTTACAGAGGAGGTTGTACTGAAAACAAAACCTGAGGTGTAGTCCTACAGTCAAAATTGAAAACCAGCTAAGTTATAGGATGAGTTGTCATCCTGTTTGAATAAGTTAACCATTTTTGAGATTGCACTCCGTACTGCATTCCGGAAATAATAAGAATATTAGCCCAGGGTCTGGCTGTGTGGACGCTGCCATTCGCTCTGCTTCTCAGCCCTCTACGTGAACATGCACTCAGAGCCGGTGGTATGCCTGCACCCCTCTCCCTGAAAGGTCTCCTCTGTCCTTCCCAGAGCTTGCATTCATTGGTATGCTCTCCCGTGGTCACCAGCGTGGTCAGCCGCACTGCAGCCCAAGTGACGTTTCTGCAGGGCCCCAGACGTCCTGAAGGAGGGATCCACTTACTCATCTTTCACATAGTCTTTGAGTGTCTGCCTTCAACCCCATCTGAACTCCTGAAGTTTCCCATTTTCCCCTGCCTTCTGACATATGCTCAGGAACCACTTGGCGGGACCGCCCCTAACTTGAGCTGCCATCAGGGATGCAGGTGTGCGGACGCAAGGGATGCTCTGTCTGGGACATGTCTTAGTCCACCTGGTCTCAGATTCAATCAGCATGCCCACACTGTGCCTGTGCCTCAGATCCCTCCCCCAGGCACCCGCACAGCAACATACATGCACACAAACATGCGTGTACACAGACACAAGTGGACACACGCGCTCACGCATGCACACAGACACACGTGGACACACACGCTCACTGCCGGTCAGTTTTCACAGTGGGAAGCTGGAAAGTGCCTCCATGCCCATCAGAACATGAGTGGTTAGGTGAGTTTTGCACACTCAGGCCACGTGCAACCGCTGAGAAGAGCGAGGAGGAGCCACGTGAGAGAACAAGCTGTGCAAGACGCAGCTTGGAACAAACCTGGGGTCTGTCCCGCTGTGGGAAGTGAACCGCCATCTGCACGTTTGTAGACGCTTCTCCAGCATCTCTGGGGCCATGGGCCCGGGGCTGGGCTGATACTCCCCTTCCAGGACGGTGCCATGACCTCTGTTCACCTTGCTTCTCCACAACCAAGGCCCCTGCCCAGCTCTGCTCTCAGACAGACCCTCCCCTTCCCGGGGAGGCCCTGGGCAGGCCGAGAGAGGTCCTCCATTTCTGGAGGGTTCCATCTGTCCGCTCACCCCAAAAGCCCCCAGAGACCACCTTCCCCATGTCCAAGCCCCTAGAGCTCCAGGCAGGGTGCCTTCACACTTCCAGTCACGAGACCACAGCTCGCCCCTGGGCAGCCTGCAGCCACGTGGGGGAGGGTGCCCCCTCCCAGCCTTCTGCCATGCCTGGCGATGCCAGCGTCCGGTGAGAACAGTCCTCAGGACTCCCGTTCCTCCCGGCCCCCGGCTGCCCTCCCCGCTGGCTGTCCTGGGGACAGATGGATACCCTCCTTTCTGGCTTCTGCGCTGAGTGATGCTGGGCACGCTGGACGTTGCTGGGTGACGGGGGCGCCAGGCTCCCTCTAACGATGCACTGGCAGCTTCTCCAGGAGAAGCACTTGTCCAGAATCGTCTGACAGAGCAGATCCGTTCCTCAAACCCCCAGGAAAGAAAAGCCCATGGCCGGCAAGCCACAGAGAGTCATCTCTTTTTCCTTTTTTTTTTTTCACTTCTAAATTTTGCTGTTTCTGTATTTTTTCTTTCATTGAAGTAGAGTTGATTTACAACTCTGTACTAATTTCTGCTGTGCAGCGAAGGGACTCAGGGTCCCAGAGAACAGGCCTGTGGTGGTCAACGGGAAGGGAGAGGGGTGGAGGGGGGTTGGGGTTGGGAGATGCGAGCGATCGCCTTTGGAATGGACCGGAAACACGATACAGCACAGGGAATCATTTCGTGATTGCGGGTTGGGGGGAGGAAAAGACAGCGGAGGGGAGCAAGGACTGGACGGGGCTGGGGCGGGGGAGGGGGCAGGCGGAGGGTAACATCGCAAGATCCGCAGTGGGATCCCCGGCGACTCTGCCTTCACTATCCGCACCACCTTGCCCTGGCCTGAGGTCCCCAGAGGAGCCGTCGGCCGCTCCAGGCCCTGTCTCCCCAGCGGTGGGGCTGTGCTCGTCTGTGGTTTGGGATGGCGTCTGAGACCACTCCACTCAGGGGGACCCTTCTACCTCCGTCAAAGGGTCGGGACGAGAGGCTGGGGGGCGGTCCGTCATTCTTGCTTCCCCATAGCTGTCTCCTGCACCATCTTCCTCTCTTCCAGGAAA
Organism: Bos grunniens; assembly: GCF_055505025.1. Taxonomy (NCBI): domain Eukaryota; kingdom Metazoa; phylum Chordata; class Mammalia; order Artiodactyla; family Bovidae; genus Bos; species Bos grunniens. Next base: position 1,902,853 of record NC_141184.1, on the reverse strand, counting down.
CATAGATGATGCCAGATGCTGGAGACGAGGATAGGTAAGACAACATCCCATTTCTAAGGTGGCTAACGGGCCGTGAGAATCAGCCCAGGTCTTAAAGTTGTCTTCACACGTCATACATAAGAAAAGCCTTCCCATTCTCAAGCCATGATCACATGGAAATCTTGAGTACGTTGGCATTTCAAGAAAGACCTTTTATGTTACGGAATCATTCAGTACAGAGCGTCTTTCCCCAAAGTTCCTAGAGACACTATTGGATTCAACTCCCCAAACTTGAAAGGGTTGTGGGCTCTTTTTTGTGAATATTTCTTTTAAAAAGTGCAAAGATCTGACACGAAGTAGGAAATACTGTCTAACAGAGAAAATGTAGGGACTTTTTTTTCCCTAGTCTCTACATATTTCTCATTTGCTTTGGAACAATGTCTGAGAAATACCTTTTCATATTATAGGGTATTTTATAGGCAGTTTTTCTCTTTATTGATATTGATATGCTTGTCTGTAAAAAAAAAAAAAAGATGTTCACATAGCAGATAACACTCATGATGTGATTTTGCACACGGATGTTTGGCATGTATAGGGATGACAGGGAGCACTCAGAAAACAACTGGAACCCACGGGACGGTGTCCTAACCCCTCTCCTGACCGTGAACCAGCCGCTTGGCTCTCCCTGAGTCTCCTCCTTACCTGCCATTTGATAAGCAGAGCTTCGTCACCTCTTCCCAGACGGCAGGTAGGAACCAGAAAATTATCTTACAGAATCTTGAGTGTGCTCCCCGCAAGGTTTTGAAGCTTAAATACAAATTTATATAATAAATACATATAATACTTAAAAAGTAATAACGATAAAGGGAAGACACATAATTACTTCTTTGCAGATAATCTTGCTTGTTCGGTCGCTCAGTTGTGTCTGACTCTTTGTGACCCTGTGGACTATAGCCCACCAGGCTTCCCAGAGTTTGCTCAAAGTCACGTCCCATGGACAGAGCAGCGTGGCGGGCTACAGTCTACGGGGTCACAAAGAGCTGGCCACGACTGAGCACAAGCACAGCTTAGTAAAGGAAAATGTGGCTGAACAGCCAGTGTGCCCAGCCCTGGGGAGGTGCTTCGTATGCACGCATAAGAGGCCAGCGGGATTCAACGCACACAGTACACTTGCAGAGATCAAATGAAAATATGTTATGTGCTTATGTGTCCAACCTCACAGGCAAAGCTTAAGGCCATCAGGATATTAATGACCTTAAGTGACAAAATGCAGAATGAACTGCACCAGATCAATCACTAGCAAAGAAAAGTCAGGCAGGAGCATCCTTCAAGCAGAGAGGCAGGCCGTGGCAGCCACAGGATAAAGAGTCTGCACTTTCGGTGGAAACTGGAGAGGCAGAACTAGTCTGGAGAGCAAAGTTGGTGGAAGGATTCTTTCAAGGGTTAGGTGTTATTTAATATTTATATTTAAAAGCAAATTAAGGACTGTTTAAAGGATGTTTGCATAAGAGATTGGATTTGCTTTAATTATTTGGTTATTTGTTGTTCCTATATAGCGTTTATTAATCAAATGAAAACAGAGCTTTTAATAGATTTCATTTCTTTGAAAAACTAGCTCTCTAAATTATTAAATGAAACTTTCTCCCTCAACAATCAGCGCTCCTCTGTGACTCCCCCTCGCCTCTGTCTGCTTCTCGGCCACCTTCCTTTGTGGGTTTTCCCCGACGTTTTCAAGCTTCAGGAACCTCGCTATCATCTTCATGTGATCTATTGATCACTTCGCACTTCATTTTAGAGTAAATCCTTCATTTTGACCTTGCTGGAGCCCTGGGCCTCCTTGCTGGGGTGGGCAGGCTGGCGCTGAGAGGTGCTTGGGGAGTCAGTGCTGGAACTCGTCTCTGCTTCCAAGTACTCCTGACCCCCATTCCCAGTGGGCCCGTTTCTGACCATCCTATTCTCAGAGAAGATAACGTCAGACCTCAGGCAACTAGAACCAAAGCCAAACCCCACGGTGGCAGGTTAGCACCCCCCAACCCTCCCTCGATCTCGCTGAATTTCCTCCTGAGTCAGATCCATCCAGACCCCCATCTACGTCCTGGTTTCGCGCGTCCCCCCACCACGAGGCTTCACAGAAACCCCCTCTTCCCTAAAGACCCCACGTGGGCCAGGTGGACCTCGGTGTTCCTTTCTGGGACCACATCTGGGACTGCTGTCCCGCCGTGAACAGGGCGGCCGTCCTACGCCCCACACCCAGCCCACCATGGGGAACGGCCCCTCTGAGCATCGGAGGCCCCCTCCTGGGGGATCCTCAAGCAGGCCTCACTGCCGGAGCGTCAGGAAGCTGGCCAGGGCCTAGGCGTTGGCATTCCATGCCAGTCCTTCCCTGGGGGAGTGTCACACACAACCCCGGGGGAGACTGCCTTCTGGGCTGTGCCCTGCAGTGTCGGCTCCCAGCCAAGGGAGGACAGCCAGTCTGCCCATCTGTGGAGGGTCTCCCGGCCCACCTGGAGGGCACTCAGCCTCTAACAGGGAAGAGAATGTGGGCCGGGCTGTCCACATGAACAGACATCCTCAGGGATGAGGGATGATCGCAGAATGAGTGCGTGCTCCACGGCCTTGAACCACAGTCCTGATTAAACTGGCAGTGTGGCTCAGAACCTCATCTCTGATGGTCCAGGCCCATCACTAAGCTCCTGAATATGAAACTCTGCTGGCCCCCAATCACACCCAAGTAAGGCCACCCTCAATGCCTGCTCCACCCCTGCCCTAGGGCCACCAAACCTTGCTGCCACCTCCAGCCACAGTCACAAGGACTAACACACTTGGATTGCAGGCTTTGTCCTTTAGATTTCTAAACATGATAAAGTATAGACT